>NC_135325.1:124943619-125245786 GCF_048772815.1 Callospermophilus lateralis
CAAGCCTGCCTCTGCTTATCTGGATTATTTCAATTCAACAGGTGGGACCTTACCTACCAAACTAATCAACAGTGTCCAGTGTCATTCAGAGACATGATGAGTCATCCCTGTCTGTCTCTTTTGGGTAAGTCTCAGTGTTTACAGACCACATCTGCTGGCATAAGGTGGGCGTTGCTGTTAGAATACCCATGGGTGGGGATATGACATGGTGAACAAAGTTGTTCAAGTTCTGGAAGCTTTTTGATTTCCATATATGCCAGTTTTTGAATGGTCTTTGCCCAGAGACAGTTCTTGCAAGCCTGGAGACACAGCACAAGGGAGAGTTGATATCCAATACAGAGAATTTGGGAATCCAGGTGATCATTGGATGGAAGAGGAAGCTGAAGGCACCCATTGAAACTAGGTCTCTTATGTTTACACCTTTTGGGGCATGTTTGCTTTGGCCCAGAACTGAACTGAACATCACAAGCCACCTGCTGTCTTCTGGCCTGAGGACATTCTGCTGCAGGTCCTTCTTTAGATGCTCTTGGGAGTCCAGGTATTTGGGCACCAAGCTGCCAGGTGGGTCTTGTTTGGGTAGGCTTGCTACCTCTCCCCACCTCTACCCTACCCCAGGGAAGGACAGCATCTGTCCAGGGACACTGCTTGGCTGCATGTGCAGTCATATCAGTTGAAAGTTGATCTTTTAGGCTCAATAACTGCTTTTACTAGTAGCCAGATACCCTCAGGACATCCTAAGTCCAGTGTGACCAGAAGACACCTAATTCTTCACCACTTTTTGTGACGTGGGTCAGTTTTTGTTTCTGTTGAAATAAACTCTCAATTTCTATTCTTTCAGATCAAAGTGAAATGATTATTTGGGGGTCTCTTAGCATTTCCAATTCCACACAGTAAATTTTAATAAGTTGGTTGGTTAAAACTTACATTGTGATCTAAAGCACTCAGCAGGAAGATTTGTTCACTGGCATGGGCTTAAGCATCATTTTTCAAATTATCCAGCAGTAGGTTGACACTAACATTATCACTGTCCATGTATTCTAGCAGCAGATATTAAACAGCTGTAGCA
This sequence comes from Callospermophilus lateralis, assembly GCF_048772815.1. Taxonomy (NCBI): domain Eukaryota; kingdom Metazoa; phylum Chordata; class Mammalia; order Rodentia; family Sciuridae; genus Callospermophilus; species Callospermophilus lateralis. The sequence goes on from NC_135325.1 coordinate 124,944,686, forward strand.
TACATGGCACTTGGCTAGGTCCACTGTGGAATCTGCAGTTGACCTTGTCGGGGCCTTTTTTCAGTGGGAGTTGGAGATTAGTTTTCCTGTGTTGTATCTCTGCTTCCATTTCCCAGTCATAAGTAGGAGTGCACCTCATGAGATTGGGGTGTTCTTTTCTGCACTGAGTGAAAGTGCCTTCCATTCAAGGTCAGCATTAGTCTCTGTGTCCATTGGGTGCACTACAGTGATTTTCATGTTCTGTCTGAAATTGCTTTGAACTTAATCCTGGAAGATCCTTTCAGAAGGCAGTAGACACCTGTGTTTGTCACTTTGGTCACAGCATCCAGCTTTTTTTCCAAATTAGTTCCACCATTTTAAAGTAGAACAGTTATATATCATGCACTCTAAGTGATCTGATTGTCTTCAGGATTGATGATAATTTTATTATTAATTACAATGGGGATCCATATGTATTATCTTTTAAAAATGATCTTCCTTAGTTTTTCCTGATGCTCTGTTACCTGATAACACTCGGTTAATTATTTGGCAATTAGCTTCATTTTGTGAAAGTAAGGCCCACATTTTTCCTCCTATTTTTATGAACACCTTCTAAATTGGCTCTCTGTGTCCCTGGGCTCTGTTACTGTGGGTGGTGATCACACAGCTACTGAGAGTTGAAGTGCTCTCAAGCCAAATCCCCTGGGTTATCTGGGACAGGAAGGGCCACTCCTGTTGCTACATGGAAAGGGATAATTAACAATTCATTTGGGGCTTGTGACTCCAGGATTTTAACAGTTAATCATTCCAATTAAGTAAAATTCTTTGGTAGGATTCACTCAATTAAATGGAACACTTCAGGAGGATTTGTTCAATTAAACTTGGCTGGCTTGGAAGAACTGTGTGTGTGAGAGTGAATGTGTGTGCATGTGTGCACATGAGAGAGAATGATTTGTGTAACTTGTTCAGTGAGGATCTGCAGTGGCATCTTAACAGGAAGAACTGAAAGGCAGCCCCCAAACACCCATGCATACAATGAAGCTTCTCTTTTGCTCCCTACCAGCCTGTTGTATTGCAGCCTGGTAGAATAGGGCTGCACATTTCTTTCTTCTCTGGTCTTGGGAGCTGGACATTAAACACGCCACTTAATGTGGACCCTTAGTTTCCTTCTCTGTAAAATGGAGGTGACAATAGCCATAGCTGTGATCATTTAAATTAGGGGAAGGAGGACACACAGCTCCAAATACACATACTGAGTGCTGCATAAATGGAAGTTCATTGCATTTAACATTATACTCCCCACACACATTGTTTAAGTTGCTCCACAAGTTGCTGCAGACACTAGGGATTCGGGGGTGACCAAGAAAAGAAGGCCCTGTCCTGTTGGAGCTGATATTTTTCCTGGGAAAAACAAGCAACTTCCTAGGAGAATTTTTAGGTAGTGAAGGTTTTCCAAGTAAACAGATGAGGCTGGAGAGTGAAGAGGTTTTGAGGAGGTGACATTTGAGTTGAGGCCTGAATTATTAGAAGGAGCTCTCTGATAAGCTGTAGGGATGTAATTAATGGCAGGTTTAAAGGCCTTAAGGGTCACAGCCTTGACATATCTAGAAGTACATGAATGTCAGTATTCTGGATGGAGTGACTGACACTTGGGGGACAGGATATGTAATTGATGGGCTGGGCCAGGACCTTGTAGGGGTGATAAGGCCTTGGGTCTGTGGTTTGAGGGCAGCATATATAACACAATGTCCCCCTTCCATTTCATTCACAGCCTGACAACAATATCAATTGGAAGCAAATTGTTAAAAAAATAAATTCAGGACCAGTTTATTTGTATGGGAAGCCACAATCAAATTAGACAGTGAACATATGCCAGGAGAAGTGCAATGGGCCAGAGGGGCTCTACTCCAGAGAGGAAGGGCTTGGATGCTGAGTACCTGAGGATGAATGTACACACACTGAGGAAACACCTGTGCCACGTGGCCAGTTAAAAATGGGAATAAGGCTTCCATGGATTTTAGTGCCAAATGAGGGCTTCTGCCTGCACCCATCCACTGTGCTGATAGTGTAGAGAGTACGTGGGAAGGAGCCTAGGAGGTCTGTCTCTAGGCTTTCTGGTCATCCCCCTTCTCAGACTGCCCACACATCCTCTCAGCCCTTCGATCCTGTGCTTGCTTCACCTATGTGGGCATTCCAGGAAGTGCTGGTCTTCTGATCTGATCCCAAGGGCCACTCCCTATTGTCTCCTTGGCTTCAGCCCTTGTCTTCTTGCATGGTGAGCATTTTTCTCATCCAAAGATTACCAAAATCTTTTTAAAATCATGTTATTGTATTTGTATACCCTTATTTTTGTATTTACTTTTAAAAATATTTTTTAGTTGTAGTTGGACAGAATTCCTTTATTTTATTTATTTATTTTTATGTGGTGCTGAGGATCGAACTCAGTGCCTCAAACATACTAGGCAAGCACTCCACCACTGAGCTACAGCACCAGCCCCACCAAAATCTCTTTTCTGATACCCATGAAATTCACCTTTGCTACTAAAAATGGAACCAGAAACAGAAAACAGACATTTTTAGACCTTGACTCTTCTCCTATGTGGCTGCAGACATACTGCAGTATAGGTGTGCTTGATCCTTTTTCTCTGAAAACACAAATATGTACTCAGCTGTCTACTCCCCTTTCTTTACCCTCTTTGGGTTTTCAATCAAGAGTTATTATGTCTGTGTGTATCTTCTATAAAGAATTCAAGCCAGGCACAGTGGCGCACGCCTGTAATCCCAGTGGCTCAGGAGGCTGAGGCAGGAGGATCATGAATTCAAAGGCAGCCTAAGCAAATTAGTGAGGTCCTGTCTCAAAATTTTAAAAAAGTGGTGGGAGGAGGACTGCTGGGGATGTTGCTGCTCAGTGGTTAAGTGCCCCTGGGTTCAATTCCTGATACAAAAACAAAAAAAGAATGTATGTATTTGTAATCTCTGCATGTCATCCTACATTGACTGTTAATGTTGTATTTAAACTCTCCAGTTTTCTTCCTGCTGTGAGTTCTAGGACTCTTCAGTAGTATCTCCAGAGCTCATTTCCCTTCTCCCCATCCCCCCACCCCCACAAAATACCTTTTTTTTAATGATATTGGATTATTTACACTCCTCCTTTGGTATACTATATTGTTTACATCCTTTTCCTCTTAACCCATCTGTGTATTTATATTTAAAGTTCCTTGTAAATAGCACAGTCACATTTTGTTTTTAATACAGTATAGCAATCTGCCTTTTGATTGAAATATTTACTCCATTTATATTCAACCTAATTATCCATGTAATCAAGTTTAAGTTTGCTATCCTAGTATTTAATTCTCTTTGTCCCATCTGTTCTTTTTCTTTTTTTTTTCTTTACTTTTCTTCTTTTGGATGATTTTTGGTATTGTATTTTATCTCCACTATCAGCTTGCTAGTATGCACAGGAGTCTCAGAGGACTTGTTAAAACACACAATCACATTTTACTTCTATATGTTATAAACCTCACGCTACCTTTTCACTATTTTCAGTTAAAATGGTCAATTATTTTTTTTAAAACATTTATTTTTTAGGTGTAGATGGACATAACACAATGCCTTTATTTTTATGTGGTGCTGAGGATCAAATCCAGGTCCCGCCTGTGCTAGGCGAGTGCTCTACTGCTGAGCCACAATCCCAGCCCCAATTATTTTTTTTAAAGATTTAAGAATTAGGAAAGTAAAAGCATTGTTTATTTGCCCACACATGCGTACATTATTCCACATGTTTTTCATGTCTTTGGGTAAATTCAAGTTTCATCTATTTCATTTTCCTTATTTCTGAAAAACTTCCTTTTATATTTCTTATGGTACAGAGCTACTGGAGACAAATTCTCTCAGATTTTGCAAGAAAATAATTTTATTTTTTCCTTCATTTTTGAAGGATACTTTCCCTGAATATAATGTTCTAGGTTGACAGATTTCCCCCCACTTTTAGCACTTAAAATGTTATTTAGTAGTTTTTGAGTTTGCACATTTTCCAAAAAGAAGTCACTCACTATTCTTATTTTTGTTCTTCTGTACAAAGTATCATTTGTTTCCTTTGTTTACTTTAAGATTTCTCTTTTTATCACTGGTTTTCAAAAACTTGATTATGATTATATAGCTTTCTTTCTGAGCTTCATTTTTAAAAATGAAAGGAGAAAAGGAAAGGAAAAAGAACAGATGGGACAAAGAGAAATAAATATTAGGACAGCAAATTAAACTCAATTACATGGACAATTAGGTCAAATATAAATGACTAAACATTTCAGTCAAAAGACATAGTTTGTCCCCAGCAGGTTTTGATTGGATGTTGAACATTGTAAGGATTGAGTGTCTGGATTTTGGGAAATAACTACTTGTGGATCCGTTTGATCTCTTTGAAGCTGAGTTTTAAGCGTTTGTTGGATAGTCCAGCCTTACTACTGAGGCATGGTCCCTCTGTATTCACTACTGAATGTCCTAGTTGATCAGAGAGGATGCTGGTCAGTCAGACCTTGAACATCTCTCTATCTTTGCTTATTCCGGGAATTGTTCATCTTATACTTTCCTAGTTTTCCCTTTTGCAGCCCTTTGGAATTTCACTGTATGCACGCATGCTTAGTATTTAGGAAAGACTCAAGGGAAGCCTTATGCAGATTTTTAAAGCTGTTTTCAGCATAGCACACTCCTTTCTGGAACTCTGCTCTACAACTTCCAGCTGCCTCTGCTACCCTGAATGCTGGCCTGTGTCTCTTCAACTTGGTGAAGCCACTAAGCTCTATTTAGTTTTACCCTCCTTAAACTCTCAGTATGGAAACTGCCTCCAGGCAGAGAGCTGAGTTACTGATGACTGGCCTCATTTGTTCTCTCCGGGATCATGATCCTGTGCTTCCTACTGTCCAATGTCTGAAAACTGTTGTTTCACATATATTTTCTCCTGTTTGCTATTTGTTCATGGCAGGATGTAAAATCTGTTCCTTGTTATTCCATCATGGCTATAAATGGAAGTTTTCATTCATTTCTTTTACTATAATACCTTCAGTTTTATGTAAAAGTCTTTCTGGAGTATTGGGGTTTTATAGTGCTTAAGCTAGTATCAAAATGCTTCCTTTCCAGAAAAACAGAAGACTAGTAAGGTAGAGGAAGTTGATTGAGGAAATGAGGAGGGGAGGGTAAGGGGATGTGTTAGGGAATGAAACTGATCAAATTATGTTATGCGCATGTACAAGTATTTGTCACATGAGTCCTGCTATTATATATAATTATTATGCACCAATAAAAAAGGAAATTTTAAGAATAATATTTGAGGTTTTTCAGAAGACACTGCACAGGTAAAATTGATGACACTTCCCTTGAGGGAGCCACCGAGTTAGGAGTCTTCTTGAGTTTTTGATTTTATTATTCATAGCTTAGGGCCTTCTGGCCCCTGGAACTAAAAATATGAGGTTATTGGAGTTGCACAGAAAATAATTAAAGGCCCATCCATTTGTCGCTCTTTGGAGTTAAGATAAGTTTTCATTGTTCTTTCTTCTACTTTACTGAATAAATTTCTGTGAAATTTTTAAAAATGTGCTTCCTTTTCACTTCCATGAGTTGAAGTGACATCAGAACATAAACTCTGCAACTCACTGAAGTGGGAGGCCTGTGGTACAGAGACATCTGTGCTAGGGTCTTATTTCACTTATTTTGCAGTTTGGAAGGAAAAGGTAACCTGTCTATGTTGTCCAGGTCTTTTATTTAGTAACCTGGTGTTTGAAGATCTTTTCTTTGGTCTTTCCAATTTTGTTCAGCTTTTCATTTGTTGAATATGTGAGAGAAATGTTCTCATTGTCTTTCGCCCAGTGGAATCTTTCCATGTGTTGGGGCTTTGAAGAGCCTCACCACTGATGAGAAAGCCTGGGTTCCTATTCTTTGTTGCCTCTCTTCCCTTCAGTCACCTGATCCAGTTTAGTGTTGCCTTCTACAAAGCTCCTACTGATGCCTCATCTCCTATCATTTCTGCTGGTGTTCTGCTTTGTGCACCTCCATCCTGCATACTGTGAGAGAGGCCTGTGATTAGCTTGCCTCTGAAAGCTAGTCTCCCTGCCATTGGCTCTCTGTCACACTCTGTGGCTGTCGTGGCTGTGCCCTAGCTGGCATTCATTTGCCTTATCTTGGCTCCCCCCATCCTGCCTGAGTTAATTCTTTGCCAGCCTACTTTGCCACTGAGGTGTTGTCTAAGGCTTTCCCATTCTCTGGCTTATTGTTTGGCCAACATGTGAGAAAAGATTCAACAATATTTAAAACCAGGGAACAGGAAATTACCAGTCTCATCCCAGGGGACCCAGAGACAGGGTTGTTGTTACTCATGGCTTTTTTCACTTTCCTTAGCTCCACCTGCTCCCCAAGGTCTTGCCCTTCCCCAGGACGGAGCCCCGGGAAACCAGGTCCTGGCAGTCCCTCTTGAGATGCCGGAGGCCCAGGTGAGCTGTGCTTCCCTCTGCCTTGCTTGGGATTCCATCACTGTTCCCTGATTCTGGCCTCAGCGGCTGCCTCTTGCCCAGCATGACATACAGCAAGGTGTGAACCCTGGATGCTACCTTCCTTCCCACCCTCTGCTTCTTTCCTGAGGCTGCCAAGGAATGGAGGTCCACTAGGCTTGGAATTTCTGTCATATAGTTGGGAGAGCTGAGTTTCCATCTGGGAAAGTGAATAAATTGAGGTCCCTTGGGAAGACAGTGGGAGGCCAGGGTCACAGCCTAGGTTTCCTTGTGCTTGGCAATGTTCTCTTTCCAGGACTTCTCAGGGCTTGTTGTTGGATCTCCATGTTAGCAGCACACACACACACACACACACACACACACACACACACTCCAGGCCCTCACCCCTTGCTTTTGGCATTATTGGTGCCACCCCTACTTTGTTGCAGACTAGATGGAAAGACTAATTATCCCTTGAATTCTTTCAGGCTTTGGTACCATCTGATGATGTGTGGAACCTGACAAAAAGGGAATGGTTGAGCCGGGACCCTGAACAGAAGACACTGGCATATTATGGGAACATGACTTCTGTGGGTAAGGATCCCTCTAGCCCTTCCCCACTTTCACCACCTGTTGGGAGTAGAGAGTGGGCACACAACCACACCCACACAGCTTGCCTTGTCTCCAGGTTATAGGGAAATGTAAAGGGCCTGCTATATTTGAGATCTCCAGTGACACGAACTCCCCAATTCCTCATAACATGTAAAGAGCCCCCTTTAGTCTTTTATTGGAAAGAAATTAGAGCAAGCCTGCTACTATAGTTTAGAATGTTTTTAACTCACAAATTATACAAATTACATGGCCATTTGATTGGAGTTTGCTGTTGAGAGGTCAAGCTCTTATTTACCTCTCAGGGATGTGTATGTGTTGGGAGGAAGAGTGCTTAGAAAGAAAGAGTGTTGGGGTTATGTTTGGGAGTTAGGAAGTCCCCAGATCTGGAAGAGCTCAAGTTCAGTGGGTGGACACAGGGAGGGTAGAAAGTAGGGTAATGATCAGCCCTGGAAGGAGCTGGCCCTTGGGAAGTGCATTTGATCTGCATAAATGACTTACCTAAGGTCACAACCAGCCCAGTTTTTGAGGATCCAGAAGAGTTTCTCTTCAAAGGCCTTCCCTTTTCTTCTATTCTGATGTCATCTGTGGCTACTTCTGTGACTCATTTCCTTCTCCATATCAGGAGTTCCTGCTTTGAACCCTACCTTGGTCTCGCACCTGGCCCAAGGACAAGTGCTGTTGGTATCAGACCCATCCCTCAGTACAGATCAAGCTAAGCACCTGGGTGAGTGAAAAAGAAACCTAGAGAAATATGAGGAAATTGGGGAGAGGCCCAGCTTAGCTATTGTGGGGCTCAAGTTGGGGTTGGAGGGATCAGCTGAACTCATGAGGTCTAATGTTAGGTTTGGGAGCCCAGTTGAGGCTTTTAAGGGGTGTGGGTGGTGTCCTGTCAGGAGGAGAGGCCTCCCAGGGATCCCTTTGGTAGGCAATATCCAGCAGTCAGGGTCCCTTGATCCTTCCCTCCTGGCACAAGCTTCCTTTGACTTTTAGTCCTCGTGCTCAGCAGCTAAGTTGTGGGGGAATTGTTGACAGGAGAGAGTGGCCTCCTTCCTTGTGCACTCTATAGTCTGCAGTGTCTTCTGTTTATCCTTTCAGAAAGCACTTCTATGACCCACTACCAGACAATGGATGTAGAAGTCCAGCCTCAGGAGATGGCTTCCACGAGCTCCCTAAGGGCCAGTGACCCAAAAGCTGAGGTCAAACAGAATGGGAACACTGACGGGAGGGGAGGGAACCTACAGAATCTGCCCATAGAACACCATTTTGCATGTAAAGAGTGTGGGGACACCTTTCGCCTTAAAGTGCTCCTTGTCCAACACCAGAGGGTTCACAGTGAGGAGAAGGGCTGGGAGTGTGGCGATTGCAGAAAGGTCTTCAGGGGGGTGTCAGAGTTTAATGAGCACAGGAAGAGCCACACGGCCGCGGAGCCCAAGCCCGGCCCTAGTCAGGCCCTGGATGATGGTGTAGAGAAGAGGGAGCAAATGGAGAGGGAGGCGAAGCCCTTTGAGTGCGAGGAGTGCGGGAAAAGGTTCAAGAAGAATGCGGGTCTCAGTCAGCACCTGAGGGTGCACAGCAGAGAGAAGCCCTTCGACTGCGAGGAGTGCGGGCGGTCCTTCAAAGCCAACACCCATCTCTTCCGACATCAGAAGCTTCACACTTCAGAGAAGCCCTTCGCGTGCAAGTCGTGCAGCAGAGATTTCCTGGATCGCCAGGAACTGCTCAAGCACCAGCGGATACACACGGGCCACCTGCCCTTCGACTGCGACGACTGTGGAAAGTCCTTCCGTGGAGTCAGCGGCCTGGCAGAACACCAGCGCATCCACAGTGGTGCCAAGCCGTATGGGTGTCCGCACTGCGGCAAGCTCTTCCGGCGTAGCTCGGAGCTCACCAAGCACCGGCGGATCCACACTGGTGAGAAGCCCTACGAGTGCGGCCAGTGCGGCAAGGCCTTCCGTCAGAGCTCCAGCCTGCTGGAGCACGCGCGCATCCACAGCGGCGAGCGGCCTTATGCCTGTGGCGAGTGCGGCAAGGCGTTCCGCGGACCTTCCGACCTCATCAAGCACCGGCGCATTCACAGCGGACTGAAACCCTATGAGTGCGACAAGTGTGGCAAGGCCTTCCGCAGGAGCTCTGGCCTGAGTCGCCACCGGCGGATCCACAGTGGGGCGAGACGCTGCGAGTGCAGCGAGTGTGGCCGCGTGTTCAAGAGGCGCTCAGCACTGCAGAAGCATCAGCCCACCCACCGCGAATAGACGGGCCATTTGTGTCCTCCCCCCCCACACTGCTGGTGGGACAGGAGGGGTCCTAAGAGGCCGTTGGTGGAGTCAAAGGAGATGAACAGTTTTGTAGCGCTTACCTATTTTATCGTCCAAAAGGTTGAACCAGTTTATACTGCCACCAGCAATTTCTTAAGTGTACACATTTCTCATTATGCCTATTGAGAGTAGCTTTTACCGTTTTAACTTAGTTTGGGTAGTTTACCTGTCAGAAAGTACCGTCAAGAGATTTTGATCATCATGCCTTGAATGAGAAATTTGGATGTGGGGGTGGGGAGGGGCCTGGTGGCTCATCTGCTCCAAGCCCCACCTCTGAAGGAAACAAATGCAGAGATGTTCAATGATGACATCAAGATAATGTGACCCCACCTCTCCCAAAGAGTTTTTTGGCCTACTTGAATTTATAAATTTTTAGGGATGTAAATAGAATACTCAAGTGTCTTATAATATTTAATTTATTAATTTAGTTATGCATACATATTGTAAATCACATATTATATAGAATAATATATTAATTTAGAAAACACTCCCTTTTGCCATGCTCCATTTCAAGAAATAATTTTATTCTAACTCCTCATATACATTTTCAACCTCACAGTCTTCACCAACATGGGAACCCCCTTGAATCTCAGACCATATCCAGTCACTCCATCTAATAATCTATGCGTGGTAGCACTGTGACAATCCCTGCATGAGGCTCTCATCAGAAACTTCCTCCCAAGCCATAAGAACATATTTATGTAACGGACAATTGTTTTGTGTGTTTCTTAGTTAGTCCTATAGCTCCACAACATAGGTACTTAAGGTGGTGCTTTTTCAAATGGCCTTACAAAAGGCTGGAGGGTTTTTGTTTTGTTTTCTTAGAGCACCTGAACCATCATCCTGAGGTCATACTCCCAGTAAAGATTACTGAATGTGGGTTAAAGGTTCTTTGCCTCCTTGTTTCTTAAACCAGTTCAACCTGATGACCCTTGTGTATATCCAAAACAAGCATCAATTGGATTGTTTCAGCCTAATGGCTCTTGTCCTCAAGCAGCACTATTTTATTCGAAATAAAGTAGGCGAGAGAGCAGCCCCAAATAAGAGACACATCTCCAGGACTCAAGGGTGAGGTGACACTTTCCCACTGAGAACAAAAGCCTCTCCTGGTATGGGGCCTAGATGGTACTTCACCATCCCTCTATTTGCAAATCTGTAAAATGGGAGGAAATCACAGTACCTACCTCCTAAGGTTATCAAGAGGACTGCCATCATGCCTGCAGAGCACTGCATGTGATGGCCTGGCACAGAGGTCCGAATTCAGTGAAGATGATCTGCTGACATCGTACTTCTTGTTATCATTTTACAGCTCATTAGTACTAGGACTGGGAATGGACCCAGGCCTCCTGACTACTAGCCTCATCTTTCTTTCCTTCAATGACTTAAATACTGATTCTTTTTTCCTGAATGCAAATTGTACGTTCATCTCCTTTGACTAGTTATCAAGTTACCTTTGAATATATTGACTTTATATAGCAATTCTTTCTGTATTGATTGTGGTGTTCTCTTGTATTTCTTTGCCCTTTGTAGCAATCCTTTTACATTTTTTGTTCTGCAGGCTTTTGACTTTTACATATCCCAACACTTGTTTTTGTCTGTTAAGTCATAACTTTCATTGCTTCAGTATTTAGCTATGACGACATTTTCTTCTAGAATTTTAATCACAAATGAAAAGTTGAAACCTCTGCCCATCAGAAGGTGGATGCACCAGGTGGGCAAACTGGATGGGAAAGGGCCAGAGAAGCATGCCTGTTCCTATCCAAGATGCAGATTCTGTGCATATCTGTGGGCAGCATTTGACTATCCAACCTGACCACTGAGGCACACTAGAGATATGTCTGTCATGGAATGCCCAGAGCACTCTGTGACAACACACCAGTATAGCCCCAGCCACCAGCAGCAGGGCTTGGCCTCACCTAGATAGACCAACAGGATGGTCCAAAATTGGTCTGGCAGCAGCCAGCCATCATTCAAGTTCCCGGGAGCGTTGACAATGCCGGGTTTGGATTTGGTGACTGAGCAGCAGAGCCACTCGAGACATCTCCTCAGACACAAGAAGATTCACTTGACTGACATCATCATGTGGACCACAGCTTCCTCCCAGCAAGTGACTCTGGAATGAGAAAGAGATTGGTTTGGTGGCCACTGCTTTGGGCAACTAAGGAGAAATTTGCCCATGTGTTCTAGCACTACTTCTGCAGCCATATTGAAGAGGTCAACAAAGCCAAGGCTCAGAGAGGAACTGCCCTCCAGTGGCCTGTATCGTGCTGCTAGAAGCTGGCTATATGAAGCCTGGACTAGGAATTGCAGTAGCTGTGCCTGAGAGGGGCAATAAATCAAGGGTTCAGAGGACAACAAGGCCCTTCTGATGGTCCATGTGGCATCCAAACAGCAGCTGGTCTGGGGCTGCACTGTCACTCTGCAGCCTCCTCTAAGAGGAACAGCAGTAAGGAGTAGTGAGGTAGCTGGCCACACCAGTGCTGTGGCCTGAAACTTCCCAGCAGCTATGCCCGGGGGGCACTGAAGGGCCTGGAGAGGAAGTGTGCTTTTATGGCACCAAGGGGAGGCAGAGCTCCCCAACAGGCACAGCCTGGAAGGGCTTTCCAGGACCCAACCTGGGAAGCAAGGTTTAAGAGTGACCCCATGACCTTGGCCAGAAGGTCCTCTCAGAGGCCACCACTGTGGCCCTAGGCAACCTCTCCATCCTGACCCCCAGGCTGGAGAAAAGCCATCAGCACTTGTTACATAGCAACTCCTCTTGCTCTGTGGGCTCAGTTCTTGCAGTAGTTGTGAATCTGTCTGAAATCACTACTTTCTCTGATCAGTTTTCTCTTTTTGAGCTGTTAGGATGTGTTTTGTATAGCTGTCGTTGGGTAAGGAATGTTGACATCAACCAGGGGCAAGTCTGGCACCTTTACCTTGAAGGACTCTGCCATTTCTTGACCATTCATTCATCATTTATCAGGTTTGATGAAGGATCCCGTTGAAGTCTAGATTACCATTGGCTCTGAATGTAGCATAGTGGTCACTGCTCCCAGCCAGGACATGGCGTCTTGGTATTCCTTCCTGCCCTCCTTTACTTTTTTTTTTTTTTTTTTTTTTTTTAGTTTCAGTTTTATAATTTTCTGTCAGACAAATCCTCTTTAAGAATTAACACTAAAGGTTGTGTCTTTTTCATCCCTGTTGATGAAGTGGCTTTTCATGATGTTGGCAGTAAAATCCCAGCTGTATCCAAACACAATCAGTCTGTGGCTTTAACGTGTGTCTGTAGTTTGGCTGAGTTCATCTTCTGCCTCTGGGAACATGAGGGTGGATTTTCTTGGATTCTCTAGGTATACTGCTATGTCCAATGCAAATGTGAGCAAGCTTCCTGTGGTATGTGCTTGTCTATGCATTCGTGTATCTACCTCATTCCATTTTCCTTTCTAATCACATGTATTCCTAATGCAAGGTAAATGGAGAGCTGTTGGGTTACATGGAATTCTGGATCACAGTAAAAGTACCCTTTTCTTGCCATAATAACAAAGAAACCCTCCATTAATTTTATTAGAGTTTGGCTACTTGCTGAAGTTTTCAAAAGAAAACAATCATTTACCATTTTCCTGCATATTATGATTCACTGTCAATTAGTTGTATCATACCCACACTTGCATTTCTGGAATAATCCCCACCTGATTGCAGTGGGCCTCTTTCTTCTTCGGTTGTATTGCATTCTCTGTGCTTTGTTTTGTGCTTGAAATGGCATGGCACCTGCCCTGCCTACAGCCCTGGGCCTGACCCTGTTGTGTACCATGTGACCCACCACCCCCCTTCTAGGCCACATTAATTAAAGCAGAACCAAACACCTGATGCAAGGGCAGCAGCCAATCATTAGAGCCAGCTGGAGATGATAGAGTGAGCTTTTCAGGTCTGTGAAGTATAAACAAGGAAACTGAAGTTTCTATTTGGTATTGGAAGCCATGTGGTATTTAGAGGTGTTGCCCCTGTGGGTGACACTGAGATGAAGATCTCTGGGCTCCTACTGGGCTCCCCAGAGCTGTTCAATACCAGCACCACAAGGCAGGCCTGACTGCACTGTTTCCTGGATCACTGGCTACTGCCCTCTTCAGTCCACGCCATCCCCAGCCTAGATTTGAGCCAGCTTGAGTGGGTCTCTTCTTTGTGCAACTTGTCAATATCCAGTTACATTTGACCATTTGGCTACTTCTTGATAAGAATCAATATTGGCTTTCCTCTCATTCTACCCAGCCAGCATTCCTGGCCCAAGTCCCACCTTGACTGTTGTGAATACCTATTTAAATGTGGTACTGTATTCTGTTTGCTAAGATGGGTGAAAACCTATGCCTTCTCCTCTCCTCTCAGTGAGTATAATCATTGGTTTTCTAAGTATTCTTCCTTTCCTGAACTGTGTTTGGTCCATAAAATAAGTTTATCACAGCCCACCGTGTTTCCAGCAAATCCATCTTATTGGGGGGGGGGGGGGAATACTCCTGTTACTAGATACCTGTATTCTATAGTTCTCATTGCATCAGTTTGGGTGTTTACTTTCAAAAACAGACATGGTCTCTTTAAACTTGACCCTCAATTTACTTGCATACTCTGATAACAGTAGTTGTGTCCTGTCCCAGTTCATCTTTTGGTTGTTGCCACTCTTTTCTTACTTCTCCCCAATCTCATGACCTTGTCTGTTTTATGGCACTCACTATAATCGGCCTTGCACTAGAGCTGTTTGTGAACTTGGCTTTTCCTCTCCCCTCCCCAACCCTCCCCTGCCCATTAGATTGTGAGCTCTTAGAAGACAGGGGTGGCCCTTCATGTCTGATCCCCTACCAAATCTAGCACAGTGCCTTGCATCAAGTAGACATCAATAAATAAATGTTAAATGGTATTGGTCTTCCTTGACTTATTTTATCAAAGCTTTATTTATCAATTCTTCCCTTTCTCCTATTTTCACACCATGGAGTGCATGTTTTTATACTTGAAGAATCACTTCCCCTGGGGTTCAGGTACTATCTTGGTCCCTGCTGGGATTGGCTTGATAGACACCTGGAGAGGAGAAAGGCACCCTGGTGATTAAGGACTAGTTTGCCTGAAGCTTTGAGCTATCCCTTGGCAGAGAGTCACATTCATCAATCCAGGTACTTTGTGCATCTCAGCTAGGACTCCCAGAGTCTGAATTCCAGATGAAAGCAGAAGATAAGGTCAGAACTTGAGTTCCTTCCTTAGGGATCAGCAATGGGTGACAAATGGTTTCTGGAACTTGAGAATCAGCCCACCTCTCTAAGCTTAGACGGGGTGGGAGCAGGGAAGTCAGTCATTTTGGTGGCTAGTGGTTAATCCTCTCTGGTGACCACTGCTTCAGGAAAAAAAGAGAAGGCTCTTGGTTTACTGACTCTTCCAAACTCAAATAGGGCTCAACTGTGAAGACAGCTGCCCAATTGTAGAAAGACAAACACAAATTAAGCTCCAGGAACCCAAAGGGAAACTTAACAGGAGAGAGGAAGATTCTAGAAAAGAAAATGACTTCCCCACCAACTATTTCCCTGGCTTCTAGCAGAGACCCAAGGAAGAGCCATGTCATCTTTCCTCAAGGTCCTCACCCCAGAGCAGCTGTAGGGAGGTGGAGTTTCACAGTACCTACATGACAGTGCAACTACCTGCCTGTGTGCTTGCCCCAGTCTGGCCCAGCCATACCAGCTTGCAAGCCAGTCATTGGGAAAGAACCTTTCACTTGCTTTTATTGGTTCATGAGGTGCTTGTTTCTTAGAATTTCACCTTCTTTCCTTAAAATGTATGCAAGCTCTGTTCTGGCAAGCTTCACTTGGCATGGGTCAAAACCACAAATCATTTGGACAGCCGGCACAGACTGTGGGACAGGAGTCAATCAGGGATTTCTCTCCAGGGGTCTTGTAGGCCTCTAGTACAGAGTTCAAAACATTCCTTCCTGCCTTTCCTAGTGCCCCTGACTTTCTGAGCCCGGTAGCTTCTCCAGCACCATCCTCTATGGAACAAGCACAAAGGCATCTAATGAAACAGGGATATACTTTCTGGCTCTCACCTTCAGTAACACATTCAAAGTTATTGAAAAGATCTTGTGAGGCCCCCTGGCAGTGTTCTGCATAGCAACTCATAGGCCAGTGTCTACATGACCCCTGTCTGCCTAGCCCAGGTTCATTTCATACCCTCTCCCCCACCCCACTTCTACCTACAGGACCACCCAGGACGGACAGCTGGCTCAGGGAGAGAAGTAGCTTCTGCTCTGATGCTCACTGCATTTTAGCTTCACTTCCCCAGTGGTCTTCTGACCCATTTTTCTAAAGATTCTCAACCTGTTTCTGTCCTCATTAGTCCATCCAACAGTAGGTCATACTTTCTATGTGCCAGCCTGACGTGGCCCAACTCAGCATCAGAATACAGGGATAAATTGCCAATTTTATCTGAAAGTTCAAGTCCTCTCTTCCCTATCGTAAGTTCTGCTGAATCCTGAGCTTCTAGCTCCTGCCTTTGGCCCCTGAGGCCCAGCAATGCCTCCTTTTACTGCACTATATTGTTATTCTCAGTCAATGGATGTCTCCTCCCTGACCCAGAGAGGTCTTCACCTCTGAGCCACACATTCCTTACCTCCACCAAGGCCTTGGACAGCAGTCCACATCCCCTGCCTGGCTGGGAGGGGTCTTCTCCCTCCTCTCTGTGCCCCCTGTGCTATGGACCCGAGCCCCACTGCCTGGGAATGGCCTATAGTACCAGACTAGAAGACCCAATGCAGGATGAGGTGGATCTGCTTGGTTCCCAGCAGACCTTGGACCTGTCCCAGAGTAGCCCTTGGAGAAGGTGTCCTTGAAGTGTATGATCATACACAGCCCTCCCACCTCAGGGCCAAATCCACTGTACCCTACAGGTTCCTAAGGGATAAGATGGCTGGGACAGAGAAAACATGGCCTCTACCTGGACTTTCCCCCCACTCCCCTCCCTGCAGAGTAAAGCAGTGAAGGTCATGGTTCAGATCCTCCACTGGTTTTGAGAGGACCTGTCGGGACTGGGTCAGCCCCAGCTCTTGTGGAGCCCAGTCACGGATCCCATGGCAGTGTCCATGATGTTACTCAACCTGGTACATGACATGGCTCCATGAGATAGTCAAGGAGCTGGCAGGTGAATACATGGAGCTGGGAGATGGTGCACTCTGAGGATTCTGCAGCATGTCCAGGTGGGGAGCTGGGGGCAGGATGACTCCCAAGAGCACCTCCTATGCTCACACTGGCTTGCCCTCAGACAATACAAAGAGACTCAGGGAGGTTCATCCAGGTGAGGTGTGGCCCAGGGCCCTAGGGAAGGTGGTTTGCAAGCGTGCCACATGGTAGAGAATTGGTGGGGCTGAAGGCTGGGGAAAAGGAGCCAGAGCCCTGAGCAAGTCCTGAAAACAAGCAACCAGGACCTGACCCATGTCCATTCCAAGGGAGCCACTAGCAGAGAGCAGCCAGCCTTCTGGTTTGAGGTGGAAGATGAGTATCACATGCACAGAGGATGGGATTGGTAGAGACTTCAGCCTTTGCTCAGAAGGTCCCTGCTACAGTTTGAATATGGTTTGTCATCACAAAAACTCATGTAAAGACTTAGTCCCTGATGTGGCAGTATTGCAAGGTAGCGACTGTTGGAAGGTATTTGGTCATGGCGGGGAGGCAGAACCCTGATGAATGAATGAATGCTTTTCTGCCATGAGTGAGTTGTCACTCTGATGGGGCTGGATTAGTTACCAAGAGAGCCAATTGTTATAAAGCAAGGTCACTCTTCATGTTCTCCCTCCACATGGACCCTTTGCCCTTTCACTTTCTGGCATGAGTTGAAGTAGCACAAGGCCCTCAACAGATGTGGCTACCCAGTCTTATACTTCCCAATATCCATAACCAGGAGCCAAAACAAACCTCTTTTCTTGTAAATTATCCAAGTTTCTGATATTCTGTAATATGGACTAAGATAATGAACTAGGTCGCCAAGATCAGGAGCTGCCTACAGACTTGGTGGCCAAATGGAGGGGAGTCTAATAGTAGAGGTTGGGGTCTATTGACCTTGATCCTCAAGAGGTCTCACAGTACCAAGCTCACTTTGGAAGGGTGTCAAAGACACATTTGTCTAATGTCAAATGGCCAAGGCCAAAGTCCAAATTTTGCCATCAGGGAATGAATTTCTGAGGCTCAATAATTCTGAAATTTATCTCAAAATAGAACTGTTATAATTTTGTTATCCATTTGCATACTCCAGCTTTTAGAGGTGGCCTTCTGGTGCAGAAACTGGGGCCTCTCGTTGCTGTTGCCTGAAGCTAGCCCCTAGCTTTGCTCTCGCCCACTTTCCACCTGCTGCTGCTGGTGCTGACTGGCTCTCTGAAGAAAGATTTTAGCAGCATGTTTACCACAAGGAACTTTCTTCTTAGGATTAACAACTTTGTCAATTCTCAAAAATCCTTTGCCTTTACTGAAAGCAATTAGCATCTGTAAGAGTTTTTGTGGCAAGATGCCCTTTAAATTTTTCAGCAATTGTTTTCCTAAAGCATTTTGTAAAATCTGGCTTGAAGCTTGTTTAGTTGAGATAAAAATCTGTTTAAAAACCTTCTTTTTCCTCGAACACTTTATTGTTTTCTTCATATGTTCATATTCTTTATTATTTTGGAATCAGAGATGATTTATGAAAGATGAAATTGTACACTTGTACACAAATTTAGAGCTTTTCCTGTTTTGTTTTGTTTTGTTTTGTTTTGTTTGCAATATGTAGAATTCCCCTTGGGACTTTTTCTGGAAACACTCATGACCTAAATGAAGTCAAACAATCAAATATTCAATTGCATTCTTAAAGTTATTTTATTTAATGCCACCAAAGCCAGTATGCCAAACCAGTGAGTCGTATGGTAAATCTGTCTTCTATTGCTGTTATCAATGTGTGAATATTCTTTATGTTATATTCTTTTAAAGTTTCTTTTTAGTTACACAAGCAAAATGTAAATATAACCTCATTTTAAATTTTTAAATAAATATGGATAAAATAAAATCCCCTTTAAACCATTCTTTGGCACTCCTAATCTCTTCCTTTCTGGGAAGATGTGTTCTGACATTTTTCTGTATATTTATATGTGTATATACAATAGAGTTGATCATTCTGCAAGTTATGTTCAAGTAAGCATACTTGGGAGGATGGTAACTACAGCTAGATATTCCACAGAATGGATGTAGCAAGGGTTATTCACCCTTCTTGCTAAACATTTAGGCATTTACAGGGTTTTGTTGAGAGAAACAGTGCCACACATGCAGCCTTACCCCAATTTCTTGTGCACAGATGTGAGCTACAGGACAGATGCCAAGTTAGGAAGGGCAGAAGCTGGATGACTTCAACAAAGAGATCTGCAATGATGCAATGGCTCAGAGAAATTGCTTTTTTTTTTTTTTTTTTTTTTTTTTTTTTTTTGTAGTGCTCTGGATCAAGTATAGGGCCTTGCACATGGTAGGCAACAATTCTACTATTGTGCTATATTCCCAGCCCTGGTGTAGGGAGAATTGAATACCATTTCTCTCACACATAAGTCTGAGCTGAGCAGCCTGTTGATGGGGGCAGCTCTGCTTCATGCAATCATTCAGGGACCCTAGCTCCTTACATTATGTTTCTTCCCTCTCCTCAAGGGCGGTGTTTCTCAAAGCACACATGAGGAAAGATAGTTCACTTCCTCTGATCCACTGCAGACTGAAACTTTTCTAACATGCAGTAAATATGTCATGGTAATATACAGTTTCTATAGAAACTTCGAAGCACTTCTTCCTGATATCTGTACTAACCCAATCATGGAGTACTAACAAACAGCTGTGGCTGCACAGTGGTCCCATGAATGGCATTGCCTTGACCACAGTCAGATTGTAACAGTGTCATGTCTGTGCTCTGGCTCCTGTGAAGAGCAAGAGGATGAAGGGTGTACACATCCAGGGCAAGCACTGTCCCTCCAAGCAGATGAGGCAGAAGTTGGACACGTCACCACTGCTTTAATTCCATTGGTGAACTATTACTTAATTGGCACTTAACTGCCCTGAGGGCAGCTAGGGGAATAGTCCAACTGAACAGCCCAGTGCCAGAAGGAACAGCCCTCAGGCAAAGGAGGCAATGAACAGTGTCCTTCACAGTACCAAAAAGTGGTATTTACTGGGTTCAAAGAGTACAGGCATTTTAAAAATAGATGCTATTGACCAGGTGCAATGGCACAGCCTGTAATCCCAGCTACTTGAGAGGGTGAGGTAGGAGGATAGCAAGTTTGAGACCAGCCTGGGAAACATAGCAAGGCCCTATCTCAAAAAAAAAAAAAAATGAAACGATTGGGGATGTGAGTCAGTGGTAAAGCACCCCTGGGTTCAATCCCCAGTACCAAAAATATATTAAATAAATAATTTTAAAAAGAGTCTGTATCAAGTATGTGCAAGAGTTCCCAATGGATAGAACCACCACATGACCCAGCTATACCACTTCTAAGTATTTATCCTAAAGAATTAAATCACTATAATATAATGACACATGCATATCCATGTTTATAGCAGTACAATTCACAATAGCCAAACTATGGAACCAGTCTAGGTGTCCATCAATGGATGAATGGATAAAGAAAATGTGAGATATATATATATATAATGGAGTTTTATTCAAAAAGAAAACTGAAATTATGTTATTTGTACTAAAATGGATGAACTAGACACCATTATGTTAAGCAAAATAAGCCAAACTCAGAAAGTCAAGGATCATATGTTTTCTCTCATATGCAGAAGCTAGAGAGAAAAAAGAAAAAGAAAGATGGGGTGGATCTCCTAAACATCAAAGGGAGATCAGTAGAGGAAAGGGACTAGGGGTAGGAGCAGGGAAGAAAAGAGGAAATAATGAGGAATGATATTAACCAAATTATATTATTATTGTGTGTACATGCATGAATATATAACAGTGAATCACACTATTATGTACAACTATAATAAACCAATAAAAATAAGGTAAGAAAGAAAGATAAGAGGATTTAAAAAAAAAAGAGTTCCCATTGGCCCCCAAACTCAGTCACACTGATGGTCCAAAAATAGTGTTTTTCTCCTTGCATTTTTCTCATTACTAGTTTTTTCAGTTTGAGCATCTTTTCATATATTTATAGGCCATCCCAACTGACTCTTTTGTAGACTACTTGTTCATCTTCTTTGCCATTTTTCCTCCTGACTTACAATTCCTTTCATATGCTTGGTAGCGACCTTCATCTGCTCCACATGCTGCAAATACTTTCTTCCATGCTGCTGTTTTTAACTTAATTGATGCTGGCGCATCTGTTGTCATGCAGAAATTGTGTTTTTCATCATTATGCCAGCAAACATATTAGGATTTTCTTTCAGAGTGTCCACATTTTGTGCCTTGTTTAATAACATCACCTTTATCCAATGACTAGGAGTAGATAGATGTTACCTAGGTATCATAGATGAAAAGATATTCCTGAATAATTAAAATATCTAAACATAAAAACTGTATAAATCTAGGCATGGTGGTGCATGCCTGTAATCCCAGGGACTCAGGCGGCTGAGGCAGGAGGTTCATGAGTTCAAGGCCAGCCTCAGCAACTTAGGGAGACCCTGTCTCAAAATAAAAAATAAGCCTCACTAAATTGCTAAGGTTGACTTTGAACTTACAATCCTCCTGTCTCAGCCTCCTGAGTCCCTGGGATTACAGGCATATGCCATCACACCTACCTAAATTGACAAATTTTCATGTGTGTTTCTGGAATTTCTGGGATCTTATTAATTAATTTGTAGAATCTTGCATCAATACTTTTTAAACTATCATAGGTGTATAATATGTTTTGATGCCTAGTAGATTTTTTCCTTTAAGTTTTTTGGGCCAATATTGTATAATTTTTTCCAAATGGGAGTTTAAGTGTTGGCTTGTTTTCATTAAAATCTTGTGATATTTATTGTGATTACATTGAAGGCATGGATTGATTTCAGGGGAATTGACATCTTTTAAAAGTAGAATGTTTTCTATCCAAGAACATGATATGTCTTATAATTTATTCAGGCTACTTTTATGTCCTGAATTTTTTATATTTTTTCACATCCACGTCACATATTTTAATACATTTTAGTTCAAAGTTTTTTATTATTTGTATTGCTCTTAGGAGTAGGAGGTTTTTAAAAAATATATTTGTTATTCCATCACTTTTGAGAAGATAAAGTTTGTGAAAGCCTCATATATGAGTACTAATAATTTGTCAAATGTTTCATTTAGATTCTCCAGAAAATGATCATAGCATATCTGAATAATTATAGTCTTTTCTGTTCAAGTATTCATAATGAGTTCATTAGAGACTGGCAATGAAGGGGTGTAGGTTGAATTTTATCAAATGCTTTTTCTACATTAGTTGCAATGATAAATTTGTTTCCCCTTTAACCAGTAATTAAGTGATTTGCAATAATAACTCTGTTAATATGGATTCATCATTGCATTCTTAGGAAAAAACCATACTTGCAAATGGTAAGATATTCTTTTATTGGTATGATTTAGTGTCTTTGTACTTTTGTTCATAAGAGAAATTGGTCTAAGCAGCGATTTTACTGTGTTATCTTATTCCAATTTTGGTACAAGAGTTATAATAACCTCCTAAATGGATTTGGATTGTTTCCATCTTTTATAATGAAAAGAAGGGTTTATGTAATATTAGAATTACCTGATTCTGAGCTGGAGTTGTAGCTCAGTGGTAGAGCACTCGCCTAGCACATGTGAGGCACTAGATTCAATCTTCAGCAACACATAAAAATAAATAAATAAAATAAAGGTCCATCAACGTCTAAAAAATTTTTTAAAAAAAGAATTACCTGTTTCCTCTTTAGGTTTAGAAGAATTTAGCCATAAAACAACTTGGACCTGATATAGTGTTGAAAGATAGATCTTTGACTATCTTAACACTTTTTATGGATATTGGTTTATTGTATTCTCTATTTCTTGGTCAATTCATATTTTCATAGAAAGTCATCTATTTACCTAGATTTTTGTATTTATTCACATAAAACTACACATAGTATTCTCTTGTAAGTTTTAGAAAATTTGACTCTGCATCTGAAGTTATACCCCATCCTGTTTTTTACAACATTTGTTTCTTCACCTTCTTTCCTCCTGACCAAAATTGCCATGAGTTTGTGCATCTTTTAAAATTTTAATCTATTCAACAGTTTGGGGGATGTTTCCTATTAGTTTATTTTGTTCTACCTGTTTTTTTTTTTCCTTTTAATGTTGTATTAGCATGTTTTATCTGTTTTGTAACAAGATCCTGAGTTTATTGGGGTAGCAGTGATGTAAGTTTCAAATTTACATTTCCCAGATAAGAGTGGCCAATAAAATGACAATAGAAGTCATTGGCTGGGGTTTCTGGAGATTTCTTTACAGTGGACTGAATTAATGGGAGAGGCGCCACTTTGGTATTTCTCTCATTTTCTCTTTCTCCTAAACTGGAACATATATTTGATGGCTATAGCTTCAGAAGCTATTTGATACAGTAAAAAAATGCCAAAAGAATCATTAAAGATTTTTCTCTTGACATCCTTGAGCAACTGACTAAAGCCAGCAAATGCCTGCTTCCAAACATCTCAATACATGAGAAAAGTATACTCTGTGTTTAAATCACTATTGTTGACTATTACTCAACTGAACATAGTTCCTAATTAACACATTGCTTGTGGATGTAACCAATATTATGAGTTTCTTGTGTATCTTTCTATACTCTTTACTGTCATTATTCTAAGTATATTTTAAGCTTTTTATTATGGAAGTTACCAAACATACACACACAAAAAAAATGGTAAATAGTATAATGGACCTCCACGTACCCATTGCTCAGCTTCAATTATTCATCAATAATCTATACACACACACACACACACACACACACACACACACACACATACACAATGACACACATATTCTTGTTTTACAGAAATGCTAGCATACTATTACACAGTACCTTACCTTCCTTTCTTAACAATGTTATGTTGGATATAGCTCCATATTAGCACACAGTTTCTTCATTCTCTTTAATGTCTATCTAGTATTCCTTTATCTTTTCACACACATGCTAGTATATCTGTAGAATCAGTTCCTAGATGTGGAATTGCCAGGTCAAAAGGTACATGTAAATTACATGTATTTGTAATTTTGATTAATGTCCTCAAATTACATACATAGAAGTTGTACTACTTTCATGAGTACTGCAAAACAGTGCCTGTTACCCCCACCCCAACATTTTGTGCTATCAAACTTTGTTGCTTTTTCCAATCTGTAAAATTAAAATGAGTATCTCACTATAGCTTTAATTTTGATTTTTCTTATTTAGAAGTTTGCTAAGAGCCACAGCCAATTAATATGATGCATGGCATTTTTGATTGAAAGGTGATGCCAGCTAGCCATTGAGATGATATGATTATGTTAAAAATTACATTCATATTACATTCAGTATTACAAGCTTTTGTGATGTTTAAAGATTCTGTATTTAATTTATTTTCTGATAGTCAGTATGTAGTTAATGCTATAGTATCCCTTGAAGATGCTGGTAGGATTTCCCCTTCTTCTACTGTTTTCTCTTTATTTTCCACTATACAAAGTCTAATCTGGGACAGAAAAGATCCATTCTTTATAGGACATATCAGGGCACATACAGGATTGCCTGGAGCCCTTAGTTTGGGCAATGAATTAGCAAATAAATCTACACATGACATACATATTTTCTCCACAATAGAAGAAGCTATAAATTTTCATAAAAGGTTCCATGTCAATGCTAATACTTTACAAAATCATTTTAAAATAACTAAAGAACAAGCCAGACATATAATAAAACAATGTCAAAATTGTGTGACATTTTTACCACAAGTTAATCTTGGTGTCAATCCTAGAGGACTGATACCTAACCATATTTGGCAGATGGACGTCACACACTTGCCAGAATTTGGAAAATTAAAATATTTGCATGTTACAGTTGATACTTCTTCTGGATTTTTGATGGGCTCCCTTCATGCCGGAGAAAAAACTAAAGATGTTATAGCTCATTGCTTACAAAATTTTGCCACTGTGGGCGTTCAAAAACAGTTAAAAACAGATAATGCCCCTGGTTATGCTTCTACCTCTTTTAAACAATTTTGCTCATCATTTGGCATTACTCACATAACAGGAATTCCATACAATCCACAGGGACAAGGCATAGTTGAAAGAGCTCATCAAACTATTAAAATGTACTTATTAAAACAAAAGGAGGGAATTGGAAAGGGGTATATATCCCCCAAAGATAAACTTAAAATAACCCTTTTTACTCTAAACTTTTTAAATTTGGATTCATCATGGCTTAGTGCTATGGAAAGACATTTGAATCCAAAAAATGTACATAAGCCTAAGGTACTTTGGAAGGATATTCTAACAGGACAATGGAAAGGTCCTGACCCACTGATTGTCTGGAGTCGGGGCTCTGTTTGTGTTTTTCCACAGGGAGAACAGCAGCCAATTTGGATTCCAGAGAGGTTAACTAAAACAATTTCTACAAACCAAAAAGAAGATGATTTGACTGAAATCCATAACAGCTGATATCCAGAACTCCAGCTTGGCTATTCTTACATCTGCAACAGTGATTAACCAGGATGCTTTTTTCAATATCTATTTTATTATTGCTTTTTCCCACATCATAAAGTTCTATTTTATTTTTGAGCTCATACAGACCTAGGTTAATGTTTTTCTGATCAGTTTTATTTTTGACTGTGGAGTTTTTAACATTGCAATGGAGATTTCACCTAGATAAAGCTACAAGGCCTTTACTATTGTCTTATGTGTTGTATGTTACATGTGCATACTTCTGTTTTGTGTTGTATGTCTGTATGTGCGTATGTCCATATATCATATATGAGGAGCGCTCATGAATAAATGGATCCAAATTTTTTTATTATTCACGTGATTTTAATGGTTTAATTTAAATTGGGTAAACAGCTGTTGAAGATTATTTTAATATGTGTACAAATAAGCAGGTTAACAGATCTGTTTGTTTACTTTCCTCTTTCCTTTTCATTATATTTAATAATTCTGTTCAGGATAATGTAAATTTTCTAAAAAATGTTTTCTTAGTACCTGTTGAAATGTTACATTTTTTTTTTTAACATCATTGTCAAAATTCCTATTTTCATCCCAGTGCCGGTGAAGACAAAGATGAAACCAGACTACAACTTCTTCGATAATCATCACAACAAACTGTATAAACTGATACATCAATGAATAATAACTCAACAAGTAATGCTCAATCAATGAGTCGATTTATCTTGGGAGGAAATGGACATATTGATAGATTCCTCCACTTTGAACTGCTTACAGAACTTGCCTGGACTATGTATCACTTGTATGCACTGTGATCTATCTGTTGATGCAGAGAATTATGGTAATGCTGGCGTATCTTTGCTGATGTGTCACCAGTGATGCAATTTTTCCTAAGGAGCCGTCAATTGATTTGGTGTCATGGCATTTCTGCATCCTCCTCCCTTCTACTAGTGATGGTCTAATTTTGGGGGCCAACAGAGGTGAGGCAAAGAACCTCACCCCACCACTGGCACCAAGGCCAAATCTGGGGGCCAACAGAGGTGAGGCAAAGAACCTCACCCCCCCCCACTGGTGCATAGGCCTATCCACAAGTATGGCTATATGCTGGACGGGTAGTCAGTGACGGGTATGATCCAATTGCAGTGGTATCAACCTAAGACAGGAGGCTGACGCCTAAAGGTCAGTTTTCCAATGACGGGTAAGAACCATATGTTGAATTGGACAAACCTAACAGGCACGGTCCCTAGCCACATTGCTTGTTGCTTAATTAATCAGAAGGGGGAAGACGCTAAGAGCCACAGCCAATTAATATGATGCATGGCATTTTTGATTGAAAGGTGATGCCAGCTAGCCATTGAGATGATATGATTATGTTAAAAATTACATTCATATGGATACCGGACTCCTGCTGTTTACCTTGGCCTGCTGTGGGACTCCTGGAGAGTTCCCATTGGTTGGGAAAGTGCAGTAGGAGGGAATTCTGGGGGAGGAACTTGCTCTGGGGTTCCGGGAGGAGACCAGGGAAACGCCGCGTGTGTGGATCGGGAATCTTCCCGGGCGCGTTCGGGGTATTGGCGGCTATTTCAAAAATAAAGTTTGTTCCTGTTTGAGTGGCTCGTGATCTTGTGCCCAGCCAGACTTCGGCAGAAGTTAATTTTCTTTCTCTCCTGTGAGCTGTTTGCATAGCTTTTTCCCATCTTTCTATTGCATTGTTAGCATTTTTCTTATTATTTTGTAGGAGCTACTCATATAATAGGATTATTAGCCCCCTTTTCTCAGATATGGATTGAAAATAATTTTTCCAGTTTATCATTTGCCTTCAATTTTGCTAATGTTATTTTCATATTGACAAAACTTTTTGGTTTTATGTGTTGAATTAATCAAGGTTTTCCTTTTTGGCTTTAAGGTCTATGTCAAGTTGAAAAAGGCCTTTTCTTATCCAGTATTATGTTTTCTTATAGTTTCTTCTAGTATTTTATGGTTTCATTTTTTAATCATTAAATTTGAACTATCCACAATTTAGTGTTTTGCAGGCCATGAGGTGGAATTTGACTTTTGTCTTTTTCCCAGATGGCTCCCATTGGTTTAATAATCCAGTCTTCCCCTACAGAACTGAAATGATATTTTTATTTTATGCTAAATTCTTGTTTGTATTCTGGTGTATTTTAAACTTTGTATTTCTTTAGTTCTATCATTCTATATGTATACTAGTAAGACTTTTTTAAATTACTGTTTATTATGCCATCATTTTAACTCTAATTCATAATGTTTCAATTTTTCAAACTGTGAAGTACAGCCCAGATGCAGAGGAATGTGTAGATCATATATATTTTATGCGAATTTTCTGCATTTTAGAATCTACAATTGTAAAGTGAACATACTCTCATAACCACTCACAGATCAGGGGATGGAGCCCCACACATGGCCCCAATGGTGTTCCATGCAATCACAACCCTCTCCCTCCCTAACTTCCATGATAAACATTTTCTTGCTTTTCATCAGAATTTTGCCACTTAAGCATACATCCACACATAATTCAATATTGCCAGTTTTGAACTTCATATAAATGTAATTTTAATTTATGTGTTCTTTTGTGTTGTTTCAAACTCTTTTTATAACTCATCCACATTATAGTGTATATTTTATTTTATTCCTTTTTGCTTTAGTAGATTATTCTACTACATACCTTTACCAAGTGTATTTATTCATTTTGTGCCTCCTGGATATTTGGTTTGTTTTCATCACCAAATGTGACATTGAACAATTGTATTAGTTTCCTATGGGGCCTGTTACAAAGTGTCATATATGTGGTGTTTTGCAGCAATGGAAATTTATTTTCTCAGAGTTCTCAAGTTCTGAAGTTCAAAATCAAGATGTTGGCAGGATCACACTCCCTCTGAGGGCTCTGGAAGAGAACTTCCCTTGCCTCTCCCAGCTTTTGGTGGATCCAAGCATTCCTTGGTACATGGCCCATACTACTCCAATCTCTACTTGCATATTCACATCACTCCCCCTACCCCGATTCTGTCTCAAGTATCCCTCTGTCTCTCTCTTATAAAGACCCTCATCATTGGATTTAGAAACTGCGTAGATAATCTAGGATGATCTTATTTCAAATCTTTAACTTAATCACATCTGCAAAGATCCTTTTTCCAGATAAGGTCACACAGGGTCCATGGGTCAGGACATGGACATGTCTTTTGAGATTCCACCATTCAACCCATTCCACCATATATACTGGTTTCCTAGTATCCACATATACACAAGCTTCTTCAGAGTTTATCTACTTGGCAGTTGAATTTCTGGGTCATAAGGGAAGTATGTTCAATTTTACTATATTATGCCTACTCTTTTCCCACTGTACACTCCCATTAGCAAGGGTGCAATTTCCCATTGCTCCACAGTATTGCCAACTTGGAATTATCAAACTTCTTAGTTTCCACCAATCTATTGATTGTGTAATGGTAGTTCTAATTTACAGTTCTGTAACAACAAATGAGGTTGAGCACCTTTCAAATGTCCATGGGCCATATGAATTGTTTAAGTTGTGAAAAAGCAGGTCTGTTTAAGTCTTTGACCCATTTTTCTGTTGTCATTTGTCCTGATGTTATTTTGTTATTTCTTATCTTCTAATTATGAGAAACTTGTCAGTTATATTCTACTTTTTCTTCTTCAAACCTTTCATCAGAATCTCTCTTTGTGGCCCACCTAATTGAAACCTATTGGGAAGGGAATTTTGGAAAATATAGTTTAGATTAGCCAAGTTGGCATATTACAAAGTCACCTCAATCCCTTTATTTCACATTCCTCAAAATACTCAGTTTACATATGCCATCTGGTTATTAGTCAGCTGACTGATAAATATGTATAACTTTTATTATTCAATACAATATTTCCATGGGACTATCTTTGAGTCATGAATTATTTTAATGTGAATTTCTTCATTTCTAAACATGTGAGAGGGAGTCTTTTTTTGGGGGGTGGGCTGGGAATTGAATCCAGGGGCACTGAACCACTGAGACACATCACCAGCTCTTTTTAGGCAGAGTCTCTCTAAGTTGCTGAGGCTGGCCTCAAATTTTCAATCTGTCTCAGTCTCCCAGGTCACTAAAATTAAAGCATGCGCCATAGTGCCCAGATTTTATATTTTAGTTATCTTTTTGTTGTGACTGTCAATACCCTACTAACTCCCATGAACATACCTGTAGGTGAATATGTTATGCTTATTCCTCTTTAAAGTGAGATAAAATGCACATCATTAGGGAATTTCAGGGTGTTAAAAAACACATACTGAATTTGAACTTTGGTTGCGTTATATCGGGGAGAGTTTAAAGAAAGTAGAATTTGTTTTAGGTACTGTCAGAAAGTGAGGACAATTCTATGATTGGGTATCTCAATACATCTTCTTTCTGAGACTGATTGAAGCACAGTGCTACCACTATAATGGGTAAAGATGCAGCAGTCACCTACATCAGTGAGGCAAGGGGGAAGGGTGCTTGGTATTTTGTGGATTGCACATTGACCTTGTTTTTATCTCTGCTTAGACAAAATTATGAAGTGGCCTTGCTTTGTCTCATTTTCTCATGGTCTCAGGGTAACCTTGTTTGAGGCTGGCATTCTGTGAGGTTGTTTATGTTCAATAGAAGAACAACATGGCCTTGCTGTGAGTGCCAGACCAGCTTCCAAATATCAGGGCCTGCTGTTTATTTTTCCTGTCCTGTGATTTTCTAGCTTAATTATACTGTGATCACAGACTATGCTATAAATGATTTTAACTCTTGGAAACATCATAAAACCTACTTTTGGTTCCAGTATGTGATTTTTTAAATAAATATTCCATGTGTGCCTAAGAGAATGTGCAGTCTACAGTTGAGTGTGATTTCTGTTTATGTTCATTCGGTCAGTCTACCAACTGTGGTTCAAATCCATATTCTTACCAATATTTTTGTCTAATCTAAAAATTACTATTTTCTTCCAGTTATTGAGTAAAGAATGTTAAATACTACATTTGAAATAGTCATGCTAAAAAAATAGCAAACCAATATCTGACCAAACCTCTGAATCTAGCTACCAATTTACAGGAAACATGGAATTCAAAGGAAATTGTTAAACAACCCCATGGCACTGCAACAATCAATATCCAGACTGTACAGAAATCTATAGTATAAGTAATTTTTTCAATAAATAAATTACAAGGAGAAAAAAAGATATAGGAGAGCATGTAGATTAAGACACTTAAAACGTATCAATCAATGTGTGGATTTCAACTGGATTCTGATTCAAACAAATTGTAAAGAAAAATGTATCAGGGGCTGGAGCTATAGCTCAGTTGGAAGAATTCTTGCCTTACGTGCACAAGGCCCTGGGTTCAATCCCCAGCACCACAAAAAAAAAAAAAAGGAAAAGAAAAGAAAAATGTAACAATAGGTAATTTCAACACTGGTACTGGACACTTGACAATATTAAAGAATTATTATTAATTCTTAGTTATAATTGTATTATAGTTATGTTATAATGACGAGTATATTTTAGAGGTGCATACCTACAATTTATGAGTGAAATAATAGTATGTCTGAACACTTCTTCAAAATAATTGGGAAAATTCTGGGAAGATGACTGTGACATAGCTTTTTGATCTCCCAAAATTCTCACATAAAACAGGGAACCAGATGGCACAAACAAAGCTCCATGGACAACATTTACAATGATAAGTGGAAAGGTTTTCTTAATGAATCCCAAAATCAAAGTGGGTGAGTGCAAATCACCAACATCCACAGGACCTAAGAAACAGACAATCTGCACAGAAGAAGGCAGAGGGAAACAAAGGGCATATGACTGACAGAGTCAACAGGTCTTCATTGAGAAACAAGGAAGGCAGCTCAAACTGGGTGGAGGTTTACCCAACCTAGTAGCAGGTAAGTGAAAGGGGTGCATAGGAAGGTCTAACCTCGTTAAATATTAAAACTACCAGACAGTGCTCCCTTCTAGGACAGGGACCCACAAGAAAGAGAAACTGCTGAAGGGAAGCTAATATTGAGTTAAATACAGGCAATAAAGCCAAAATGAAGAGGAGATCCAGATTAAGGTGGGCAAAGGGAACAGAGTGAAGAAGTTTCTGAAAGCCAACCATCATATTTTTGATCACAAGAAAACAGATGAGTGAAGTTTGAAAAGCCATCCTGAACCACACCTCCTGTGAGAAGTTTAAGAAAAATAATTTCATGTGAAAATATCAAGGTAAGATCCATACCTTTTTTGTAACAGAATCCACTTTAAGAAAAAAGAAAATAAAGGCAAAATCATATCTGTAAAGACAGTGAAGGCAGAGCAGAGAGATATGTCCTTGAAACAAAGCAAAATGGGAATTACTATTTCAAAACCAAGCTGACGAAACTAAGAAAATAATGCAATACATGAAAGAAAGCCATAAATCACATGGGAAAAAACTCAGAAATTAGGTGATAGGACTCAGGAAAAAATTAGAAGTAAAATGTTTATTTTTATTTTTTCCTTAATCATATTTTATTATCCTCTGCCTTTCTAAAATACAATTTTTTCTTTTTAAAAACTTCATTAACAGGTATTAATCATACATATTAGTGGGGTTCAGTGTGATATTTTTAGAAATAAAACAATTCAAGAGTCAGAAATGAAGACTAAACTAGAAGGAATACAAGAACAAAAGCACAACAAATTAAAAAATATAAAAGGTGAAAGTGAGGAAATATTTTAAACACAAAAACTAATGAGGAAATAGATTTAAAGGATATGAGACACAGTGACAAATATTGAAGATAACCAGAGAAGACTGAATACATGGATTATATGGATTCCTGAAGAAGAAACACAAAACAGGGCAGCAGGACAGATACTATAAAGTATGGTTCAAAGAAACTTTCTGGGGGGAAAAGGGATTTGAAACTACATTTTAAAAAAGCAAAACATGTAAATGTTGACTCAAAATGACCAACTCCAAGTCATTCTAGTAAACTCACTGGACTTTAAATACAAAGAAGGTTTTCCTTCAGGCCTCTATGAAAAAAAGAGCAAGTGAGTTATAATGGAAATAAAATTAAATAATAATCAAACTTTTAAAAAATATATATTTATTGTTTAGTTGTATTGAACACAATATCTTTATTTTATTTATTTATTTTATGTGGTGCTAAGGATTGAACCCAGGGCCTTGCACATGCTAGGCAAGCGCTTTACCATTGAGCCACAACCCCAGCCCCAAATCATACTTTTTTGCCAGGAGTGCTTTATGTCCAAAGAGCTCTGATACATTTTCTAGGGCTGCTATAAAAAGTTCCTCAAACTAAGTGGTTTAAACAACATAAATTTATTCACTCACTGTTCCCTGCAGTCTAGAAGTCTGAGATCAAGGTGTCCCAGGATTGGCTCCTCCTGAAAGCTGGGAGAGATAATCTGTTCTATGCCCTTTGCATAGCTTCTGATTGTTTTCAGGCAGTCTTTGTACAAGCATCTCTTTAATCTCTGTCTTCATTTGCCCATGACATTCTACCTGTGTACATGCTCCTATGTCCAAATTTTCCCTTTAATAAAGGCACCAGTCACACTGGATTGAGGGCTCATCCTACTCCATTATGGCTTCATTTAACTAATTACATCTGTAAAGACCCTGTTTCCAAATAGGTCACATTCTGAGGTTATGGCCTCAACATAAATTGAGTGGATGAGCAATTCAATCCATGACACAAAGGAAAGAATAAGCCAAGGATATGAGTTTTTTAATATACTTCTTCTAGTTGTTAATAGACCTTTATTTTACTTATTTATACACAGTGCTGAGAATTGAATGCAGTGCCTCACACATACCAGGCAAATGTGCTACCGCTGAGCCACAGCCCCAGCCCCTCCAAGGATATGTTTTATGCAGCAAAATTAACTTTCAGTTGACATCTTGTCACACTATAAAGAAAGGAAGCAATCAAAGACTGGTGGGATCATGTAAAAATGACTCAGGAGCTAAATGAAGAAGCTCTCATTGGCCAAACCTGAGGTAATTTAGACTTTGATAAGAATAACAATACAAGAAATTGATAAAATATGTTTAAATCTAAATGTTCACAATTAAATTCATATTTTTATGGTGCTGGGGATTGAACCCAGGGCTTTGTGAATGCCAAGTAAGCACTTTGCCTCTAAGCCATATTCCCAGCACCACTATTGTGTTTTTAAAAGATCTAATTGATCATATCCAGTGGGTAAGGAAACTGATCATAACCTTGAAATCTAGTCAATTAAAGGAAAGAACCAAGCATTTATTCTGCCTTTCCTGTAAAAACTGTATCACCTAGTAGATGAGGGGTAGCAGTTCTTTCCCCCTCTTTGTGGTACTGAGAATGGAATCCATAGCTTTGCACAGGCTAGGCAAGCATTCTGCCACTCAGCTACATCCCTAGCCTGAGTATTACTTCTTTATAAAAAAGTGCTCCTGATGATAAATGAAAAAGAAATCAGAAAATCAGAATATCACTGATTTTCAATGTCAATCAATACATCTTGTTATTCAGCCTCAACAGCTGCCAACACCACAAAAACAGAAAGTAAACAAGTCATGATGTTCCTCCAGATGAAAGATCACAATACCATCTTATCTTGATCAAATCTCTGTATCCAACTGCCAATTTGCAGAAAATACTGAGGACCAGAAAACAACTACTACACCAGCAAAGTTAGATTTTAAGAAACTTTATAGATCAAATGGCCTAGGTTATTCCTCATATGCATTGTAGGGGAAAGGAAGGAACAGAGTGAGAAATTACAGATTAAAACAGAATTAAAAGACACATGACAGAAAAATGTGCAGGCTGATGTCTAGAAATGTACACTTGGGTGTTAAAATTATAAAGACACAAGCAAATATTACTATAAATGATAAGACAGAGGATATTTTATGAGGAAAGATGGGGGTCTATGATTGGAATAAAATACATGGAGGGGCTTCTGGTTAACTGGAAAAGTTCTATTTCTTGATTTAGTCACTTGCTACTAAGATATGAGATGTGCCCCTTCAAATAAATCCATAAACTGTGAATAAAAACAGCAACCATAATAACAATATGAGACAAGTGGATAGAAATATAGAAGAAATAAGATTGGCTATAAGTTCATCATCATTCAAGTTGAATGATAACTACATGGACTTTCATAATGTTATTTGTCCACTTTG
The DNA here is from genome assembly GCF_048772815.1 of Callospermophilus lateralis. NCBI lineage: Eukaryota > Metazoa > Chordata > Mammalia > Rodentia > Sciuridae > Callospermophilus > Callospermophilus lateralis. Next base: position 124,978,870 of record NC_135325.1, read on the forward strand.
GGCACATATTTGAAATTCATTAAAATAAAAAAGCCAGTGGTGGTGGTACACACCTGTGATCTCAGCTACTGGGGAGTCTGAGGCAGGAGGATTGCAAGTTTGAAGCCAGTCTCCGCAATTTAGCTAGACCCTCTCTCAAAATAAAAATAAAAAGGCTGGAGATGTAGCTCAGTTGTAGATGGTCCCTAGGTTGAATCCCCAGTACAAAAAAATATTAATTCCAGAGGTGGAATTGATCTCAAAATATAATTATGAATTAAAGAACTTCCTTTTTAATATTTATTTTTTAGTTGGACACAACATCTTCATTTATTTATTTTTATGTGGTGTTGAGGATCGAACCCAGGGCCTCGCATGTGCTAGGCGAGTGCTCTGCCACTGAGCCATAATCCCAGCCCCTGAACTTCCCTTTTATTGTGCCATTTTTGACTCGGGTATTCTCTTACTAAGTTAATATGTACTTACAAATATTTTTGGTGAATAGAACATTTGATCATTAAGGATAAGGAACCCATCTTATCTCTAGTAATGCTTTTGCATTAAGCCCAATTTTGCCAAAAGTTAATATAACTAAACTAGCTTTCTCTTGTTTCGTATTTCCTTTATTTCACTACCTTTTTCTTTCCTTTTATTTTCAAATTTCTATATCTTTATGTTTTAGATGTGTTTTAAAGAGTGCATAGTTGGATTTTTATTATTTTTATAGTTGAGTTTTTAAAATATAGACCAATAATCTTTGTCTTTTGAATGAAACATTTGGTCCTTTTGTATTTAAATACTGACATATTTGAAATCTACCTTCTTCCAATGAACACAGTTTTTATTTTAATTTACCAATATTTAAACTTTTACTTAATAATTAAGTTTATAAAAAGGGCTTTTATGTCATCTTTATGAAATCTCTCCCTACTCCAAGGCCATGAATATATTCTTCTATATTTTCTTCTAGATGTTTTAACTTTTACATTTGGGTCTACGAGCCATCTTGAACTAACTTCTGTGCATAGTGTGACATAGGGGTTGAGGTTCATTTTTTTCCTACGTTTACCTAGTTGTTCCAGCATCATCTGTTAAATGTTGATCCTTTGTCTTGGCTTCCTTGTCGAAAATCAACTGAATTTATGCACGGACTTTGGTGTGTTTCTGGGATCTATTCTATCCCATCAAAGTATTTTCTTGTCTTTTTGCTAATACCACAGTGTTTTGATTCCTCTTGCTTTATAATAGACTTGAAGTCAAGTAGTATGAGTTATCCAACTTTGGTTTTGTTTTTGAAAGGTTTTTACCCTTCTAGGTCCTTTATTATTCAGTATAAGTTTTGTAATCAATTTGTTAATTTCTGACAAAAAATCATGTTGTTATTTTTAATTGGGATAGCAATAAATCTGCTGATAAATTTGGGAAGAGTTGTCATGATTCCTCTATTTATTTTAGTCTTCATTAATTTCTCTCATCAGTGTCTGCATGGGTCTTGCACATATTTTGTTAAATATATTCAAAATACCTGATTATCTTTGATGGTATTGTAAATTAAATATTTTATACTTTTTATTTGAAAGGATTTTTAAACTTTCAGAAAAGTAGCACAAAATAGTACAAAAATAGTACAAAAGTAGTTCAAAAATACACATATACACTTTAATCAAATTCACCTGTTATTAACATTTGGCCCCATTTACTTTATCATCTATCATCACTTCCAGAAAGATCAGAAGAAAGACGAAAGAAAGAAAGAAAGAAAGAAAGAAAGAAAGAAAGAAAGAAAGAAAGAAAGAAAGAAAGAAAGGAAGGAAGGAAGGAAGGAAGGAAGGAAGGAAGGAAGGAAGGAAAAGAAAAAAGAAAAGAAAAGAAAAGAAGGAGGGAGGGAGGGAGGAAGGAAGGAAGGAAGGAAGGGTGATCATCCTTTTTTTAGTCTTCCTTAAACTGGAATAGCTCCTCAGACTTTTCTCGACTATTATGAGATTGACATTTCTGAAGAATATACTTCCTTTTCCTTTTTGTAAAATAGAATTTTTCTAGTTTGGGTTTGCCTACTATTTCTTCAGGATAAGACTCAGAATATGCATTTCTGGTTAAAATACTACATAAGTAGCATGATGCTCTATTCAGGCTATCATGTTAATATCTACTTGCCTTTCATTGATAGTGTTAATTGTGACCACCCAGTCAAGTGCTGATTTTTTTTCTACTGCAAATTTACAGTTTTCCTTTAATAAGCAATCTATGGATAGACATTTTAAAACCATGCTAATATTCTACTTCTCATTAAAATTTCCCCCAAAATTGACAATTTTTACCTGGGCCAATCTTTACTACTCCAGTTGCCATTCAGCATATTACTGAAAGCAAAATCCTCCCTTCCCTCTCAATTGTTTATTCATTGATTTATCTCTTTATTATTGCTTTGCTTGCATCTGTATCAATTTTTTTCAATAGTTTGTACTTTCTGATGGTTAATTTTATGTGTCAACTTGACTGGGCCATACAGTGCCCAGATTAAACATTATTTCTGGGTATATCTGTGAAGGTGTTTCTAGACCCAAGATTAACACTTAAATCTTTGGACTCAGTATAGTAGATGGTCCTTCCCAATGTAAGTGAGTGTAAACCAATTGGTTGAGGGCTTGACTTGAACAAAATATACAAGAAAGAAGAAAGTGCCCTCTTTTCTGCCTCACTATCTGAGTTGGGACATTGCATCTTATCTTTTCCTGCCCTCAGACTGGGATATGTCCATTAGCCACCCTGTTTCTCAGGTCTTTAAACTTGGACCAAATTACACCAGTAACTTTCATGGGTCTCTGATTTGTAGATGGCAATGTGAGATGATTTCTCATTTTATATCATTTTTTGGTTCTGCTTCTCTGAAGAATCATAATACAGATTTTGATAGCAAGAGTGTGGGACTAGGGGCAGAGCACTTGCCTAGCATGTGTGAGGCCCTGGGTTCAATCCTTAGCACCACATGAAAATATACAAACAGAGATATGAAAAACTGTGCTCCATATGTGTAATAAGAATTGTAATGAATTCCACTGTCATGTATGTAAAAAATAAAATCAATTAAATATTTAAAAAGGCATGCTGTCCATCTACTACTACAAAAAAAATAAAATATTTTTTCAAAAGAGTGTGGGTCTAAAGGAACAGAATTCTAAGGATTAGCTTTATGAATTGGTTCTGGGATTTCTGGAATTGGCTCTCTATTCTGATTAAATTTAAAGATACTAATGACTGTTTTCAGTGGTAAAGAGAGCACTATTGATAGTCCACGGTAATCTGACACTAACTCCTAATCAACCACTTATAAGAAGCAAGGACCTGAGTGAGTTTATATATAAAACTTTCGAACATTTTTGAAATTTGATGAATATAATGATACAGCTAGTTGCTTCTAATGTTGTTAGACAAAAAGGTACAAGATAAGGATGAGCTCAGAGATATGAATTCCCAGCTTAAGCACCACATAAATGCCCTAACATCTTCTATGTATTCCTTTAAAGAGACTTGTGTCTCCTTATCTCCCTAATGTCCTTATTTAGCTGCAGGGCTGAAATTACTGAAAATCAAACACAAAATCTCTTCCCGAAACTGGCTGAATTACAATGCAAGTTTAACTCCCAGACGTTCAGTGTATGTCTCTATTAAAGTGAGGACACACTGATTGGGAAAGAATAACATTTTGTGTTGAGATGGAGATATGTGGGAAGATCCAGATAAAATCTGGGACACTGAGCCCCTAAATTATGATTAGCTTTCTTTGCCAGTGGAAGAGGTCTTCCTACCCCTAGAATAATTGACTTCTCCATCTCCAATAACAACAACATTATCACCCCTAGCAATATGAGCCTCTCCACCCACACTAGTATCATATTAGCCCTGCACTGCCTGAACAAACTGTAATGCCCTCCCATACTAACAGTTGTCATGTGAGGAAATGCTGATTTTCCTCAGGCCCACCCCAAACACTCCTCCTTGCTTCTAGACCTATAGTGAGACTCAAATCCCAGCAGGTAGGATTCACCTAATGGTAAAGCATGGAGTGACCATGAGGAGATGCACTACACTCCAAAAGACTTAAGTTTTCTCATTCATGCAGACAGAAATTCAGGAAACATACATGGAGATGAAAACTGATGGTGTGAGATAATGGTGGACAAAAACTTAAAGTTGTATCAGGCTAAATTTATTGATATGAGCTCATTTAGCAGAGATTCTGCATTAAATATTGCAACTCAGAGAGGTATAAAGGGTTCTAACTGCTTCCTTGGTTGGCTGAAACATGGACCAAATGATGGCTCACCATAACCTAATTGGAAATTCTCAACCTCCCTTGGTTTAATGAGGAGAAAGGGATTTGGAATCTTAGGAAGACTGGAGTGTTACAGTAGATTTATCACAAAAGATGAAAGAAGGAATAATTTGTTTCTTATTTTTTCACCTCCCACTGTTCAAACTGGGACACCTTATCTCATCTTTTCTTGCCCTTAGACTGGGATTTACATTCATTCACTCCCTTGTTGCTTAGACCCTCAGATTATGACTGAATTATACACCTAGATTTTCTGCAACTCTAGTTTTCAAATGATAGATGGTAAGATTTCTCAGTCTTCATAATTGTGTCAGTCAACTCCTCATAATAAATATTTAAATATACCTACATCTCCTATATGTGTGGATAGATGGGTGATTGATAGATAGATAGATAGATAGATAGATAGATAGATAGATAGATAGATAGATAGATAGATTCATTCATAATTCACTTCTGTACCTACTTATTTGATGCCCAAATTTTCCTAGATTTGACCAGTAGAAGCTCCTTTGGACTGGCTCCAAAGTCCTTTGGACATGCTACCATCCTTAATTCCTACCACTTCCTTACTTCCTGACTTAATGGGGTATAGAAGGGTCATCTCATACCTTTATGCCTCCAACACTAAAATCGACCATTGTCTATGGAACCATGATTTCTTTCTCTTTTTAGAGACCAAGATTTTTATACTGTGTGCTTATTAGTAGTGGGAATTCTCAGTGGAAGGAGTATATATGTATGTATATGTATGTATGTATATAAATGTATATATTACTAACATGTATATGCATACATATACACACATGCATGTACATGTACACATATTCATGCATATGCATATTTGAGAAATCATGGATGCACATCTATGTCTTCATTCTAAATTCATCCCCATATGGTTACTTCTCAACTTCTTCCATTATTTGTACCTTCTTTCTTCCACATTGAGATGAACCCTGGCTGTCAGCAATAAAATATTTACACATTTTCTCAGTGTTATAACACATATAAGATAGTTTTAAAATTGCTTCACATTTTCCACCACTAAAAACAAACCTACTAAAAAGAATTTGGAATCTCTGTGCTATTCTCCCCTTTCCTTGGCAACTCCTTGCCCAAGTCTGAGCGGACATGGTCAAATTCTGTGTTTATATTACCTGGACTTATTCTTTGTTCCACTTCAATGTAGTTGTGATATTCACCTGACATACAATTCGGTTCAATTACTCTCATAAATGAAGAACATTAATATGATTTTAAAAGTCAAAACTAATCAAAAAGGCATACCTGGCAAAGTGTAACTCCCTACTCTATCCCTTCTATTCCATTTCTCACATCTCCACCCCTTGTAGGTCATCAAATTTGTGGTTTTCTTGGTTATCCTTCCTGTGCTTATTTTTATAATTATCAATAGAAATGTGTTTACATCTTTATTTCCCTTTTTTATTACACAAAAGACAGCACACTGTATATTCTCCTTGCACTTTGCCTTTTCCAGATAACAATAACTCCTGTCAATCACTCTGTATCAAACCATGAGGAGTAGTCTGGGTATACATGCCTGTAATCTCAGCAACTTGGGAGGATGAGGCAGGAGGATCATAAGTTCAAAGCCAGCATCAGCAACTTTGCAAGAGTGTCTCAAAATAAAAATAATACAAACTGGCCCAGGATGTGGTTCAGTGATTAAGTGTCCCTGGAACCAAAAATAGGAAAAAAATTCATGAGGAATTTCCATGTTCTTTTTTAACAATTTTGCATAATACTCCATCATGTGTATGTCCCCTCAATTGCTTTCCTATGTTTATGCAATTACTTACTTTCCTATATTCCAGTATTTTCCAATTACAATGACATTGTGCATCTGAATTTTCATTTTGGAAAGGTTTATCTTGAAAGCATATTATTACAAGTGGGATTTCTGCATCAAAGGATAAAATTTGTGGATAATTTTGACAACTGGTAAATCCTCTCCATAGAAGTTTTAGTGTTTTGCATAGATTATTTCATTTTTATAACTTTGTTTTTGCATTGTTGATGCTAGCTTATAGACATGAAATTAATATTTGTGTACATAACTGTATTCTTCAGCCTTGATCAATTCATTTATTAACTCCTAGAATGTTCTCAACAATAATGTTAGCAGTTAATGAAGACAGTTTTACTTGTCTCCTTACCAATCAATCTGTATGGAATCAGCAAATACTCTTGACTAATCAACCATATCAATCCAATCTTCTAGCCCTATTCTACAGCTTCTATTCCCTCCTCAACATTTTAATGAGAAACTGAATGTTTAAAAAAACTACAAAGAATAACATAACAATAACAAAACTTATATTCCTACTATCCAGAATTGACATGTATCAACATTTTGTCATATTTACTTCTAGCTACTTTTTTAAGGAAACAAAATTCACACATCAAAGTAAATTTCTCCTTAACTCCCAGTGCTCCTCCCCACTTCTCATAAGTTTGGCATTTCTTTTCATTTCATTCGTATACTTTAACATACACATTTATGTCCATGCACATTATATTGTAATTCTTATATGGTTTTATCAAATTACACCAATGGTATCATGCTGCATCTTGCTTAATTCACTGAGTATTTTCTTATTTATTCACATCCACACATATACTAAAAAGACTTGTCAATATTCAGTGTTTTTACTTATTTTCCTCCAATTCATTCTCTTTCATACTATTTTAATAATGTGGGCATTTAAAAAGGCATTATTTTTCAGCTCTAAGTATAATACAAGTGTACCTTTTTTAAGTATCCTAAACTTTTACAGATTTACTGACAAAATAAACTAATGTTGTCCCTACATAAAGTCTAAGATCATGAAAAATGTCAGTTTCTGTTCAATGAAATTGAATCATTGTTCTGACAGTTTATTTTAACCATAATTGTTTCACAGTGAGTCAGTTGAAATTAATTTCTATGATTTTTCAATCACTTAAAACCTTGTATCAACATTAAATTGAACAAATTGATGAATAATTTATAATTCTTGGATAGCTGGATGTGTTCTAAATAAAGTTAAATACTAAAATATTGATCACTAAATAGAATTTTAAGTTTCTGTGACTTTTACTCATTCTCTCTTGAACCCATTCTAAGCAAATTTTCTTCCCTATCACTCACTTGAAACCATTTTTGATACAACCTCTATTTTAACAAACCATGGTCATTTCTCAGTACTCATCTCATCTGACCTCTTGACATCTTCAGGCACAGTTGACCTTTTTGTCTTTTCTCCATGTGGCTTGAAGGACACCCACTGTGCTGTTTTATTTCTTCCCTCACTGGCTAATCTTGGTCTCCTTGGCTAGTTTCTTCTCATCTCCCGAAACCCTAAGTCTCTAAATGCTAGAGGGCCACAAGGCTCAGTCCTTGGTCCTCTCCTCTTCTTCTTCTAAACACTCCCTGGTGTTGTCTGCTAACATCATGGCTTTCACTTCCATTTCTACACTGAAGTATGCCAAATCTAGATCTCTAGCTTGAATATCTCCCTTGAACTCTGGATTCATAAAACCAACTTTCTACAACATCTCTGCTTGAATGTCTAAGAGAACATCTCAGATTTAACACATCCAATGGCAGTCTCTTTTCCTGACCCCTCTGCTCTGAATTTGTTCCTACCCCAGATTTCCCCATCTCAGCAAAGGACAACCTAGACTTTCTTAAGTGTCCTTGCTTCTCATACCCCACCTTCAAATCATCAGAAAATCCTATTGACTCTCTAATAAAGTATACCTTAATCTGAGTATTTTTCCGACCAACTTCCCTGCAATCACCTTGGTACTGGCCACTCCTAGATTATTGCTTGCCCTCTAAACTGGTCTCCCTGCTTTCATTCTAGTTTCTGCTTTCTATTAGGCAGCCTGAAACTCTGAGAGATACCTTCCCTGACCACCTTTTCTAGAATGTTACTGCTTCCCATAACACTCAATTACTTTACCTTTTATCACCTATCATCCTCTGGTGATTTCTATGTGGTTGTTTAATGTCTACCACCCTCTCTAGAATGCAAGCTCTATAAGGGCAGAGTCTTTATTTTGTTTGCTAACTGTAATATAACAGAATGAATGCACCACTGTGTCGTATTTTTTTTTTAGATATTGATGGACTTGTATTTTATTTATTTATTTTATGTGGTGCTGAGAATCAAACCCAGTGCCTCACACATGCTAGGCAAGTGCTCTACCACTGAGCCACAACCCCAGCCCCACTGTGTAGTATTTGATCATATAATTTTTTTATCCTTTCCCCTCCCCATGGATGTTTAAGTTGTTCTCAATTTGCTCCTATTATTAAAAATGCCTAACTGAAAATCCAAGTCTGTCTCCATGTATATGCAAACACATTGCTCAAGGACATCTCCGGGAGTAGAGTGCTGAGTCATGCTGTGTTTACTTTTTCATTTTACTTATTATAAATTGTTCTCCAGAATAGCTATAAGAGTTTATAGCCCCATCCAAAACGTAAGAGAATACCATTTTTCCTATGCCCTTGCCAACATTTGAAATTTCTTTCATCAACCATGGTGCCTCATTGATATTTTGACTTACATTCCCTGGATATCTAATGAGATTAAGCATTTTTTTCATAGGCTTATTAGCCACTTTTAGTTCAATGAATCTTCTGTTTGTATCTTTGTCCACTTTTCTGCTGAATGGCTTATCATTTTATTCTTGATTCAAAGAGTTCTTTATAGTCTTCATATTCATTACTTGCCTGTTTTATACATTGAAGATATCTTCTTTCCTCAGGCTGTCATTTGCTTTTTTAAATTTTTAAAATTTTTTAATATCTTTATTTTGTTTATTTTTATGTGGTACTGAGGATCAAACCCAGGGCCTCACAAGTGCTAGACAAGTGCTGTACCACTGAGTCCCAAACCCAGCCCTTGTCATTTGTTTTTAAACTATGTTAAACGTGACTTCTATCCACATAGTTTTTAATTTTAATGTGATTAATTTATCTTTGCCTTTGTGGTCTTTGTTTCTTACTCAAGAAAATTTTGGAAAATTTCCTTGACCATTTGTCCCATATTGTGTTTAAATGCAATTGTTTTTCACATTTGTATCTTATATTTAACTCCTCTGGAGCTGAGTTTTTAAATATTTTTAGTTGTAGATGGATAAAATACCTTTATTTTATTTATTTATTTTTATGTGATGCTGAGGATCAAACCCACCATCTCTCGTGCAGTAAGCACTCTACCACTGAGCCACAACCTCAGCCCCTCTAGGGCTGATTTTTTAGAATAGTGTCAGGTAGTGATCTTTTTGCTATTTGTCCATATGGAGCACTGAATTTTCCAATCACCATGGATTGAAGATGCCCTCCTTTCCTAACAGGGTCATGACACCTTCTGTCATGTACTACATATGTAAAGTCCTCTTTCTTTTTCTATTCCATTCATCACACTGTGTATTCTTGAGACAGTGCCAGACTGCTTTAATTCCTAGAACTCAGAGATGTCTGAATACCTGATAATATGAGTGCCCTTGTTTGTTCTTTTTTCAAAATATTTTATAGGCTTATTAGCCACTTTTAGTTGTCAGCTTATAGTTGATTCAGGAATTAAGTCACAAATGAATTGTCATCTTTACAATGACAAGCCTTCTTTTTCTTGAACACGGTTTATTTGGGGAGTGATTCCAGGAAGCCCCATAAGAAAATTGAGGAGTGATGCGGGGAAAGAAGGATATCAGTACATGGTGTGTTATCAAGCCAGTCACCACTGTGAATATGAGTATGCCAAACCTGAGAATCAAGGGAGATGAAGTATTTATCTTCCAGCTCCCATCCATCATTGCCTAATGGCTGTTTCCAAGTTCAGTCCCTGAACTTTCAGTTTGCTCTTCACTGTAGCTGGGAGAAGACCTCAAGTAAGGATGCCTGCATGTAATCCTCAGGGTCCATCAATTTCTGCTTCATTTGGGTTTCTGCCAAAGTATCATTTTCATGAGAGACTCCCCAGCCAATTTCTGGGAAATGGCACATACTTCAATCCCTCAGGTCTCTAGTAACCTCGCCTGAGCCTGTGGCTCTTCTCAGTTCCAATTGTAACGTGATCTATTACATACTTGCTATGTTGGTTGTCTATTGTCTGCCTGTACCACTAGAATGCCAGTTTCACTAGGGCTTCATGTATTTTGTGTGCTGCTCTATTCCCAGTGCCTATAACAGTACCCTGCACACAGGAGAGGCTGCATATATAGAGTTGTCTCTCCTCAGTCCTTTATGCCTTCTTGCTGGGAGCCATCAGCCAAGTAGGTATGACAATTTCCTTGCCAGCGTACCCGCATGTTTCTTTAGTGGAAGGACTCGTGGAAATAGGACATTTTGCAGTGACATTGCATGTAAGGTGACCTTGCTCAAGTTCCAGGGCAGATCCGTGTTTAGGGCATTCCCTGTTTAGAATAGGGCGTATCCTGCTGCCTGAGTTCCTCTTGAGTTCTTAGGGTCAGACAGTATATTTGGGAGACAGAAGCCCAGTGGGTGTGGATTTGGGCAGAGAACGTGGATTTCCCCAGAACGTGTTTGTAGAGGGCCGGTGTGAGATCGGGAATAAAGAATTGCTGTTTGAATCTACAAAGCTGTGAGTGGCTCGTGATTTGTGCCCAACCAGACTGCGGCACCTTCTCTTGATTCATATTAATCTACCTGCTACCACTGGTCCTTGCCTGGCTTCTTGATCCCTTTGCTCCTAGCTCAGTCTCTATTGCCTACCACTGCAAACTTCTAATTGTGCCTGAAGACCCAGCTGGTGTAGAATCTCCCTATGAAGTCTTCCCCAACCACTCCTCTTCCCTTGTCTGTGAGATAATTCCTCTATCAGAGGTTAGGGAACTCCCTTTTGATTCTTTCATCCCACCAGCACCCAACCCAGGCCTGACACACAGCAGGTGCTCAGTAAATGTTGAATCTGGTGGCAGGCAGAATTCTAAAATGATCCCCAATGAATCATACCTTTATGTAATGCCCCCTCCTTGAGTACGGATGGATCCTGCCTGTGACCTGTTTCTAACCAAGGCAGTGACAAAGGTGATAGATATTCCTCTAATAATTGCAGCATGTTTTATAAAACTTCATCTCAGCAGATTGCTTTGGCAAAGGGAACTGCCATGTTGTGAGGTGCCCTATGCACAGCATCTAGGAGACAAAGAGCCCCACTGTCAGCCAGCAAGGAAACAGGACACTCTGTCCTACACCTGCAAGGATGAGAATTCTAAAAACAACTGTAGTGAGCTTGGAAGAATATCCTGAGCCACGAGGTGAAAACCTAACCTAGAAAACAGTGGGATGATAAATGTGTGCCATGTTAAGCTACCATATTTGTAGTAATTTGTTTTCCCACAATCAAAAATATAACTGTTGTAGGGCATTGAATGGTGCTCCACAAAGATGTGTGGGCCCTGTGGCCATGAGCTTATTTGGAAAAGAGGTCTTTGCAGATATAATTAAGGTTGAGATCTCCAGATGAGATTATTCTGAATTAGAATGGGCCCTAAACCCAATTACAAGGGCCCTTAGACAGAGAAGCTCAGGATGATGCAAACATAGATCAAGAAATGCAGTGGCTACCAAAAACTGAAAGTAGTAGGAAGGGTTCTCCCCTGGAGCCCTCAAAGAGAGCACAGCCCTGTTCCCACCTTCACTTTAGACTTGTGACCTCCTAAACTGTAAGATCACACATTTCTTTTGTTTTGAGCCACCCAGTTTGTGGTACTTTTATTATAGCTGCCCCAAGAAACTAACACCAACTGAATGAATAAACCAATCATGTCCTCTTGCCAGAGACATCAACACCAGTGGAAACTTGGAGCCAGGAGGGAGGTTGATAGCCAGCCCAGGGCTCAGGAATGCCCATGGGAAGTTTGCAAGGAAGAGACAGAATCAGACTTGATCCTGAAGGAAAGAAATGCTTTAAATGGACAAGTCTGAGTGAATGCCAAAGAGTTAGTCAGGGTGGGGGTGTCCAGAGGACATGCATGTGGCTTTTGTGTGCACAAAGAAGGAGACAGGTGAGGCAGTGGAGCCCTAGGGACTAGTTCTGCCTGTTTGGGCCTCTCTGCTGGGGAGGAATGGCTTTAAGCAGGAGACGGCAGGATGCTGCTTCATTTGTCAAGAACTCAACACTGCTAGGGGAGGAGGGCTGGGAGGTAACAGCTTGAAAGTCAGGTAAACTATGAGAAGGCAGTCACACTGGTTCAGGACAAAGGGGAAATGCAAGCAAGCTGAGACAGAGGAGGAAGGCCCAAGGGGAAGACCAATGGTAAAGTCCAGTCAGCCAGGTGGCAAAAGAAGACCTTTGGGCCTTGAGCTGCCCTGGCTAAGAACATGAGTACGCTGACCAGAGAGACATAGTCTGAAGTGAACACAGAGCATTTCATGACCAAAGAGAGCCTTCAACTTAGCATTGAAGTAGACATCCAAATAAGAAGAGAAAGCAACCAAAGCAGAAATTAGGACAGTTATGAGAATTCTTTCCCCACACCCACCTGTCCGAACCCCTGGATAATTCATTATAGACCAGTCAAGGCTCCAACTTCACACCCTCTCAGTGAGTCCATGGGTTCTGGGTACATGGACTCTCAGCTGACCAGGGACTTTCCAATCCTGCTTTCCTCCCAGATGAGCAGAATTAAAGTCTAGGTATACAGGACTAAATCCTCTCTGCTACTACATTCCATTCAGATTGTACTGTAAATCCCCACAGAAAGTAGAATTTTCCAGAGGGGCAGGCTCAACCCTGGCTGTGCTCTCAGGCTTCTGGCCCTCCTGTACTGCTCAGGGTCCATGTGGCCAAGCCCATAGGACATCTGGGGGCCCCCACAAGATGCCCATGACCTCATTCCTAGAACCAGTGAATGTGACCTTATATTGCAAAAAGAAACTTTGCAGATGTGATTGACTTAAGAACCTTGAGATGGGGAGATGATTCTGGCTCATCTGAGTGGGCCCTAAATATGGCTGCATTTACCTTTATAAGGGAATAATTTGAAACAATTGTGGAGCAAAGAAGGCACCAGCCTCATTGAGGCAAGATGTGGAGGAGAAAGCAAGTGCAAGGGCCTAGGGTCAGGGCACAGTGGAATACCTAGAGGAGGAGAGTAGAGGGAACAGAGCAGTACAGGGAGACAGTTGGAAGAAGGTAGCTCTCTGGAAAACTGTCACCTTCATGAGATGGTAGAATCAGCTGCAGTCCAGATTTCCAATCACACTTTTGAGGTCATCTGGTGGCCCACTCACAGGACTTCAGGTAGGAAAGATGATGTCTGCAAGGACCTTTCCATCTCCTTCTATGCCCCAAACCCCAAGTCCAAGGATGGCCTGAGTGGGTACTCCATGAATGACAATGTCATTGAATGACAGCTGCTATGTATAGGCAAAAGGAGCTAGGAGTGTCTTTGGAGAGCCCTTGTGGAGTTTGCAATCTGGAGAGGGAAAGAAATGTACAATGGGGTTTGTAGTCAAGAGGAAAAGAAATGGGCATTGTGCCAGGAAAGAAGTGAAGTCACAAAGTAAATATGTGGATGATAGGAGCCCTGAGGAGAACAGGACTCTGCAAGAAAATCCAACATTGCAGAGTCACTCATTGGTAATGGCTTCTTGAACACACATTTTCCAGTGTGAACCTCAGTTCTCAACATACTCAACAGTTTTGATCCTGCACATTTCACAGGGCCTTGGCACATGTGTCCCATTTCTGTGGAGTTCTCTCCTGTACCTTGTTATGGTTTAGATCTTAAATGTCCCCCAAAGATTCATGTGTTGAAAGCCTGGTCCCCAGTTTGTGGCACTATTGGGGGTAATGGAGTCTTTAGGAGATGGGGCCTAGTTGGAGGAAGTAAGTCATTTGGGGAATAATAGAAACCCAGTCCCTTCCTCTCTTTTTGGTTCCTGGCTGCTGTGAAGTAAGAAACTTTGCCCCACCACACATCCCTGCCATGATGTTCTGCCTTGCCACAGGCCCAAAAGCAATGGAGCCAAACAATGATGGACTGAAATCTCTGAAACTATGAGCCAAAATAATTCTTTCCTCATTTAGGTTATCTCAGGCTATCTGTCATAGTGACAGAAATCTATTTAACATACCCCTCTTCAGTTCTCATATTCAAGGTCACTTGCTCAGAGTGCCCCCCAACCTCACCCTTGCTAATCTGCATCCTGTTTGTTCACTTCTTTTCTAATGAACACTTCCCTCACTGCCCCACCCCCACCCTCCAGAGCCACTTCAACCCACCTGATCAATGTGCAGGAGGCCCCACCCATCAGGGAATCAGTGAAGGGAGTAGCTTGTAAAGAGGAAATGAAATGAAGTGAGGAAAAGTGCCCAGCACCACGCCTGCTACAAAGTGCTTCTGGCATTTCCTTGAACCATGAGATCCAAACAGAATGTAAGTTTAGGAAAGTTGGTAACCAAAGCAGTGGAGCTGAGAGTTTCCTGGCAGGCCAGCTTTAATCCTTACCCACATAGACGTGGAGCTTGCCTCCAGCCCTTCCTGAGCACCCATGCACAGGCAGACAACTCTGGCCAGAGTCACGGGACTCTGTGAGTTAGAACACATGTTACCATCAGCAGAGCTACAATGGAGAACAGCTGTCCTCATCGGCACTGGCTGCCTTCCGAGCCCCAGCCATTGCAGCCAGGCTAGATTTGAGGGCCAGTTCTTAATCTCAAGGCCTCAAGTCTTACAATAGAAGCCACCAATCAGGGCTTTTGGAAATGGCTCCCTCCGGTGGAAGAAAAGTCAACTGGGCTCCCAAGGGACCACAAAAAGAGGGTCTCAGGCTAGAATATGAGACTAATGTGGCCTGTAAAGTCACCAGCAGCAACCAAGACAAGGCAAGAGAACATTTAGAGAGGGCTCCAGAGGGAAGAGTCCTGTGGCAGGAGTGACTGTCAGTTTGAGAGTCTCAAATACTTAGTTGCTAGTGGGATGCTTGACAGACTGTTTGGTTATTTCGATGAACTATGTGAGCTGACTTCTTGTGCCTCATTAGAGGCATGGCAGATGATCTATACCTCCTTTGTGGCTGGATACTTAGGGACAGTAATGCAATGGAGCCACCATTCTTTTTTTTATATATATTTTTTGGTTGTTGATGTACCTTTATTTTTTATTTATTTTTATGAGGTGCTGAGGATAGAACCCAGTGCCTCACACATGCTAGGCAAGTTCTCTACTGCCGCAGTCTGGCTGGGCAAAATAACCGGGGGGGGGGGGGGGGGGGGGGGGAGCCGGGTGGTGACAAGCAACTTGTGAAGATTGAAACAGCGGGAGCTGCTTTATTATGGGACAGCAGAGGTATATATACCTAACTAATTACACACAGCTTAACTTAATTAACATCATCCAGATACAGCAGTCAGTCATTAAGGAATCCTCATCATCTTAATGGCTCTCTGATGTTGCCTCACAAACCACTCCTCCTGGCAAAGTGCCAGGCACCATCTCCCCCCTTTTGTTCAACTAAACAACAAGGATGTGGCTTAGGGACCGTGCCTGTTTTAGGTTATCCAAAACTACATATGGTCCTTACCCGTCATTGGATGGTCTGACCTCAAATCGTCAGCCTCCTGTCTTAGGTTGGTACCATTGTAATTGGATCTTACCCGTCTTTGACTACCGGCCCAGCACACTTAGCCATACTTGTGGATACACAAACACCATAAACAACCTGCTACAAGCAGAAAGGGGAGGACATAAAATGCCACGACACCAAGCCAATTGACGGCTCCTTTTGGAAAAATTGTAGCACCGATGACACCATCAGCAAAGATACCCTGGCACCATTACAATTTGTTGTCAGTAGATTACATCACAGTCCAGGTAAGTCACAGTCCAGGTAAGTTCACAGTCCAGGTAAGTTCAAAGCTCAATAGATTAATTAAATCACTGTCCAGGTAAGTTGACAGTCCATGTAAGTTCTGCAGGTAGCTAGCTTAAGCTGTAGCAGCAGAAACAGCAACAGCTATGATGATCCAAAGTCTCGTCCGGTTCTCAGCAACACTGGAAATCTCTCCACCCTCATCCTCACCGGCATTGGGACGAAGGCAGGAACTCCGGCAATGATGGCTAAAGAAAATCCTGTAGCATTCCAGCAGGCATTAAGAAAGCAATCTTCTGAACAATTCAGTACATTTTCTCAAGGTTTTTTACATTTGAAATAGACCTTAATGGTGCTCATTATTCATTAGCCTCCAGGTGTGGGAGAACCATTGTAGTTATTGACATTGGAAATGACCAAACTTCAGGGGCACCAGGCGCGTCTTCTGCCCACAGCTGTAGCATCCCAGGCAGCCCCAGACGGCCCGGGGAGTGTCCCGGACTCAAACTGCCAGGGGCACAGGGAGCAAGAGCCTGCAAGACTGTGCCTCCAGGGTTTGGCTCGCCGCTGTGGCGTCCAGCTCCCCAGGCGGGGGGCGGGGAAGGGTCGGTGGCCTACCCGCCACCACCGCCACTTGGAAAGTCCCTGCTGCGCTGTGACTGGCTCGCACACGCGCACACGAAGCCACTGCGCCGCTTCATGCACCCTCTGGTAAAGAAAAGTATTTAGTAGTAGCCTTTTGTTGCAACTTTTTCCCTTATATTCCTTCCTCCTCTGAACTTTCTTCCTCTTTCTGACTAGAGTTCCTGGGCTTTTATCAAAGTATGCCCTAACTGTTCTTGGTTTTACTGGGGTGCCTCCTTCCCTTAGCAATTTACTTAATACCCCTTCCATATTTTTGTAACAAAGACAATACAACACACCAAGACAAAACAAGACACAAACATACTGTATCAATCCTCTCCATTTTCCTGAGATGACCTTCCTTCCTCTCGCCCTATCTGCTTCCAGAGATGAGCATCTTTGCTCCTGTCCCATCTATCTCCAGGGACAGGCAGCATACCTTGTCACTCACCCCCCAGCGTCCACGGGGCTCCCCGTATGGGCCATCATCTGCCGCAGTCTGGCTGGGCAAAATAACCGGGGTGGGGGGGGGTGACAAGTAACTTGTGAAGATTGAAACAGCAGAAGCCACTTTATTATGGGACAGCAGAGGTATATATATACCTACCTAATTACACACAGCTTAACTTAATTAACATCATCCAGATACAGCAGTCAGTCATTAAGGAATCCTCATCATCTTAATGGCTCTCTGATGTTGCTTCACAAACCACTCCTCCTGGCAAAGTGCCAGGCGCCATCTTGACTTGGTTGTGGCCCTCAACACTCTACCACTGAGCCACAACCCCAGCCCAAGAGCCACCATTCTTACTACTAATCACCTGGTGAACTCCCTCCCCCCAGAGATGCCATAACCTATGGTTCCCTCAGAGGAGGACTTGAAACTGACCTTCAAGGCTCAGGTAATCACCTTTTCTCCTGAAGGTCAACAACAGGGCCTCCTCACTCTGAACCAGGGGTATAGGACACCCAGAGGAGATGGTTCTAGGTGATGTTCATTTTCACAAAGACCCTACCCTGCAGTTTCCTCCTTCTTTGCCTCCTCCCAAGCAGGAGACCTTGTTGGTGGGTGACTGAGCAATGTGTCCAAAACCACAGACTGCATAAAGATATCAGGCTCAAGCTTACCAAAATAAAGGAGGCGTTACCATTTCTCTGATTTCAGGGGACCAGAGAAGAGGGGCATGAGCTAAAAGTGACCCAGAATAGCATCCAGCCAAGAAATTAAGAGCAAGATCAAATTAAACTACAAGGCTTTGTTCTAAAACCACCATTTATCAGGGCTCATTCATCTGAGCCCCACAGAGGATGGGTGCCTGCTTAGTCCTACAGTGAGCTGGTGGTAGTGTTCGTCCAGTACTTAGATTGACTTCGAGCTGCACAGGGCTTGTTTACAATGAGAGGTGTTCCTTATATGGATTTATGGACTGAACTAGAAGTTGGGTGGTCAGGTGGAATGGCTCCTGCTGTGACAGGTTTGCTTACCAGTGGCACCATCTGCCTGCCTGTCCCTGTCTGGAAATTACATATATTGAACTACAGGGACTTTGTGCCTTTTAAGGACACAGATTATGGATTCCAGATTCCACTGGAATCAAACCTATTTCATGGTGCAGAATCACTGGGGAACTAGCAATCTGCATGTGGTTTTCATTGCAATTTCATCTCCCATGTCAGATGAGTAGTCTGCTGTTGCCATGGTGAATCAGCATTATACTGTGACCTTGATTCTGAGCAGTAATGTACGTTGCCTTGACCATGATTACACAAAATGTGTTGTCTAGGAAACAGCACAGTTCCGGGAACAGGAAGGGCTAGATAATTCTTGGCTTTGACTGGAACCCACCTTCTGCCCAGCAGGGTCTCAGCTATCCTTGGGGTCTCTGAGCTTCATATTTGTGTGCGTGTGTGTGTGTGTGTGTGTGTGTGAGAGAGAGAGAGAGAGAGAAAGAGAGAGAGAGAGAGAGAGAGAGAGACAGAGAGTGAGGCAGGAGAAAGGAGACAAGGTCAGGCAGAAAGGGGAAGAGTGCTCCAAACCTCTTCACACATTGGAAAATTTGGGGCTAGTACAAACTCCTGCAGCTGTTGCTTAGAGGTAGCCAAGGATTATAGTACCTTCTCCCATTTCTTACTGGGAGCTGCTGGGGAGGGGGGTGATACAACTGGCCAGTGGCATGGTCCCTGTCACACAATGCAATTCTAGAGCAGGGGAGGTGTGGCACTGGGGAAGGGCCCCAATGTAATGTAATCCTGGAAATGTTTGGTTCCCATAAAGCATGACCCAATCCCATCTATGGGAAGCTTCACAAACACACTCAAGCACACATGTGTGCACACACATGTGCGCACACACACACACACCCACACCACCTGTGCTAAGGGCAGATTGACATCTATTAGGATGGAGTCTATTGCTTTCCTATATACACCAAGCACACCTTCAGAGCTGCTTCTCAGACTTGTTGTGCAAGCCACCTGGACCTAGTTTGGAGGGAGCCAGCACAGCAGAGAGGCCTTGTCCAGCCTTAAGGGACTCATGAGGTGGAGCCTCAGGACCCTGGCAGAGATTGCCCACAGAGGGAAGGGCCCATGTTTGTATTCATTTGGCTTCCAGTCTAATGACTTCCTATACCCTCTTCATCAGGGTCCTTCCCTCTTATGGCAGCCTGAGGACAGCCCCTTGCTCAGGATGAGAGACACTTCAGTATCATCCAGGATGTCTCATTTTCCTTAAGCACAAGTTCACACTTAGTCTTGACCAGTCTGACAGGAACTCCTATTATCTCATCCCCACGGTAGTCTCCATCCATCCACCACTCCTCCCTGGTGCCCCTTTTGGCCCAGGACCCTATCCCCACTACATGACCACTGCACACAGGAGGAACACAGAAAACACCTCTGGAATCAAAACCTAAGCAAGCAAGAGAGAGAGATCACCCTGAGGAGACTTAACAAGAAGCAAACACAGAAAACATACTCTCAGAAAAAAGTCAACTGTTACAGAAGAAGTCCAGAGATGATGTTGAATCTACTCCAAACACTATCACCCATATATACCCACCATTAACATCATCCCAAACCTAAGGGTACAAAAGATATAAAGATGGACAGATGCAGGAATGAGTGGGTGTGACCATATTACTTCCCCATAATGTAATTATCCAATATGCTAAATGAAAGAATCCCTCATAGAAGTCTACTTATTGTAGGATCTCATTTCTATGAAATGTCCACAATAGGCCAATTCATAGAGACAGAAAGCACATCAGTGGTCTCTAATGGCTGGAGTCAGGGGAATGGAGGGGAAATGGGGACAAGGTCTCCTTTGGATGGTGAAAATGATCTGGGTGGAGGTAGAGGTAATGGTTGTCCAACTTTGTGAATATACTAAATTGTACATATTAAAAGACTGAATATTATGACAAATGTATTATATGTCAATGAAATGTGATTATTGTGTGTACACACACACACACACACATTGTATTTATTCTAATGTTCTACATTCATTTCATGTGTGAACAAAGCCAAAAACACTGAAATAAAGCTGGAAGAATTGTTGAACTTATAATAAATGTTGCTTCACAAGGAGTGTTAGTTCCTAAACCAAAGCTAAGGACTGAAACTATTAAAAGTGCTAAAGTATTTGAAATATTATGTCTAATTCCATGTTCCAACACAGTATCTCATAACTACATGCAATAACAGATGAAGAAACTCTCCATGCATTTTCTCCCACAGCTGCCATCCTTTACCTCTGATTTTTGTTAATTTCATATTGTCAAGGATCTTAACATTTAGGTCCTGACCTGCAATGGGTATCAATGCAAAATTCCACAGATGTTTAATATTAGTTCTGTGTATAAATGAATTTACTGTCCATGATTGTTCTTCCAATTCTGAGTTCTTTGTTTTGATAACTCTTTTAGTTGAATAGATTTGAGTGGTAATTTTTACTTTTTCTTTTAAACTTGAAGGGCAAGCTGGACAGATGCAAAATTCTTGAAGCAATTTATCCTTTACTTGGAAGTACAGAAACTTTGACCCACTGTCTTCTGGCATTAAGTACTGAGGTAGAGAAGTGTGAAGCTAACACGCTTTTTACCAAGAATATTTTCTTCAATTTATCTGTTCTCTTTTTCAGGAATACCAGTTAATATGTATCTTGCATTTCTTTTTTCATTTGCATAATTGATATCTTCTCTCTAGTCCTTCACTTTCTTCCATTTTTTATCATGTGATTTCTTTGAGTCTGGCCACTAAGACCCCAGATACATAGTATGTGTGAGGTTTCCTTGGATATACTTCCTCAAATTGTTATTGCTTTTAATGTGACTTTCATCTCCACAATATTTGTATTTTTCTGTTCCAAATCTTTTCTGAGCTCACTCCCTATTTAATTTCCTTCTGTTTTCTGGTAATCTGTTCTTTGAACCCTATATCTATTCTTAAGTTCTCTTTTGATTTGAAAAATCATATTTTCTGGAATGTTTTTATGTCTATGGATAATTTTTGTCTAGTCTTCCTGTATTTTCGTGTAATTTCCCTTGGTGATATGTTGTTACTTGCTATTTGTTTCTGTTCCTTTCCTGCTATTTTTAAAAATGGCACATGATAGTTGCACATGTTTATAAGATACATAATGATATTCCAATACATGTACACAGTATGTAATGATAAGATTGGGGTAATTGGCATATCTATCACCTCAATACAAATACAAAACATTTGTCATTTGTATTGTGAACATTTGAAATCCTCTTTACTAGCTATTTTGAAATACACAAAAAAATTGTTGTCAACCACAGTTTATCCTACTGTGCTATAGAATGTTAATAGTGATTCCTCTTATCCAACTGCACTTTGTATCTGTTAACTGTCCTCTTTCCATCCATCTTCTTTCCAACTCTCCCAGTGTCTGGTAACCACAATTCTGCTCTCTACTTCTATGAGAGCACTTTTGAAAAAATATTTTGCCTCCACATACAAATAAGAATATATTTGACTTTTTCTGCCTGACTTATTTTACATAAGGCAGTGTTCTTCTTACTTACCTGTGTTGCTGCAAATGACAGGATCTCATGCTTGTTAATGACTCAATAAGATTCCATTGTGTATTTATATGCATTTTCTTTATCTATAAGTTTGGATAAATGGATGACCCCCAAAGGCCTATGTGTTAAATGCTGAGTTGCTAGCTTGGTTCTATTTCAAGGTTGTGGAAACTTTAAGAGGTAAGACTCAGTGGGAGATATTAGGTAATTGGAGGCATGCCCTCAAATGGGGATTTGGGGACATTAATATCTTCCCTTCTGTCTTTGCTTCCTGGTTGCCATAAGGTGAGCAGCTTAGTCTACCACGCACTCTCCACCAAGATGTTCTGCACTGTCACAGGCCCAAAAGCAATGGATCGACTGACCATGGACTGAAACCTCCCAAACTGTGAGCCAAATAAATTGTTGACAGTATTTTGTTGCAGTAACAGAAAGCTAACACATTCATTAATCCATCAATGGACACCTAGGTTTATTCCTTAGTTTGACTCTTGCACACAGCACTGCAATAAACATGAGAGTGCAGATATCTCTTTAACATACTGATTGCCTTTCTTTTGATAAATATCCAATAGAAGAATAGCTAAATCATATGATAATTCTATTTCTAGTTTTTTGAGGAACTTTCTGACTGTTTTCTAATAATAGCTATATTAATTTACATTCCTACCAATAGAGGATGAGAGTTCCCTTTCTCCTCATCCTCACCAGATTCTATTTTTGTCTTTTTTATAAGAGCCATCCTAACTGGAATGAGATGATATCTAATATACCCAAAGAACAGAATAGAGAACCCAGAAATAAAGAAATGTATTTAGAGCCAACTGATTTTTAACAACTGTACCAAGAACATACATTGGATAAATGATGTTTCCAATAAATGATGCTGGGAAAAACTGGGTATCTATATGCATAAGAATGAAACTATATCCCTCTTATCAATTACAAAAATCAACTCAAAATGGAATAAAGACTTAAATGTAAGGCCTGAAGTTATGAAACTACTAGAAGGAAACATAGGGAAAAAGCTTCTGGATATGGGTGTAGGCAAGGGATTTGGAGATATAACCTGAAAGCACAGGCAAAAATAGGCAGATGAGATTACATCAAACTAAAAAGCTTCTGTACAGAAAAGGAAACAACTAACAGAGTAGTTACAACCTACAGAATGGTAAAAAAATATTTGCTAACTATACATCTGACTTGGGATAAATATCTAGAATATATGAGAAACTCAAACTCAACAACATGAAACAAATAATCCAATTTTAAAATGGTCAAATGATCCTAATAGACATTTCTCAAAAGAAGATATATAACTTGTGGATAAATACAATAAAAAATGTTCAACATGACCAATGTTCTTATTTTCATTATAATTATTAATGTATATTAATTATACAAATTAATGGTTTGAGTGACATTTCTTCTTTTAAAATATTTTTTTAGTTGTAGTTGGACACAATGCCTTTATTTTATTTATTTATTTATGTGTGGTGCTGAGGATCGAACCCAGCACCTCACACATGCTAGACGAGCACTCTACCACTGAACCACATATGATAGTCTTCAAATAACTAGGAAAATCCTAAAATTCATAAGAAATCACAAAAGACCCCCAAAGCAATCCTAGAACAATGCTGGAGGCACCATAATACCTGATTTTAAAATATACTACAGAGCCATAGTAACAAAAACAGTTTGGTATTTGAAAAAAAAAAAAAAAACAGACATATAGACCAATGGAATGGAATAGAGGATCCAGAAATAAACTTACACATCTTCAGCCAATTAATTCTCAACAGAGCTACCAAAAACATACATCCAAGAAAATACAGCCTCTTCAATAAATGGTGCTGGAAAAACTGTATGTCCATATGTAGAATATTGAAAGTAGATCATTATTCCTCACCCTATACAAAAATCAACTAATCTATTATTTTTTAAAATATTTATTGTTTAATTATAGGTGGACACAATATCTTTTATTTTTATGTGGTGCTAAGGATGGAACCCAGTGCCTCATGCATGCTAGGCAAGCGCTCTACCTCTGAGCCACAACCTCAGCCCCCTCTTATTTTTGTAATTGTCATTTTTATTGTTTTATGTATAAGACCGATATTGGTTAGAGAACGTACTTCATTTTCACCAACATCTTCGAATCATCTCCTGCTTCCACATTATCTAACGAGGATGTTTTGTCACTCCTGTGGCCGGTGGCCTTAAATTTTATTAATCTAATCAAAGATTTGTTTTCAATCTTTCTATGAGTTTGGGGACTGTGATCCTTAACTTGTGGACAATCTGATTCCTGCTCTGGTTCTGAGAAGGCATTGTTGGCTCAGTTTGCTCCATGCTCTATGTCCAGACTTAGCAGTGCTTGGCTGGACTGCTGGCTAATTTTGTGGTTTGGGGTTGTAGCAGTTTCCGATGGTATTTTTCTCTTTGAAGTTGCCTTTGAAGCAAGGCCAGCCCATCATTTTTCTGTATAACTGGAAAAGAAAAGAGCCCAAGGCCTTGAAGTAATTTCCTTTCTGAAGTTTGTATCTTTTGAAGGCAGATAACATTATATGCCATGAGCATAAAGCACCCCAGTTCCATCAATCCCCAGGCCAAGTCAGTCATGGAAAGGTGAATCACCAGAGCCTGGAATGGGGTTTCTGTGCCCCAGCTTGAAAGCTGCCTCAGGTTGGGAAGGCTTAGCATCTGACTGAGCTAAGGCCTATCAGTCAGGAAGTCTGAAGTTTGGTGTCTGCCAGGCCTCATATTTGTGAGGCTACATCTGTTGTGTCAATGAAATGTCACAATAGGTTGTTAGGGTAGGTGTCAACAGATGGCAGTAATTGAGCTGGGAGTTGGTCCATCAGCTCTGTGGCCCCCAGAGGCCTCAAGAGGGAACTGAAGACAGCTCAGACAGGGGGCCATTCCGATATCCCCCAAATGTGGCTGGAAGTGTCTAAAAGGTAGGGGTTTAGCCCCCTGGCTCTGACTCCTTTACTAAGCAAAGTGAGGCTTCTTGGACAACTCTAACTGTTCCTTTAACTGTGGCCTGGGGCATTAGATGAAGGCCTTTCTCAACCCACTTGAGAAGAGGTTAAACAGAATGTGACCTAAAGTAACTCCTGAAGAGCAACACAGTGAGGCAGCTGTCAGGAACCCCAGGAGAACAGAGCAGAGCCTGGGAATAAGGAGCTAGTTAAGTCTGGCTTAAGGACAGTTAGGACAGGCAGTCCTGGGTAGGAGGACCCTGGATGTGAGCACATGAAGGCTCCGTGCTGTGGTTGTGGTGTGCCAGTTAAGGTTCAGTTCAAAACAGAACTCCCTACCTGAGTAACACAGTTGATGTCTCATGGAACTGCAGCCATTGCAGTTGGGGAGGTAAGGTCTATGCCAGGCTGTCCCTTCTATGCCTGCTGCTGAGGTTGAAGTCAGCAGGACAGAGAAGCAAGGAGAATAGGAGCATCCAGAAGCCACTCTGCCTCCCACCACTTTGAATATCTACCACAGGGTGTCCTACAGGAGTTGCTGGTGCCCTTCCCCATGGAGCAGTGCTGTACTTGCACTTAGCCCTGAACCTGGAGACTTGCAAGGTGACATCGGGAGAGAAACAGATAAGCAAAGGAAACAGTGGCTCCTGGAATACATTGGCATTCTGAACATTAAAACAAAAATATGGCTTCTGCTTCATTTCTTCCTTCCAATTTTTTCTTGTAATCAATTCTAACCTAGGACCAAAAGGACAGGGAATTCTGGGAAAACTAGTTCAGGCTTAGCATAATGGACACAATACACTTGACACTTGCTGTCCCTGGTCTAGGGTTGCCTCCTTGCTTCCTCTGCCCCTCCCCACTACCTCTTTATATGCACGTTGGGATATCCACTACATTCTTTCAAGAAACACAGTGCCCTCAGCTAATTCCCCCTGGTGGGACATGTTGCTTGCCTCCCTGGCATGTCACATGCACCTCAGTTGCTGGCATCAGAGGACAGGGTCATCAGAGAGGACTCAGATACTGGGAGCCACTTGGGGATGCTTAGGCCCCAGGGACTCAGAGAGCAAAGACAAGAGGCATTCCCTCTGAAGCAGCACTAGCAGACAGCTTGCACTTGGATTGATGTGGCCTCTTTGGAAAGCTTCCCAAGTCCCAGCCAAGTTCCCAGTGTGTCTGGAATGCAACGAGTGGAAAGAGTGGAAACTTACACAATGGTAATGGAACTTGTCTATCCTTGCAGCAGGATTTAAGGGACTTCTCCAGCCCTAAATCTTCAGAAAGATGTGGGCTCTGGAATTACCAAGTTTGACTAGGACTCACCATGCTTTCCTTCTATGTAACCCTGAGCCCTGAACCCCAGCTTATCTGCTGGGGGAATCTATCTGCTCGTGGTAATTTTTCGAATGCCCCCTAGGAGGAGACACTGTGTTAGCTCACTAAGCATTCTCTCTTTAATTATTCAGGGCCCCTCAATAAAGGGTGTATCTATGGACATATGCTAAATATAATGCCCCCCTCCATGGGAGGAGCTAAGCTGGCATGAGGGTGAGCACAGAGCCTGGGGGATGTCTGGCAGAGTCTGTGCTATGCTTCTAGAAAGACCATCCACTCAGTAGGTTTGATCATTTACACCCTCTGAGCTATGGCCCCCATGGCCTGCATCAGCCCTGGTATCTGGCACTGTGTGTGAACAGAGCTGGACAAGTGGGGAGGGAGAGGTTGCAGGAGAGTGCAAGAAGAGGTCAGATTGCCATGGACCTGAGGGTCCAGTGGCATTCACAGGAGAATGAGAAAGAAATGTGAAAGGCATTACTAAGGTTTGTGGAAAAGGCTCTGACTTTGTCCCAATTCCCCAAATATTCTGGTGTTTTCCTTGTGTCCCAGAAGCTTCAGGCAATAGGAACAGGGTATGGAATTGGTGACAGGGGCTCCCTTAATAGCCAATCTTCTCTGCCTCTAAGTTGGCTGAGCTTTGCAAGGGAAACATGTCTTGCCCTGGGATGGAAAATGCCAATGTGTTCCTCCTTCAGTTTATACGGAAGAGAAAAGCCACTGGAAGTCTCAGGCTCCAGTCAAAGAAGGTGAGACAGACTGAGATACCTGCCCAACACATACATCTCATATAGTCACACACATGCACCTAATCATACACACACACACACACACACACACACACACACACACAGAGTGAAGTGACTGTTACCCCAAACTCCCCCAACCCCAGGACCTCTGTCTGTCCTTTCACAGACTCCCTTTCTCTCTATGATCAGGAGTACCCAACAGGCAGTAGTCTCTGAAGGAAGGTGCCAACTTTAATTGAAGTTTGGAGGGCTTTTCTAGGCAGGGGCATTGCGCCCTGCTGTTCACATTACTTGGGGGTTTCCCTCTCTCTACCAGACTAGCTCCCCTTCAGTCTTAAGCTGAAAAACTCAATTATAAGAGAGAGATACAAGGCCCATCTACTCAGGCCCTATCCTCTCAGGACCCTGCACCTTAAATTCCCAGAGCCAAGATTGTGCACACCTGTCCTGCTTCCTCTGGACCTGTGAGCCCGATGGGCTCAATCTCAGTGTCCCACCTTCTGCACAGGTTCTGCCTCATGCTGGGCTACTGGCCAGTAGATTTCCGGTCCCTTGTACCCTTAGGGTATCTGTCCAGACACCTTCCAGGGCAATGACAGAAGAAGGCAGAGGGAGTTAAGATGTTCTTACTTTTCTCAGAAAGGGTGAACTGGAGCACAGGAGTGGCCCCAGACTTGAAAATGGAGAATTTGTCATAGCTCTGCTGCCAGATATACCCCACAGTTTAGAAAGTAGAAACTCCCCATGTGACAAGGTAGAAATGATTGTTGATAAACTTGGTAATGACTGTAAGATGAGTGAGGCTTGTCCATCCCCTGGAATTATTCACATGTTGATTGGTGAAGTATGCAATCCATGGTGCTTCACTGGGGCTCACAAACCACAAGGCACAAGCTAAGATGTATAAAGGGCTTCATTTGAAGACGGCTGTGGGATTAAACAGATGGGACTACACAGGAAGATCTCAGGGTGAGTGTACTTGGCTTGTGGGATAGGAGTCATCTCTTTGGTTTTCACTGCAGTGATGAAAACAGGATAGAGCCTGGAACTGGTAGAATCATCTCCACACTCTTTGAAAACCTGCTGACCTCCAGTCCCTGTCTGGTTATACCCAACACAGGGATGAACAAGACCCAGGCCCTGCTTGCCAGCTGTTCCTACCTCAAGGGACACTTGGAGGTTGCATGGACGGTTTACCAGAGTTTTAGGGATGCACATAGCAGCCAAGGGGGTGAGAAGCATGCACAAGGCAGTGGCCAGATTACACCGGGAAGGCCAGTGGCTCTCTTACTAACATAGAGGAAATCACTTGGCTAATTATTAAGGGCTCACATAATGGGAAGGAGGCTAGGGGCCAGGTTTTGAATACTGGGTCCCCAAGAGCTTCTGATGGGCCAGGCTTCCAAACCCAGAGCAGAGCCAAGAGCAGAGTAAACTGGCAAGCATGCTGCCATTGTTGCTGCCTGGATCCAGGCCTCCAAGCATGTTCATCCTGGCATCTCCTGTTCATATTCAGAGACCTAGGCAAGGCATTTAAAAATGTACATACTAAGCCACATGCCCATCCCCTAACTGTGCCTTCAGTGATGACAGGCCCCTTTCCACCAAATCTGCAAATAGGAATTTTCCCTAAATCCCTGAGGCAACTAAAAGAAGGACTCTGGCATTCTAGGTTCTGTGAAATAAATGATAGTTGTCACAATCAAAATAAGTCACTCGTGTTAACCTTAACAAAAAATAAATAAATATAGGACGTTATAAAGTAAAAGTCCTTATGTGTGACTGCCTGATTCTAACTATCACAAAAGACTTCACCAGAACCACAAGGTTGTACAGAGGCCTCTTGCAACCTTACACAACATGTACTCTGCAGGGACATTTGCCCAGCAACTGTCTGTTCAACCTTAGACTAACATTACCCCAGGTGTTAATTATTGTGACTAAAGATTATTGTTTCAAAATAGCTAATGTAATCCCTCATTTTTTGTCCTTGCCTCAACTTCCTTGAATGCACCCAGTTTATTATGGTATGCATGTTCCCATTGCAGTGTTCTGCTAGTCCCAAATAAATATGGTTCCTTGGAAAATCTCACTTTGTTGTTTTTAGATTGACAGTTGCCAACCAATTGTTAAGATGCTGACACTGCATTTGTAAAGACTGATGGGCCTAGGGCACTATTCCAAGATTGGCCGTATGATGAAAATGGGATGGAAGAAAGGGGCAACAATTATGTGGGCTACCTGTGGTGTCATTAGGGTACAGAAAGGCTAGGGGCCAGGGCCCAGAAAGAGATAAGGACAAAAGCAGGAGTGTGGTACCTGTCTCTAAGTGAGATCTATTAAAGAAGACAGGATTAGAGGGCCTTCAGTGGCTCCAAGGATGTCTAAAACCTGTACCTCTAGAGGCATTATTCCTAGGATCCATTAGTGCTAGCCACCAGGTAGGAGCTGCAGTACAGATGTCTGCTCTTTTGAGTAGTGGGTATTCTTTTCTGCAGGTGTCATTAGAAAGCCCCTGTAGCATGAGGGTCATTAGCAATCACATTTCACTGCAGCTAATGGAAACCCAAAGGGAATTAGCTAAAAGATGGCATTTCACAAGTGTCTCGGAAGGGCCAGAAAACCAGTCTTTGAGGCTTTGAAGAGAGGGAAAAGGGTCAAAATCAAATTGCAGTGCTGGACTGGCAAAGGTACCCCATGGCTCCCATTCATACCTGGACACAAACACTGTAGCTTGCATCCACCAATGCAGGAAACAGATGCTACTGCAAGAACCACCAGTGCCACTGCTCTGCAGGAAACAGGTGGCATTGCTACCACCCAATCAGAATCTATGGTGCTCATGCTTCTTCCCATCTGGGGCCTTGGATTCAGATGGCATTGGTACATATGATTGATGGGACCCAAGTCATATGCTCATGTCCTAGCTGCAAAAGGAAGCTGAGAGCACCCAGAACTAGCATTTTCCACTCCTCTCATAACGCAGCAACTTTCCAGGACAGAAAGAATGAACAGTGTCCCCTGGGCCCACATAAATGGTCTAATTGCATTGCACTGCTTTTAGTATGGAATTTGACTCTTTCCCATCCCCACAGAGCTCTAAAATGGTCTCATCTTTTGCACTCCATTACTCCACAGTTTTCAGCATAATGCCATACTCTGATCCTTCTGAGGGCAAGAGTATGGGCTATGCCGTTGGTTTTGTTAAAATAATAATAATAATTAAGTGGAAGTCATTTGGCTGAGACAGCTCTAGTGTCTCAGATTCCTACGTAAGCAAACTGAAGTCCAATATAAACAGTAAAAATGTAAGCTTAACAAATCAAAAGACACCTTTAACCTCCAACTGGGGATTTCCCACCCAATTGGACTCCTGTAAGAAAAGTACTAAGCTGTAGCTTATCAAGTAATTTGTTTCCACACTGAACATATAAAAGCTCACTACTCATGCTGATAAAAGTTGAACTCTCCGAATCTCTCCTAGCTGTACTATTCATGAACCTTTAATCACCAAAAAAATGCTAGATTTATTTTGTCTAAAAAGTTTCTCTTTGGGGGCTGGGGCTGTGGCTCAGCAGTGGCAGCACACTTGCCTGGCAGGTGTGAGGCACTGGGTTGGATTCTGAGCAACGTAAATAAATAAATAAATAAATGTCTATCAACAACTAAAACATTTTTGAAAAAGTTTCTCTTTTGGGCTGAGGTTGTGGCTTAGAGGTATAGCCCTTGCCTAGCACGTGTGAGGTCCTGGATTCGATCCTCTGCACCACATAAAAATAAATAAAGTATTATGTACAACTACAACATATTTTAAAAATAATATTTTTTAAAAAGTTTCTCTTTTAACAACATGCTACTTTCTGCACACACATTACTCAGTCTCAGGATATCACCCCTTCAGAGAGTATCCTCCAACTCCTGTAAACCCCTCCTTTGCTATGTATCTCACTGGCCTTGCCTGCTTTTATCCTCAAGATAAAGTCTTGGCTTGCAAGTGGAAGTTGTCTGGAAATGTTTTGCCCATTCTCTCAGAAGCTCCACAAATATCTAGAAGTTTGCACTTGCTCATTAAATTATTACAGGGTGAGATTTTGAAGTTTTAGAATATCTCAAATTAAAACATATTGAGGCTTTTAGAAAAACCCAGTCACTCTAATGCTGGCTTTCTCACCAGAGGTGCTATTGCATTTCTGGGTACAATTGTTCTTTACTGCATAACCCTACCACAAGAATCACTCATATTTAGTAGTCCAGAACCCCACACATATGAGAGAGTGGTCTTCCCCCAATCAAGGAGAAAACCAGCATCTCCTTCAAGCATTTTCAAAAGTCCCAGGGTAAAAACCACCCCAATCAAGGAACAATTAAACTTCAAAATTTTGTAATTCACCTATAAAAAATTTTAAAGTCATCAACTCCTAACCTGCTTATTGAAGTGCATACTCTCTCACTGTGGATGTCTTCTATGGGTACTTAGCAAAGAGATCTTTTTTCTGCCCCTCCACTCCCACCCAAACTCCAGCCATCCTTTTTATCAACTGCCCATAGCAGAGTCAAGACTCAGTTAGAACATTTAATGAAATTTATTGAAGAGAAACATTCATTGAGCCCATTAATGAGAAGAGGATGACAACATGGAAAGGGACTCTTCACAGCTTGTAAAGACCACAGGTACTGGGACGCAGGGACACCTCATCCTGGACTTCTAATGAGGTTTCTCATCTGCTCCCCATACTGGGGCCCTCCTACCACATTTTCCCTTACTAGGGCCCCCAGATCTGCCTCTTGCCAGGATGGCGACCTCTGGCAATACACATTGCTTTCAGGGAATTCCCTCTGAGACTGACTCACTGTGGGGTGGCCCTTGCCCTATAATTGGCACAGAGACACTAAAAAGCACATCAGGAAATGCCTCACCAAGCTGAGGAAACTGAGTTACAAATAACAACAGAAGTGGAACATCAAAGCACAGGCTCCTGCTCTCCACATCCATCCCCAGTCCAGTTCTTTCTGCAAAAGGTAAGATTGCAATCGCAGATGCAGTCACAGTTGTAGTCGCAGTCATGGGCACAGCATCAATCACGCCATCACCATCCATCCTTTCTGCTGTCTCCTGGGACTGGTGGGCTCAGGATCTCCTGGAAGAAGTTGCTCAGATAAAAACATACAATACTTCACAAGAACAAGTGGCAGAAAGCTGGCCTATATCTACACCAAGAAAGCAGAGGTTAAGTCAGGACACTGGACAGGAGCAAGCAGAGCCTTGGCTCACATGGAAGCTCACAACATGTGCCCAGTCCTAGGGGTGGCTGGCTGTGAGGGCAAGGACCTCCACACAGAGATGACACACACCTCATGGCTTTGCACAAGAATTATGGCTAGTGTGAGGTGGGCATTTGCTTGAGGTGGATCTCCACGGAGCTTACAAATAAGGGTGGATTTCCTGTTCTGGGAGGGGAGGATAGAATCCCCCTGATGGGAGAGCCAGCTGGCACCCTTGAGATGGCTTCCTCCCCACACCCCTGGCAATGTCTCTCAGTCAGATATCTTGAGGTACCCTCATCTAGGCCAGAGCTAGCAGCTCAGGGGTGCTTCCAGGCCTACTGCCCTACATTGGTAGAGTTTGAGGCTGGGGATGCCATGGGGAGGAGTGACTCCTCCTGCCAAATCTGGTTGAAAATGTGGTCATCTGGGCCATTTGGAAGAGCTAGTGGTGGTGATGAGAGTTCCTTGGAGAGTTGAGAGGCCTATTTTGGGTGGAATGAGCCCTTCCCTGAACTCTGCTCCAAATATGGGATAGGGTGACAGCCCTGGCCTGGCCTACCCCTGCCTCCAGGGATGTGTTGCCTGAGAGGAGAGAAGGCCCCTGGGACTTCTGAGCCTATTTGCCCAAGGAGGGCTTGGGGTGGCTCATCTCCCCAGCCCCATACTTGTTTCATGACTCTTCCAGGATGTCCTTAAGCCCCTCCAGCATGGGCTCCTCAGCCTCCTGACTTTCCCCCTGGAGGAGGCTCTCTGGCCCCAAACCAGGCCCTCCTGGGCCAGCATCAGAAGCACTGCCCATCTGGGCTGGGGTAAGGCCACTGAAGGCCTCCACTGATCTTGCCTGGCCTAGGCCTGCAGGGCAAAAAGCATCATCATTTTCCTGAGTGGCAGGGGAGGTATTGGCCTCTTTAATGGCAGGTGCTGCCTTCATGACATCATCTGTATTGGAAGTAGCTTCAGCAGCATGCTCAGGGCTAGAAGCAAACTCGTCTGCTGGGTAGGCTTCATCAGTGTTTTCAATGGCAGGGACAGCCTTGCTGGCATCTTCATTGGATGGTTGTGCCTTGGTTTTCTCTATAATGATGGAGATACATTCCATGGTGACCTCATTGGGAAGGGTGGCCTCACTGGCATTTTCACTGGATAGAGTGGCCTCAGCATTATCCTCGTTGTCAGGTGCAGCCTGGGCAGCAGCCAGATCTCCTTGGTAAACTTCAGCACCCTCTTCACCTTCCACCTGCTCATTCCTAGCTAGGGCAGCCTCCCATGCCTCAGTCTCCCTAATGAGCCGGAGAAGCCCCAGGAAGCTGGGTGGCCTCCTCTCCAGACGCATCCTCCTCAGGTTATTCTGGAGCATCTGGTTTGGTCGGGCCCTCATCAGCACCTGCCGGGCTCGCAGCTGGTCAGCAATAGCCGGATGGATGGCCCCCTTCTCCAAGGCTACCTGCAGCAGGCCTTCCAGGCGCATCACGTAGGCAAAGAGAGTCTCCTGAGGCCGCTGAGAGCAAGTCAGGAACTTCAGGCGTGCAGTCATCCGGGTGTCCTTGTTCCCAAACACCTGCACCAGCACGGCCAGGCAGTCCTGTGCAGGAGTGTCTGGGTGTTCTTCCAGGAGCCCGCACATGAGATCCAGGGCGGGCCCACCCAAGCTCTCCACCAGCCTCCTCCTCCTCTCCCTCTCGGATATGTGGCGCCACAGGTACAGCATGTCATTGGCATGATCCAGCCAGCTCTCGAAGGAGTCTTCCCCACAGGCTGGCCCTTCAATCCCAGAAAAGCTTCTCAGCTCCTCATAGGCCATGTTTTCCAGGACAGGCTGCAGGGCCTGGCTCCACTGCTGGGTCCGGGCTCCCGCGTCATCTGTCCCTCCTGCCATATCCAAGACTCGTTCCTCACCTGCAGCTCCTGCCTCGCCTGCAGCTCCTGCCTCACCTGCAGCTCCTGCTATACCTACAGCTCCTATCACACCTGCAACTCCCATATCACCTGCAGCTCCCTCCTCATCTGACTCTCTTGCTTCATCTGCAGCTCCTATTTCACCTGCTTCCTCTGCTTCACCTGCAGCTCTTCTCTCACCTGCGGCTCCTCCCTCACCTGCAGCTCCTGCCTCACCTGCAGCTCCTCCATCACCTGCAGCTCCTCCCTCACCTACAGCTCCTGCCATACCCACAGCTCCTATAATTCCTGCAACTCCCAT
Organism: Callospermophilus lateralis; assembly: GCF_048772815.1. Lineage (NCBI taxonomy): Eukaryota > Metazoa > Chordata > Mammalia > Rodentia > Sciuridae > Callospermophilus > Callospermophilus lateralis. The sequence goes on from NC_135325.1 coordinate 125,013,250, forward strand.
GTCCCCTGCAGCTCCCTCCTCATCTGACACTCTTGCCTCATGCGCAGCTCTTACTTCACCTGCTGCTTCTGCCTCAGCTGCTGCCCCACGTGCAGCTGCTGCCTCACCTGCATCTCCTACCTCACCTGCAACTCCTCCGTCACCTGCAGCTCCTGCCTCACCTGCAGCTCCTACCAGACCCAAAGCTCCTAGAACACCTGCAACTCCCATGTCACCGGCAGCTCCCTCCTCATCCGATGCTCTTGCCTCATCTGCAACTCCTATTTCACGTACTTCTGCCTCAACTACAGCTCCTCTCTCACTTGCAGCAACTCTGTCACCTGAAGCTCCTACCTCACCTGCAGCTGCTGCCATGTCCATAGATCGTATAATACCTGCAACTCCCACATTACCTTCAACTCCCTCCTCTTCTGACACACTTGCTTCATACACAACTCCTACTTCACCTGCTTCTTCCGACTCATCTGCAGCTCCTCCCTCACCTGCATCTCTTGCCTCACCTACAGCTCCTCCCTCATTCACAGCTCCTACTTCACCTGATGCTCTTTCCTCACCTGAAGCTCCTCCCTCATCTGCAGCCACTGCCTCACTATCAGTTCCTCCCTCACCTGCAGTTTCTCCCTCACCTACAGCTCCTTCCTCATCTGCAACTGCTGCCTCATCTGTAGGTCCTCCCTCACCTGCAGTTTCTCCCTCATCTACAGCTCCTTCCTCACCTGTAGGTCCTCCCTCACCTGTATCTCCTGCCTCACCTTCAGCTTCTGTCGCACATGCGACTCCTCTCTCACCTGTAACTCTTGCCTCACATGCAGCTCCTCCCTCACATGCAGCTCCTCCCTCACATGCAGTTCCTCCCTCACATGCAGCTCCTCCTTCACATGCAGCTCCTCCTTCACAGGCAGCTCCTCCCTCACCTGTAGCTTCTGCCTCACATGCCGCTCCTACCACTGCTCTCCCCTGAGGCTGTGCAAGGAAATTGGGAGTATCCTGGAAGTCAGCATCAGGAGCCTGGGGCAGGAAGATCACAGTCCATGGGCCCCCACTACCTGGTATTTGTTGGGGGATCAAATTTCGATTTAAATATTCAGCGAACTCAACTAAAGCTACCCTGGCCCCTAGCTCCTTTCGAAAGGTCTTACAGAGCACTCGGTACCTGCCCAGGGGCCATAGGGCAGCCTGCACTGCTTCCTGGAATTCATCTTCCTTGCAGTCTTCAGGGATGCCCAGGATGAGCAATGAGCGCTGGGCATTGACACCCATCCACCTGCACCAGTCTCGCAGCATTGCCATTGCCATAGCAGTATTCTTGGGGGAAGGAAGCATGGTTGAACAGGGATGTGTGCTGAGTGTTGCAGTCTCTGAGCACCCTGTGTGTGCAAAGGAGAGAAAGGATTATTGTTGCTAGACAGCCCAACCCCTCAAATAGCTGCCCCTTGAGCATGGGGCCAGGGGCTCTTCCTCGCCCTTACTTTGATTTTAGGGAAAATTTTTAATAAATTTATGTATATGAAGACAGGTTCCTGCCTGTAATCCCAACAAGTTGGGAGGGTAAGTCAGGAGTATCACAAGTTGGAGGCCAACCTCAACAACTCAGTGAGACCCTGTTTCAAAATAAAATAAAATGGTCTAGGGTATAGCTCAGTGGTAGAGTGCCCTTGAGTTAAATACTGTCCAAAATAAAATTAAAAGGGTGGGGGATGTAGTTCAGGAGTACAATGCCCCTGAGTTAAATCCTGTCTGAAAATAAAAAGGGCTGGGAATAGCTCAGTGGTAGACTACCTCTGAGTTTGATTCCCACAGAACAAAAATGTGTTTATAAGCTATAGAGTCAGTAGTTTCTAGTTTATGTGGTAGCAGTTTTGGTAAAATACTTTTCCCCCAAGGAATTCCCAAGTTTTATGTTTTCAACATTTTTTGTACAAATTTGTGCTTTTTATTATCTTTTAAATGTCTGTACAACCTGTAATAACATCTTCTTCATTCCTAATATTGGTGATTAGTGTCTTTTTCTCTTGTCTTGATTAGTGTTGTTTATCAATTTTGTTACCCTTTTAAAAAAAAAAAGTATGTGTGTTTGTTGGTTGTATGTACGGTTTATTTTCTGTGAATAAATTCCTGCTTTTATGTGTTATTTCTCCATTTGACTGGTTTTCCATTTGGTGGTGTTCTTTTTCTAGCTTCTTTAAATAAACCAGTGGACCATTGCCATTATACCTTGCTTTTTTCCCAATTACAAGCATTTAAAGCAATAAATGTTCCTGTGATCCCTTCTTTAGCTGTCTCCCATTAATATTTTTCCTCCTTTTTTTTTAAATTGTTAATTGATTTTTTAAAAAATAAATGACAGCAGAACGTACTATAATTCTTATCACACATATACAGCACAATTTTTCATATCTCTAGTTGTATACAAATTCATGTGTTCATACATGTACTTTGGATAATGATGTCTATCACTTTCCACATCCTTGCTAAACCCCCGCACACAGACATGTTTTTAAGTTGTAATTTTTTTATCATTGAGTTTGAAATATCTTCTTTGTTCTTTTTTGATTTCTTCTTTGGTTCATGGATTTACAAATATCTAGACATGTTATCATTATTAACTTCAAATAGAATTCCACTAAGAAATTATTAAATAAGAGTGCAATCTTTTTTTTTAGTTGTAGATGGACACAATATCTTTATTTTACTTATTTATTTTTATGCAGTGCTGAGGATGGAACCCAGTGCTTCACATGAGCTAGGCAAGTAGTCTGATACTGTTCCACAACCCCAGTCCCCCAGTCTTTTAATATCTATGATTTTTTTTTTTCTGAAAGAGGTTCTTGCTACATTGCCCAGGGTGGTCTCAAACTTGTGGGCTGAAATGATCATCTTGCCTCTGCCTCCCCAGTATCTGGGATTACAGATGAACAGCACTCACACCAGGTTTATAAAAAGTCTTTTTTTCTTTATGTGCAGTATGTATTCTACATAAGTAAAGGTAAAAGTAGAATGGGCCCTTGTAATCAATGTGCATTTTTCTCAAGACACCAAGCCCCCATCCCATGCGAACACTACATCCCATGTTGCTTAGGCCACCTGAAGCATCTCCAATTTCAACTGTAGGAGCTACAGCTGCTCACCGCTGTCTTCTGCTCCTCACTTTGTCTTCACTTAGGCTGGGGCAGCTGAGGGTGTCTTGTCATCACGTATGCCCCCCACCGTGTCCTGCACACCCTCAGGTGGCGACTCTGTCCTCCAGCCCATGTCCCTCCCGGCTTCAAGGAGCAAACTCCTCCTACTGTCCTGTGTAGTGCCACACGTGCCCACAGGGCGCTTGTGGCGACTTGTAAACCCGGGAAATAGGGCGCCCCCCTGTGCTGGGTCGGGGCTCCCTCCGTGGTGTTCTTACACCATGCAGCTCTGCTGCGGCCACGGCCTCGACCCTGCAGCCTCTACTTTCCATGCTCCCTACACCTGCTTGCACTAGCGCGGGACTTTCGTGGCATAATTAGGGCACCCCAGGGCTCCCACGAGCCTGTGAACCCTTTGGTCTTCCCTCCCTGCCATACTCCCGCCAACACCCAACAAGGGCTGTCTCTGGCCACACTACCCCCAGGAATCCGAGGGGTGCCCTCGATTCCGTGACCATCAAGCCCCAGCCTGCGTTCTCGCCCACCAAGACCCCATGGCAGCTATCGCCTCATTCCCGCCACGTGCTATGCAGCGTCTTCCAGTCCTCCTTCCACAGACGCAGCCACTAGTCAGCCCGCTCGTCCAGCCAGCACTGGCGAACGCCTCACACATCTCGACGTTAGCCTTCCCTCACTTGTCCCGCACCCGGTTCCTTGGTCCCCTCCGTATTCCCCACATGGCGGTCGGTAGCTCTCACCTCTGCTCTCCAAACGCGTGGCGAGCTACCACTCCCCTACTTCTGCCAGGACCCTCCTTCCCACCCTATCCCGACCCCTCTGCCGTTGAACCCACAGAGGATCCTCATAGCTCAAGCGACAACCCCACCCCCATAGTTATGTATCCTCCTCAGCCACCCCACACTCGTCCCCTCCGCGACACCAAAACTACCTCACAGGTCCCCACAACCAGGAGCCCTCCCCTCCAGCAACCCCACGGGCAGCCAAGGACCCTCCCCAAGCCGTTCCTCCAAACCACACAGGGAACCCCTCCCGCATGCCTCCCCGATCTCGACAGCCAGAATCCTCTCCCAGTTATGAGGTGCCATGGAGCGCCTGGCCCTGGCACCTCATAACCAGCTATCTCCCACTCCCCAAAACTCGAGGAACTACCCTACCTGTCCGTGGACTTTCTCTGACTCTAGACAACTCTGGAGTCACACTCAGAAGAATCTGAAGAAATCCCCTCTGGATCTCCTGGACCCTTTATGCTCAGGTCTTCTGAGCTCCCAGAAGGCCTTACTTCTCCCAGAAGCCCCTGCAAACTGTGCAGAAAGTTCCAGCACTTTTAAGCGGGAACAACCAAAAGGAGGCTCCAGTAAAGCACACCCGAATGGTAACGGTTCACCCCAGGCAACAGGGGTTAGAACTTCCACAAGCAGTAGGCACACCCATTAGCTCTCAGCCAATAAGATGGCTTACCCAGAAGGCAATGGGGTTGACGGAATAAAAAATTCCTTTATGCTATAAATTATTCATTTTAATGCTTTTATTAGTGCATTTTAGTTAGTGTGCATAACAAAATTTGTTCCATTTCAGCCCCCTCCCACCTCACCTTCTTCTCTTTTCCTTTTCTAGTATTCCTTTATTGATTTTTAATCAACAATTCATAGATATACATGATGGTGGAATTCGTTCTGATGTATTCTTTCACACAATAAACATAATTTGCTCAGTTTCATATTGCAGTTCCTCCTCTTTCCATCCATACTCTTTCAAGTTTTACTTCATATATTTTTAAGCTCTATTATTCAGTAGAAGCACATTTATAAATTTTATGTACTTCTGATCAATTAGCACTTATATAATTACTACATTTGAATTCAGGTAATACTTTTTGTCCCTATTTCTTTGCTACTAGCAAAGCAAACTTTCCCTTTGCATGGTGTATCACATTTCCTGTCTCACCAAGTAAGTCTTTATATTTAAATGAAATCTATTGTAGATACCAAAACTCTTACTTTTTCATCCACTCTGAAAATCCCTTCCTTTCTGTTGCAGTATTTAGCCCATTAATATTTGCTACATTTGAATTTAAGTCCATCCTTATACTGTCTGTCCCATATGCTCTTCTTTCTACGTTCACTATTTCATGCCTGGATTTAAAAAAAATAAATAAAAACACTTTTACAATTCCATTTTAATTTGTCTTTGCCTTTTTAACAATACTACTTTGCATTTTTTTAGTAATTTCCCCAGATATAAAATATATATCCTTTATTTTTTATTATCTAATTATAATTCATATTTTGCCCCTTAACATAAATGTAAAAACCTACCTACCATATACATTCATTCCCATTTCACTCCATCTTTTATACTAGGGTTGCCATATGTTGAATACCTACCTATGATATAAACCCTCAAAACATCCTAATATTACTTTAAACTGTCAGCAAAAGAATCTTTTTCTTCAGATTAAAAGGCTTTCTTTAATATTTCTCTTCATGTACATCTACTCATGACTTCTTTTAGCTTTCATGTATCTCAAAATGTCCTTATTTTATCTTCTTTCCTAAAAGATAATTTCCCTGGCTGTAGATACAGATATGAAGGTTGAAGGGTTTTTCCCCTCTTTCAGCACTTTAAAAAATATCATTCCAGCACTGGTGTTGTAGCTCAGTGGCACAGCATTTGCCTCACATACATGAGGCATGGGTTAAATTCTCAGCACCACATAAAAATAAATAAATAAATAAATAAATAAATAAATAAATAAATAAATAAATAAATAAATAAATGATATTGTGCCATCTACAACTAAAAAAAATATATTTAAAAAAAAATGTCATTCCATTATCTCCTGGCTTCCATTGTTCCAGATAAGAACTCAGTAGATCTTCTTGTTAATGAACAATAAGTGATGCTTCATTTTATTCCAACTACTTTCAAGATTCCCTCTTCATCCTTTGCTTTCAGTACTTTTTAAAATATATATATATATTTGTAGTTGTAGATAGACAGCATGCCTTTGTTGTATTTGTTTCATTTTTATGTGGTGCTAAGGATTGAACCCAGTGCCTTATACATGTTAGGCAAGTGCTCTGCCATGGAGCTACAGCCCCAGCCCCCTGCTTTCAGTACTTTGACTACAATGTCTCTACTGATGATTTTTCTTTGTATTTAGCCTCCTCAGGTTTCACTGAGATTTCTTAAACTGTAAATTATGTAATTTTCCAAATTGTAGAAATTTCAGTCATTATTTCTTCAAGTGGTTTCTTCCCCTTGCTGTGACTTTCTCCTGTAGTTACATATACACATTTATTTCACATTGCTATATTTCCCCCACAGATCTCTAAAGTTCTCTTAGTTTTTATTAGACAAAAAATATCTTGTCAAGAGAGTCAAGATAGTGAACTAGAAGGAGGCTGCATTCCTTGTCACTCTGTGACTCAGGATTCAAGCAGAGGAAATACTGTTTCTCAGCGAAGGAGCCATTGCTGCCCACCAATCCCCTGCTGTTTACCCCCCATTCATCTGCCATGATTGCCTGCTGTCTGCCAGCATATGACCCACCTTTTCAGCACTGACCACCTCCTATCATTCACGATTTTCCTATTTACCCACCTCTTGCCTGCCCATCACCTGCCTTTCAGCTACTCATCACTCACCACCTGATGTCCACCCACCGATCACTCACATCCCACTGCCTGCTGCCGCCTGTAAGTCCATTGTCACAGTACCCACAGGTTTGATTACATGTAGCCGCTGCCATCTTGGGACACTGATCAGGGTCTGCAGGTTTGTCACCACCACCACCACCATGTCAAGGCACAGCTTCCTCAGTCTGGAGACACCAGCCAGGGCCTGGAAATGTATTCTAGGGGTTCCTGTAGGTCTGGTCACACCTAAGGTCTTTCTGTTGGGTGTGCTAGTGGCTGCCATCTGGCTGCCTCTTTTCAGGATGACTCCTTTATGTGAGTACATCCCTGGTGATCTCTCTGCAAGCTGAAAGGGCATTGAGATCTTGGGACTACAGCAGGGCAGAGCCTGGGGAAGCTGAAGCCCACATCTGTCAGCTTGCTACTGGTTTTGCATGTGCCAGCCTGGGTCCTGCAAGCCTGTAGAAAGCTGCAGACCAGGGTCAGTTCCCTGTGGGGAGCACAGGTTGGAGAAAACTTGGCTCTTTCCAGCTCAATAAGTCCTGAAGTATGTAGGGATAGAAGGGACTGGCTAAAATGGTTGGGAGGACTGGAAGAGGGTGTGAGAGCATCTTGCTATCAGCTCACCCATCCAACTGTTCCATCACCCACCGGACTGGAGCTACATCAAACTTCAGACAATCCCATCTATCAGTAGAGAAGGGAAGCTGAGAAAAGTTTTGAAAGCCAAGGGAAGCAATTTTCTATTGAGACTTTCTTTTTTTATTTTTATTTTTTTATTATTTTTTGCCCTCTCTCACACACCTCTACCATCTTTGAATCCAAATATATTTCATGAATCTATTTATTGAAGAATAGGATGTCTGAATAGTATATTATAGTTTTGTTGTTTATTCTTATATTTTTACTTCTTTAAAATCTATGTATATTTTTTCTCTCACCTGTCTGTCTCCCTGGATTCACTTTCTCATTTCTCTCATACTAACAACCAACCTCTATTAATTCTTCCCTTACTCATACTATAAATTTTTATCTCTATCTTTTCTCTTAAACATCACATCTTACCTACTTCTGTTCCCTCATTGTCCATCATTAGAAATGGTAAACACTTTAAGCAAACTTACAGTTTATAATAGACAATAATTGAACATATCATTTCTGTTTATCTCAACAAAACTGTAAACACCTTAATAAAAGCTACTTGGTTTAAGGGTATATTATTTGCATTGGGTACTGTTAATATTTGTCTCCCCCTTAAAGACGAGATACTGGAAGCCCACTGTAAGACTACAGGGTAGAAATTGTACTGTCTCGGATCCACACTGCTAGATGGGAAGACATATAAACAACATGAAAAAACAAGGGAACAAAGTACCTCAAACAAAACAAGATGTTCTAATGATATAATCAATACACAACACAGTAGAAGAAATGTCAGAGAAGGAGTTTAGGAAATACATAGACTGATCTTCAAAATAAAGTATGGTATTGGAGAGAAAATACAGAAAGTTAAAAATCACTTCAATAATGAGGCAAAAGAAGGGATAAATAAGGACCTTTCATACTGCTTAAGGAAACCATACATCAGCAAGACATAACAATCATCAATATCTATGCCCCCAAAGAATGGAGCATCTACATACATCAAAAAAACCCTTCTCATTTTCAAGAATCAAATAGACCACAACACAATAATACTGGGTGACTTTAACAGAGCTCTCACACCACAGGATAGATCTTCCAAACACAAACTAAACAAAGAAACTATAGAACTGAATAATACAATCAATGATTTAGACTTAACAAACATATATAAAGTATTTCATCCATCAATGAACAAATATACTTTCTTCTCAGTAGCACATGGATGCTTCTCTAAAATAGATCATGTTGTGCCACAAAGCAACTCTCAGGAAATGCAAAAAATTGAAATACTACCCTGCATTCTATCAGGGTAAAACTGAATAAAAATAGAAATCAACGATAAAATAAAAATGGAAGCTAATCCAAAACCTGGAGACTAAATAATACACTATTAAATGATGCATGGATAGGAGAAGACATCAGGGAGAAAATTTAAAAATACTTAGAGAACACTGATACAACATATCAAAATCTCTGGGACACTATTAAGGCAGAACTAAGAGGAAAATTCATTGCATTGAGCTCATATATCAAAGAAGAAAAAGTCAACAAATAAATGACCTAACATTACATCTCAAATCCCTAGAAAAAGAAGAACAAATCAACCACAAAAGCAGTAGAAGACAGGAAATAATTAAAATCAGAGCTGAACTCAATGAAATTGAAACAAAGGAAACAATTTTTTAAAATAACAAAACATAAAGTTGGCTCTTTGAAAAAAATAAATAAAATTGATATACCCTTAGCTACACTAACAAAGAGAAAAAGAGAGAAAACTCAAGTTACTAACATCTGTGATGAAAAAGGAAATAGCATGATGAACACTACAGAAATACAGGAAATAATTAAAAATTATTTTGAAAATTTATACTCAAATAAAGTAGAAAAATCTTGAAGATACCCTCAAATTTCTAGTGACATATGATCATCTACTCAATGTATTTTCAATCAGGAGGACATACACAATTTAAATAGATCAATTTCAAGCAAGAAAATAGAAGATGCCATCAAAAGCCTATCAACTAAGAAAAGCCCAGGACCAGTCAGATTCTCAGCTGAGTTCTACAAGATTTTCAACGCATTAACACCAATACCCTTTAAATTATTCCATGAAACATAAAAGGAGGGAACACTTCCACACTCACTTTATGAGGCTAGTATCACCCTAATACCCAAATCAGACAGAGACACATCAAGGAAAGAAAATCTCATACCAATATCTCTGATGCAAAACTTCACAATAAAATTCTGGGAAATTGCATACAAAAACATATTAAAAAGATAGTGCACCACAATCAAGTGGAGTTCATTCCAGGGATGCAAGGTTAGTTCAACATACAGAAATCAATAAATGTAATACATCACATAAATAGAATTGAAGATAAGAATCATATGATCATCTCAATAGATGCAGAAAAAGCATCTGACAAAATACAGCACCCTTTCATGTTCAAACACTAGAAAAACTAGGGATAGTAGGAACATATCTCAACATTGTAAAAGCTATCTATGCTAAGCCCAATGCTAACATCATTCTAAATGGAGAAAAATTGAAAGCATTCCCTCTAAAAACTGGCACAAGACATGGATGCCCTCTTTCATCACTTCTATTCAACACAGTCCTTGAAACTCTAGTCAGAGCAATCAGATAAAAGAAAGTAAAGAGATACAGATAGGAAAAGAAGAACTCAAACTATCATTATTTGCTGACAACATGATTCTTTATTTAGAAGATCTAAAACTTCCAGCAGAAAATTTCTAGAACTAATAAATGAATTCAGCAAAGTAACAGGATTTAAAATCAATACCCGTAAATCAAATGCATTTCTATAAATAAGTGATGAATCCACTGCAAGAGAAATTAGGAAAACTATCCCATTCACAATAGCCTCAAAAAAATAAAATACCTGAGAATCAACCTAACAAAAGAAGTAAAAGACCTCTGCAATGAAAACTACAGAACACTAAAGAAAGAAATTGAAGAAGACCTTAGAAAATTGAAAGATCTTCCATGCTCTTAGATAGACAGAATTAATATTGTAAAAATGGCCATACTACCCAAACTGTTATGTGGATTGAATGCAATGCCTATTAAAATCGCAATAACATTCTTTCTTGTTTGTTTGTTAAGATTTATAGTTGTAGATGGACACAATACCTTTATTTTGTTTATTTAGATTTTTTTTAATGTGGTGCTGGGGATCGAACCCAGTGCCTCACACATGCTAGGCAAGTGCTCTATCACTGAGTCACAACCCCAGACCCCAATGAAATTCTTCATAGAACTAGAAAAAGCAATCATGAAGGCTGTGGTTGTGGAACAGTGGCAAAGCCCTTGCCTTGCACATGTGTTCGATCCTCAGCACCAAATATATATTAAATAAAGGTACTGTGTCCATCTACAACTAAAATATTTTTAAATTAAATAAATAAATAAAATATATTGTGTCCATGTATAACTAAAAAACTTTTTTAAGCAATTATAAAATTCATCTGTAAAAATAAGAGGCCCAGAATAGCCAAAGCATTTCGTTGTTTTTTTTTTTAAGAGAGAGAAAATTTTTTAATATTTATTTTTTAGTTTTTGGTGGACACAACATCTTTATTTTAATTTTATGTCGTGCTGAGGATCGAACCCAGCACCCCGCGCATGCTAGGCGAGCGTGTTACCACTTGAGCCACATCCCCAGCCCAGCATTTCGTTTTTTTAAAAAAATTTTGTAGTTGTAGATGGACAGAATGCCTTTATTTTATTTGTTTATTTTTATGTGGTGCTAAGGATCAAACCCAGTGCCTCACACATGCTAGGCAAGTGCTCTGCCACTGAGCTACAGCCCCAGCCCCAAAGCAATTCTTAGCAAGAAGAGTGAAGCAGGAGGCATCACAATACCAGAACTTAAACTATACTACAGAGCCATAGTAACAAAAATGGCATGGTATTAGCACCAAAACAGACAAGTTGACCAATGGTACAAAATAGAAGACACAGAGACAAACCCATATAAATATGGTTGTCTCACACTAGACAAAGGTACCAAAACCATACATTGGAGAAAAGACAGCCTTTTCAACAAATGGTTCTGGGAAAACTGGAAATTCATATGCAACAAAATGAAATAAAACCTCTATCTCTCACCATGCATGAAAATCAACACTAAGAGAATAAAAGACTTAGGCACTATAATAGGGAACCTGCACCTAATAGAAGAAAAAGTAGGCTCCAATCTTCATCATGTCAGATGAAGGACCTGACTTCCTTAACAAGACTCCTGAAGCACAAAAAGTAAAATTAAGAATCAATAAGTGGGATGGATTCAAACTAAAACTCTTTTTCTCAGCAAAGGAAACAATCAATAACATGAAGAGAGAGCCTACAGAATGGTAGGATATCTTTACCATATGCACCTCAGAGCACTAATCTCCAGGATATATAAAGAATACAAAAAAAAAAACACCCAAAAAATCCATAAATTGGCTAAGGAACTGAATAGACACTTCACAGGAGAAGAAATACAATCAAGCAACAAACATGAAAAAATGTTCATCATCTCTAGCAACTAGAGAAATGCAAATCAAAACTACTCTATGATTCCATCTCACTGCAGTCAGAGTGGCAATTATCAAGAATACAAGCAATAATAAGTGTTGGTGAAGATGTGGAAAGAAAGGCACACTCATACATTGCTGCTGAGACTGCAAATTGGTGCAACCACTATGGAAGGCAATATAAAGATTCATCAGAAAACTTGGAATGGAACCACCATTTGACCCAGCCATCCCATTCCTTGGTCTATACCCAAAGGACTTAAAATCAGGATACTACAGTGACACAGCCACATCAATTTTTATAGCAGCACAATTCACAAGAGCTTAACTATGGAACCAACCTAGATGCCCTTCAACAATGAATTGATAAAGAAAATGTGGTACATATACACAATGAAATATTACTCAGCCTTAAAGAAGAATAAAATTATGGCATTTGCAGAAACTAGAGAATATCATGCTAAGTAAAATAAGACAATGAAATAAAACAGTTAAATGTTTTCTCTGATAACTGGATGCTGATCCATAGTAGGGCAGAGGTGTGTGGAAGAAGAAGAAACTTTGGTTTGTTTAAAGGGGAGTCAGGGGAGGGGTGGGATTATGGGGATGGCAAGGATGGTAGAAAGAGACAGACATTATCACCCTATATACATGTATGATCACACTACTGGAGTGACTCTGCCCCCCGTACATCCAGAGGAAGGAGAAGTTGTGCTCCATTTGTGTACACTATGTCAAGATACATTCTATTGTCATGTATAACTAATTAGAGCAAATTTAAAAATCTTGCTATTTCATTTTCCAGAATGAGTCATGTCTATTTATCCATCCATAGATTTGTAATTCTTTCTTCTGTCATCTACAGTCTATTATTAAGACCATCTATCCCAGAACAATGGCATATGCCTGAATCCTGGCAACTTGGGAGGCTAAGGCAGGAATATCACCAGTTCAAGGCCAGCCCAGGAAATTTAGAGAAACCCTTTCTCAAAATAAAAATTAAATGGGCTGGGAGTATAGCTCATACGTGAAAATGTCCCTGGGTAAATTACCAAGAATGAAAAAAATAAACAAATGAATAAATAAAAATGCCATCTAGCAGGCTTACTGGCACACACCTACAATCCCCATAACTCAGGAGGCTGAGGCAGAGGATCACAAATTCAAGGCCAGTCTGAGCTATTTAGCAAGACTCTGTCTCAAAATAAAAAATAAAGGCTGAAGATGTAGCTCTGTGCTTTCCTAGCATATTCAAGACCCAAGGTCAATCCCCAGTACCACCCCAAAAAAGTTCAGTAAAATTTCCACTTCATATATATTTATGAGTTTTATAATTTGTAATTGATTCTTTTTGATACTTTCTTTTCCACATCTGAGATGTTCTTTTTAAAAATTTGTTATGAGCATGATTTATATCCTTGAGCATACTTTTAAAACATTCCAAATTATCCTAGTCAGGGTCATTTCAGGGTCAGTTTCCCTTAAATAATTTTTAAATATCAGGACATTTTCTTTCTTTTCTAGTAATTTATTTTCTTTCTTTTTCTTCTAGTAATTTAGCATTATATTCTAAACATTGCCAATAATGAATTCTGTAGGTCTGGCTTCTTGGTTTCTATTGTATTTCTCCAAAGAGATTTTGTTGACTCTCATGTTGCTACAGTTCTTTTACAAGGCTGTAGACTTAGCTAAACTCAAACTCCAAACTCTATTTCCCTTGTATTGAGCATCAACTTAAATATCATTCAGCTCCATTCTTGGATTCTTTCCTGTGCGGACTCAGAGGTCAAGCAGAGTGCTTTCTGGCATGATATCTCTCTGTCCTTTCCAGGATCACATCTCTCTTGCTTTCCTTCTGCTGTAGAAGTCCTGAAGTATGTCTCTGAGTTTTGGCCATCCACCGTGATGTCCTCAATGCCCACCTTCACTTGCAGACAAGCAAGAAACTTATCTCCTGCTGTCCCTTCTCATGTTAATATTCCCATAGTTTCTGCTTCTGCTGCTTAGTGTTGATGCTGTCAGGAAATTTTGTTGTTAATATCTCATCCTGGTTTCAAGTTACTATCTGCAGAAGGATTGGTCTCCACCATTGGCTAAGAGCAGAACCTGACTTAAGTCTAACATCATCAATTGGGCTTGACTATTCATAGCAAGAGGCCCCTAACTGACCTAAAACTTTAAGAATTATCTCCTGTCCAACCCACCCTCTCATGGCACCTGATGAAGAATTACCATACATATCTTAATACATGATTTTAAAAGTAGATCTACCAATTCTTTGACACTCCTCTTTTTGAGATGTGTAGTCTAATAATCCCTGTCCTCAGGAGTGAAGTCTACACATAGTGACTCAAACAGAATAATCCAGAATCAACATGCTATAAATTCTCTTCCAACTGTAGGTTAAAAGAGAACACAACTTGTGTCTTGGGTATCCCTTCCCTGCCGCCTCTCTATATTCCCTTCCTTCCTCTCTCCCCATCCTAATCATTCATTTAGTGGAGAACTCCACATGAGCAGCCTTATGGACAGGTCCATGTGGTGAGGAACTGAGTCACATTCCAACAGCCATATGAGTAGCTTAAAGTGGATCCCACAGCCCCAGTCAGGTCTTCAGAGACTGCAGCTTCACAAGACAGTTTGAGTGTTATCTCCTGAGTGACCCTCAGCCAGAACTTCCCAGCTAAGCCACTAGGGGCAATTGGCATATAACAATGGATAACTTTCCAGGCATGGTGGCACATGCCTGTAATCCCAGCAGCTCAGGAGGCTGAGGCAGGAGCATCACAAGTTCAAAGCCAGTCTCAGCAACTTAGCAAGACCCTGTCTCAAAACAAAAACACTACAATAGCCCCTTAATGCCCACAAGTCTTATAATAGCACTAGAAATGTTGCTCCAAGCCTCCTCTTCTGAGAAACATCATCTTAGTAAATGGTACCCAGTAAATAGTCACCCAGGGAGGCATCACTGTGTGGGACCTGAGATACTATCATTTAGCCAACAAGTGATGCAAAGCCTCTAAACATTGACGACTATGAACAAACACCAACCATAAAGGAAGTCTGCAGGAACAGGAGCCAGTGAAAGACTCTATAAAAAGCCACCGAAGACAAAGAAGCAAACCAGGAGCAAGTGGTGTACCTAAGCCCTGGAATGGGATCAGATGGCATCTGCAGAGACCTGGTCCCTTAAGGTTCCTAATGGCAAACAACACAAACAAACTGGCTGATGGACACAGTGCAGGAATTGCTCTAGGATATCCCCCATGCTTTGGGGTAGGATTGGAGAACCAGGCTTTGGGGCTTTGCAGAGAGGGACAAAGGTCAAGACCCCACCACAGTACTTAGCTGGGGAGGGTTTCCTTGTGGCTCACACCCACAGGTGTCACAGACACCATGGAGATTGGGATGCTGCCTCAAGAGCCACAGGTGCCTCTGCTCCTTGGAAACAGGTATCACTGCCCCTTCTGCCATCAGCCTGCCCAAGTGGGATCTGTGGGGCTCCTGCTTCCTCTTGTCTGGAGCCTCAGATTCAGTTACCAATGGGTGTATGTGATGAGTGGAGCCTGGGTCATGTACTCATGCCTTAACTGAAGAAAACCTGGGAAATCCCAGAACTGGCATTTTCCACCCCTCTTATAGAAAGTGGACCCTACTCTATCAGATGAGAGAACTGCATGTGCAAAAGTTCTGGGGAATATGGTGAGTGTCGAACAAAAGGGCAGTGTGGCTGCGGGACGGAAAGACAGAGAGGAAGACAGAGAACAAGAACTATGCACTGAAGCTGGAAGGACCAGACCATGCCATCCTTGTGAGCCTTGAGCAGAGGTTAGTGTTTATTCTAAAAGAGTTGGGAACTCACTGAAAAGTTTAAAAGTAATACACACACACTCATGTAGATGAGTAATGTGATCACATTATATTTCAAGAACCTGGTTGTTTGTAAGAAATTATATGGGAAGAAGAATGGGTGCAGGAAGAGTAATAGGGGCCAACTGAGAGTCCCCCTTAGAGATGCCCATTTTGTGAAAAACAGTAATGGTAGTGTCATGGAGCAGAAAGGGAAGATTTACAGATCTAAAATGTGGTAAACTGACCAAATACCAAGTATAGTGGGATGTGAAGGATGAGCAAAAGATGCATCCCTACTTTCTAGCACCTAACAAGAATGCACAGGGGTTCCATTCACTGTAGCTGGGGACACAGGATAAGCAGCAGCCCTGGTAGTAAATCATGAGTTCAGTTTTGGATATGTGGGGTGGAAAAATCCAAATCAAGAAGGCAGCTGGATATAAGGAGCTGGAATTCTGAGGAAAGGTCTGGGGTAGGGACAGAAATGGGGTATCATGGAAGATTCCAGGTGATCTAAGAATGAACCCACTCATAGGCATGCTTCATTTACCTCTCCCTCCAAACGTGGACATGAGGGAATGTGGCCACTAGAGAGGGCAGGCCAGCTTCAGGCCAATCTCAGGTTGAGTAACTGTCCTGGGCCATGGGAATACTGAGCCTTCTCCTCTGCCAGGAAGTTCTGGAAAAGTGTGTGATGGCTCTTCAGGTCCTCACCATTGATGGTCCTCCTAGATGTGGTCCCTGTCACCTGAATGGATGCCTGGAGACTGGGCACTGACGACTGCCCTCCCAACAGCCATTCCCCCTTTTTCCTTGCTAAAAGAGGACCTCCTTTTGTTGAAGTGCCTGCCTCACCCTTTGTTAGTCAGCTTTTTGTCACTTTAACCAAAATACTTGACAAGAACAACTTAAAGTAAAAAAAGTTAATTTGGAGCCATGGTTTCAGAGGTCTCAGTTCATAATTGGCCGTCCCCATTGCTCTGGGCCTGTGGTGAGGCACAACATCATGGTAGAAGGGTGTGGTGGAAGAAATCTGCTCATCTCATTGCAGCCAGGAAGCAGAGAGCAAGCAAGGTTCCAGGGACAAAATATAAACCTCAAAGGCACACCCCCCAGTGACCTACATCCTCCTGCCAATGCTACCTGCCTATAGTTATCACCCACCACAGTAGCCCTTTCAAATTATTCAACTGTCAAATGGATTAATCCAGTAATTAGGTTACAATTCTCAATCATTTCCCCTATGAACATTACTACTTTGTCTCACATGAGCTTTCGGAAGGAACCTCATATGCAAACCATAACACTCCCCCACAGGGCTCAGGGCATTTTAACCTTCATCCCCAAATTCAGAAGCAGATCCTAATTAGTCAAAGCATAGCTGCACCTGACACTCCTAAAGCAACTGTTAATGACTCCAATAGTCCATTGGCTCCATGACCCACTGGAACTTGGGGGAACCATTCCTATTCTCTCCACAGAAGAGAGATTTCTCTCTCTTTGAGCAAAAACAAGGAAATATGTGATCCTAATTGACATTGAAACACTCTCAAGCACACAGAAGCAGCCTGAAACCAGAGCCAAGACCTGAAGATGTAAAGTCCTGAGTGACAGTTCAGGATAGTGAGGAAGCTGGGTGGTCACACTGAGAGGGACAGTCAAGGGACAGTGTTAGCCACATGGAAGACCATACTGGGAGGGGCCATGAAGGACAGTGGTGGATACACTGAGGAGAGGGACAGTGGTGGTTCCTTTCTGAGACATTTGGAAACCACTGCTTCAGCTGAAGCTGTAAAAGAAGCTGCAGTTCAGGCAGCAGGTGGATGACAGATCACCTCCAGTGGTGGTGCCAGCTGACTCACATGTCAAGTCCACAAGCATCCTAAGGCAAAGATAGTCCCTTCGGTAGGGAGTAGCTCTCTCCCAACCATGGCAAAACTTCTACCTCCTGGTACCCAGGCCACACTATCACCACCCACTTGCCTCACCATAAGGGTCCCATAAAGCCTTAAGGGCTTCAGGGGTGTGAGAGCTGACCTCATATACTACATGGCCTCCTTCAAATCACAGGCTACTCAGTACCCTGATGCTTTTGCATGGTCAAAGAGCAGCCAGGGTGATCTGGGGCATTTCCACATGCACTTCCACTCACTGCTCCCAACCGCCCGCCAGAGGCACTGTCTCCTTAGACCACAGCTTGGACATCCCCCTCCCAACCTGCATGCTCCTTCCAGCAGGGGTGCAAGGGTGAGGCTGCACAGAAACCACACAGCCTGTCCATACCTAAGCTCCCAGGCTCTATCAACCCAGTCAGTACCTGGGGCTTGGAGGACACCTCTCAAAGATTTGCACATCCCCCAAACCACCTCCCTCCACAGACAGGCCAGCAGAGCATGTTAGCTGACCCAGAGGACATTCAGCCATTCCAGCCTCTGCCCCAATGCAAACTGAGCCCACAGGGCCTGACCTTTCACCTACTGGCTTAGACCCTCTCAAGAGGTTCTCTCAACTTTCCACAGATGCTTGGCTTCACCCAGAACCCCTTCTCCAGATCCCTCCCCATGGGAGCCCCTGGGGATATGCTGCAGCCAAGCCTGGCTGCTCTCCTGCACCCAGGATAGAATTACCTCACACAGACCCCTGCTCAGCAGGCAGCACTGCAGCCCCAGGACAGCGCCTGTTCCCTGCAGCCCAGGAGCTTGCTGGCCCATTCCAGGCCAGTCTTGGATAGGGGAAAATGAAGGGGTGGTGCAGCAGGAAAAGTGGAGCCAGGGGAGGAAACTGTAACCTCTCCAACCCAGGTCCTTCTCCCATTTTTAAATCTGGGTTTGCTGCCCTGGAGGCCCTGTTCCTGCCTGTAGCAGGTGAGACTTGCAGTGTGACTGGGTTTTTTTTTTTTCCTTGATACTTTTCTTTTAGTTTTTTTTTTTTTTCACTCTCCTACATTTTCTTCAAGGAAGTCATAATCCTCAACAGAGCAACACCCAAGTCAGCACTGAGTTGCCATCTTGGTTCCACCATGTGGACCATAACCTATGGGAAAATGGCAACCCCAATGCCCATTCTGGGGGCTGACTTTAAGCTCATGTGGGAAAACCTGAGGGGCAGGCCTCTGTACCCAATAAGTCTTTGCCTCTTGCATTTGCTGGCTTCCTCTTTGCTCTCCATCTGCCTCCATACCCACTTTCCCCAAGTCCCCTTTCATGCCCCCCACCACTTTCTGATCCCTTCCTTCCAGTGCACTCAATTTGGTCCTTTATTGCCAGACCATAGCCTCCCCACTTGATGCTAGCCACTCTGCAGGGGCCCCGTAGACCTCAGAGAGATGGATGGATGAATGGATGGACGTAATGTCCAGGGGTCTGTCCCATGGGAAGTACTCTGCCAATGCTAGCCCCTCCCCTATGTCCTTCAGGGACTTCAGTACAGTGACTACCGTGACCCCAAGCCCTGGGAGCAGCCCAGACGGAAAACGGAAGTGCCCAGGGGTGCGTGGGGAGCGAGGCCAGACGCCCCTGTGGGGCGGGCGAGGGCCGGGCCGCCCTCCCACCGCGCCGCGCATGCTCCGTGCCCCCCCTCGCGCCCCGTTCCCACGCCGCCGCCGCCCCAGCCCCGCCCGCTTGCGGCCCCGTTCAGCAGCGCCAGCCTGCCTGACCGACGGACAGACACTCAGGACGCTCCTCCCAAGGAGCGCCCGCAGGCGAGGTCGAGACCTGGCTGGGCACCCCCGCCTCCAGGGACGCCGCCCCGGAGGGCTTCTCGGAGGCGGCGGCCTTGGCCTCAGGCCTGCGGGGGGGGGGGGGCGGGAGGGGAGGCCGACAGCCCCCGCCGCCCGAGGAGACCTGGTAGCCGGCTGGGCAGGGACGCAGTGGAGCGGGTTGGAGTCTCTGCAGGGGCACAAGAGGGCGGGTGCAGGTAGCCACAGGGTAGAAGGAGCTGCAGCGGCGGCGACAGTCAGGGACGTCCTGGGAGGCAGGCGAGGGCGAAAAGCAGCCAGGCTGGCCCTCGGGGCTGCCCGCTTCCAGGGGCACCACAGGAGAGGGATCAGCCTGAGCTGGACGCCTGGGGAGCCTCAGCCCATGTTTTCCAGTTTCTCTACTCTGATTGGTTTTCTGCCGCTGGTCCCGGAGCTGGCGCAAAAGCATCCCGTCGCTAATCCACCAGGTAAGTTTGGATTTTGCACCTCTGGGTGTGGAAACGAGGGACAATCTACCACTGTGAGGCCATGACACTGTTGCCCAGGGGCACCTGGCAAACTGTCCACAGGCACAGAACCAGAGGGTCCCCTGATAGGGGGACATACAAAATTGTGTTCCTGTGGCTATCTAGGGTGGGGGTTTGTGCATCTCAGTAGTGCGTGTCTATGTGTGTCATCCCATCCTACACCAGGGAAGGGCATAAGCTTAACCAAGCTAAGGAAGAGGAAGGGACGGGCTAAATGGAAGGTGGGGAAGAGCAAGAGGGAGCAAGGTGAGCTAATCTGAGCAGGGAACTGTTATGACTAGTTCAGCCCAATGAATATCTTCCAAGTACCCTCTATGGGCCAGGTTGCTGCAGACATCCAGGATCTATCAGGGAACAAGAAAGAAAAAAAAAATCTCTGCTCACTAGTCTAGTCCTGGTGGCTAAACAGACAATAAACAGTACACGTTTTAAATTAGTAATTATAAAAAATGTTAAAAGATGGTAAGAACTGGGGAAGGGAGGTTCAGTTTCCAGTTTACATAGTGAAGCTAGAATAGGTCTCATTTCATAGGCACTATTTCTCCAAAAATACTTGAAGGTGGTAAAAGAAAGAGTCATGTGCTTATGCTTTGGAAGAGCATTCTGGACAGAGGGAACAGCTGGTGCAAAGGCACTGAGGCGGGAGTGGCCTGGCTTATGGGAGTTAGAGCTTGGACATCAGTATACCTGGAGCAGAGGAAAGGGTGAGGGAGAAATGGTTCAGGAAGGGGCATGAGGGTTTGCTCTAAGTGACATGGGCATCTCAGGAAGATCTGTGAACAGAAAAGGGCAGGACCTGAACACCTGTGGGAAGGATCCTCAGCAAACAACTTGGACGGCCCTTTTTATGTCTAGGTCAGCCTCTGTCCCCACAGCCTGCACACAGTAGTGGTAGGAGAGCTCCCCAGAGGACCTTACCAAGCTAGGCTCATGGAGCCTTGGCCCAGGGGCTGATCTGTGAGAGTGCCCAGGCAGGCCCTCCACGCTGATTTCCTCCTCCCTGGCCATTTCACGAAGTGGGTGGCAAGTGACTAGGACCCCAGTACAAGAAGAGCTAGCAGGGCTCAGAGGAGGCAGCTGGGGTCTTGAGCTAATGGACCCGAGGACGTTCCACCTGAAAAAGCCGAAACTCTGAATGCTTTAATTAATGTTGTTTGGTTTGTTTTCTGTTTCTGGGGAAAGCGCCCCACCTAGTGTTGGTGTTCAGGATGACTCTGAGGTGCGCTGACAGGCTTTCCCTTTTCACCAAGGCTTTCTTTCCTTGGGCAGTGGACTCCTTCCAAGCCTCCTCTCCTCTGCTGCCAGCCTGCAGTGAGGCTGCCCAGCAACACTCCATTTTGCCAGAGGAAGGAAGGGGGAAGTGTGCTGCTGGCCGGGGGCCGAGGCCCCTCAAAGAAGTGGACCAGCCCAGGAAGAGGCTTCTGGGTACACAGGTTGACAGGCCTCCCTGGCCTCACCTGAGGCACGGGTTGAAGGGCCTCATCTGCATGCCCAGCCTCATGTTGCAGAAAACCTGAGCTCTAGGGCCTGGGTCATCCTTCAACTTGTCCTGTGCTCTGGTGGCCCTCCAAGTGCCTCCTTCTGCACATACTAGGGAGTGCCACCCTGCCAGCCCCGAAGTCACTGCTGGGATCTGTGAGTACAGGCCTGTCAAGTCCTCTTGCCAAGTTGAAATTATAGCTGACTTTCCATAGTAGATCTCAAAGACAGACACTTGGAGCCTCGTGTGGCCTTGCCTCCACTAGGTAGAATCCTGACCATGGGCTGGATCTCTCAGGGATCACTATCTGACAGCTTTCTGCCCCCTCTGGAATCAGACCTACCTCTTATGTCTTGAGTGGGGGAACTACAGATACCTCCTCCTCGTTCTAGTTTTTCCAAAATAGACAATAACTTTGAGGAACTGTTATGACAGTGAAAAACAAGCTTATGCTGGGTTTCAAAACAATAATTTCATCCTGAAAACCTTGAAATTATCAGTAATTCTTTAGAGTCCCAGGGCACCCAGTGACTGACAGTGCATCACAATGAAAATATATGTGTGGCCTATGAGCATCTGAACAATTCCAGTGGGACCCCCTCCCCTTTTTTAAATCAAGGTGAGATTCTCAACACAAACTTTAACATTTTAAAAGGACCAATTCAATGACATGTAGTATATTCAGTGTGGTGTGACCCCGTCTGTATGTAGTTTTCATCACCCCATAAGGAAAACACTGACCCATTAGCAGTCTTTTCCCACCTCCAGCCCCCAGCCCCTGGTTGCTTCCTGGGGCTAAGATTTGCTTATTCTGGGCATGTCATATGTTACATCAGATTTTTTGGATGTGGCTCACTGCACAGTAACGCTGGGCTCTGCAAACGGCAGAACTCAGATTCTTGAAGCTCTAAACAAGAGAAGGCTGCCACAAGGGGCCAAAGGGGGTTGCACCCAGTAACAGGGCAACAGCAAGCTGGAGATGTAGGGACAACTTACGCCTAGTCAGTGAGTGGGGTGGCTGTCTGTGGATTCACAAATTTGAAGAATTTTGTGGGCTCTGGGGAATTGTATTTGTTCCTAGTTGTCTGGAACCTGACCCCAGAGTGTAGGAGCCCAATAAGGAATCCATAGGGGTGTGTTTGGTGGCCCCAGAGAGTTGGATCCTGATACAAGAAGTAGTGGACAATGGGAGCTTACACATTGCCCATGAAGGACAGAGAGAAGAGAGTTTCCAGCTACAACTTCAAAACTAGGTCAAGAGAGCTCTTGTGAAATATCGTATTACATCATATAAATGGAATCATACAATATGTGGCCTTTTATGTCTGTGTCTGGCTTTTTTCACTTAACAAAATGTCCTCAGGGTTCACCCACACTGTAGCATGTGTCAGAATTTCCAACCATTTTATAATATTCCATTGTATATACAGACCATTTTGTTTATCCATTCATCTGCTGATGGACATTTGGTTTGTGTTCATCTTTTGGCTTTGGTCAAAAATGCTGCTGTGGACATGGGTATACAAGTTCTTGAGCATGTGTTTTCAATTCTTGTAAGTATATACCCAGGAATAAAATTGGCTGGTGTATGGTAACTGTGTTTAACTCGTTGAGGAATGACCAAAATGGTTTCCATAGCTTTTTTCCATTTTGTGAACACCAAGTTAGTCAGTTGTCCATTACTATAACAAAATAACTAAGATAACTTATAAAGAGAACAGACTTGTTTTGCCTCACAGGTTTGGGACTTTCATCTGTGAACAATTGGCCCCCTGGCTTTGGGCCTATGCCAAGGCAGTATGTCATAGCATGTGGACATGGCAGAGCAACAGCACTCACCACCACACACAGAAGCAACAAAAGGACGAGGAAGGGGCCAGAGTCCCACTATTCACTTCAATAGCACACCCTCACTGACCTAAAAGCCTCCCACTAGACCTCATCTCCCAATACCCTAACCCTGGGGACCAAGCCTTTAACACTTGGGCCTTTGGGGAACATTCTAGATCCAAACTACAGCAAACACTATCAATTGTACAGACAGGTAGAAAGAAGAGTCTAGAGAATCCCAGGTTCCTACCTTCCATATTTAGCAGTAATTGCCATCTTGCCTTATTTTGCTTCATCCTTTTTTTTTCATATATATATATATATAATTTTAGCAAGTTGCATACCATTTCCTCCTCAAATGCTTCAATACACATTTCTTTAACATTTTATGGTGTTTTTTCTGTTTTTTGTTTGTTTTAGAAATGCATAAAGGGTGCTTTTTTTAAAAAATTTGGAATGATACTCCAACAAGAGAGGAAACAGCCTTGTGTCTTCTGCACTGTGGGTGCTTATGGCCTGTTTAGTATCCTCCAGCCCCATGAATTATTTATTTGGGCTCGTCAGTGTGGTTCCACCAGAGCTTACTCTGTCTGAACCAATTTTGCCATGGTGAAATTATTTTCCAGCACAGATCATATCCATTTTCTCTATATTGACAAGGAGCTGTCTGACTGCAAGAAAGTGATCCCTGGACAGTGTAACAGTCAGTTGGGTGCCCCCAGGGGAAGAACCTGGATTTCCTTTCCCCACCTCCCCTGTTCCTGTCTATCTACCTAATCTACCATTGCTCCATCAGGGACTCAGAACTCTGAAATCCTTCAGATTTGGGGCATCAGATCACATCTTCCGCTACTTCTTCTAGAGAGGGGCATGAAGTCTGAGTCCTTGCTAAGTGTCAAGGGGTTGGGATAGGAGTGTTAGGGTTCCTTGCTTTACAGGAGGTGTTTGCTGGCAGGTGAGTACTGTAGAATCTTTGCCCCCCTTGATCTGATACAGATGATGATGGCAGTGAGGCCTCAGGCACGATAGTTAATAGTCCCCAGCAAGCCTCAGGGACTTCTGCAGGTTGATGGCCTGTAGGTGGAAAGAGATAAACTTAGTGAGGAGGTTTAGCAAACAGGAATCAAACCAGAGAAGTGGGATTGAGATTAATAGTCCTAGTAAGAACCACAACCAAGTCTCCTTACAAGAGAACCCGCCCTAGGCTGCTTTCTCCCTTAATTGTGACGCCTGCCTGGAAGGTTAGTGTGCGAATGTTATCCCAATCTGTCCTGACTTGTTGCTTCACAAACAGCACTCCTGTTGGAGCAGTATGCAGACTCACCCCTGTGCAGCAGTGATCATAGCCAAGTCTCACCTGTCTGTAGGACCTCAGTAGCCAGGGAGTTGACCTGTTGCTATCAGTCAGTAAGGGCCTCAACCATGGTATCTAGGCTGACAGCACACTCAGGACTAGCCAGTGTACAGAAACGGTCTGTCATACACTATTTCAAAAGGGGTCAGATGGAGATGAGCCTTTGGAGCCACTGGGAGTCTGAGAAGAGGTATGGGGCTTACCCATGATACTGTTGTGATCTGGAAGATACAAATTTTACTTGAAGATTAAGTATAGTAGCCTAAGGTCCTAATGGGGTAACAGCCAAGTGAGTTTAGGAAAATAAGCTTTAATAATTTTTCACCTATACACATCGGAAGATCCAAATTTTTTCCATTAGCAGATCTGTTAGATAAGACTTAAATCAACTCAAGATAAACTTATAACTTTGACTGTGTACACTCTGGGAATCAAACCCATGCTTCTCTCATTATAAATAAGCACTCTACCACTAAGCTAAACCTTAAGCCCCCATAGTTCCTTTGGATAGTTATACAAATTAACCATTTCTCTATAACTTCTTAGCATGACTTTACTTTTGGTAGGGCCAACATATGTGCACTTCTCAAGTTACATTTTAAAAGAAAAAAGGGCCAGGCACAGTGGTACATGCCTATAATCACAGCAGCTTGGGAGGCTGAACCAGAAGGATCATGAGTTCAAAGCCAGTCTCAGCAACAGCGAGGTGCTAAGCAACTCAGTGAGACCCTGTCTCTAAATAAAATACAAAATAGGGCTGGGGATGTGGCTCAGTGGTCGAGTGCCCCTGAGTTCAATCTCCAATACCAAAAAGAAAAAAAGACATTTTCTTACATGACTCAGTGCCAGTATCCACTCAACACATGAGCACTAATGATCCCCTACAGTCCTCTGATGGCCACCTCATCATCATCCACCACCTTCCCATCTTCCCCAATAATTTTGATGACTTTTCATTCACTCCAGCATCTTATTGAGGTTCCCTTTTGCACTTGGGTGTTGGGCCCCTTAAATCTACTTCCCTCTAGAAGGGTCTTCCCAGCCTCGTTTTTCCCACTGACAATGATTTGCAGAGGAGACTGGGCCAGTTGCCCTATGGACAATAGTTCTAGCATTCATTCCACTTTAACAGATCCTTCTTTTATTCAGAAAGGCTAGAGAT
Organism: Callospermophilus lateralis; assembly: GCF_048772815.1. Taxonomy (NCBI): domain Eukaryota; kingdom Metazoa; phylum Chordata; class Mammalia; order Rodentia; family Sciuridae; genus Callospermophilus; species Callospermophilus lateralis. The sequence goes on from NC_135325.1 coordinate 125,039,120, forward strand.
TTAGGATCAGGGGGTCCTAAATCTAATAAAAGAATAGAGCTAATAAAAGAAGGAAATCAAAAAAAGAAAGGACAGACTCCCTTGGAAGGTGAGATGGGTGGGCCTGGTGTGAGAGGTAGGCATGGGATCCCTGGCCCTCAGCCCACTGCACAGAGGAAAAGAGGGCATGGAGGCTGTTTAGGAACATGTTGGGGGCTACATTGTGCTCCTCCAAAAAAGACATGTATATGGTCTGTCTCCTGATATCTGTGAAGGTATCCTTATTTGGAAATAGGGTCTTTGCAGATGTGATCAAGGTGTGCAGTGGGCAAGTGTACAGCAGCCACACTCAGTGGGACACCTGAGTCCTGGGCCTCTCAGGGAGAGACCACTCGCTTGTTCCTGCTCCACCTCACCACCACACTCACCAAAGCCCGACCTTGCTCGGCTCCAATGGACAAGAAAAACCACCCAGGGTTTGAAACAAGTTGTGGTTGGCTTCTGAGCAGCCGGTTGGTGCTCTAGGCCAGCCTGGTCTCACCAGGGCTCTGCACTTCCCTCAGCTTCTCCAGGTGCCTGGTGATGGCGGCCATTCTCCTGAGGACAAGGCCCAAGGTGAGTGGGTGGCCCTCCCCCCCAGTATCTTCCCTCAGTGGTCTCCAATGCCCCTCCAGATTCTGGACCTTTCCATTCTACTCAGGAGAGCTTAGGCTAGCCTCAGCATCATGTCCCTTTCCTGAGTGCCACAAAGTAGGTGTCCTGACTTCTGTCAGCTCCTCTTTCATAAGTGGTCTGCTTACAACTCAGCCTGCCCTTCCTGCTGAGGTCTCTGGGGGTGGGGTGGGGACACCCACATTCTGTTGCTGCTGGCTCATCCTGGGACCCAAGGGCTTGAATTCCCCTACAGCTGCAGGAATGGCTTATTTTAGGTCCCAGTATCATTTGAGGACGTGGCAATGTACTTCACAAAGACAGAATGGAAGCTTCTGGATCTCAAACAAAGAATCCTCTACAAGCAGGTGATGCTGGAGAACTATGGCCATTTAGTGTCACTGGGTAAGTGACCCTGCCATATACAAACACCCAGGCCCACTTACTCTGCCTCTGGACTCTATTTCTGAGTTTCTTTTTGGTTAATTACTATGAGTCCAAGAATAAATGCATTTGTCCATCTCCACCAGACCAGTCATCTGTTGTAGGCCAGCTGTCATCTCAATAGGAGTTTTCAGCTAAATGGTTTAGTGCCAAATCAGTTATCTTGTATATAAAGTCATGAATTGACTAAATATCTTTCTACTTATAATATAATGCCAGTTATGCTGCAATATTTATATGCACTATTTTAAACTTGATTTATCTTTATAATAGTTTCATTTTCCACTCATCCCACTTTGTAGAATTTAGCAGCAGGATTTTCTCACATAAGCCATGGCGATGCCAAGCAAGGACTAAGTGTGCACTAGATGTGCCTCAAAGAATCCAAGAAGAAGCTGGGACAGGTGTGAGCAGGCAGCCTTTCCCTTCCTCTGTCAACATGCCCCCAACTTCTTTATGACACCACGAGGGATGTCAATTTTGCTAATTGAAGGGCAAAACCAAGAGTCACAGGTTGGGTGGGTGGGGCTTTGGCAGAAGCTTTGAGAGAGTGACTGCCACAAGTGCCCTGCCTCCTGTGTCTGAGGAGCTCAGGGACTGGCCTTTCCCCTCCTGCAGACTAGCATGTTATTGGCTACAGCTGAGCTGAGGCCTTCCTTTTCCCAGCATTTTCCTGGCTGCTGGGAGTGGGCTGTAAATCTAGAGGTGGCTCCCCCACTACATCCCAAAGCCTTTGGGGTTGTGAGGAGGCCATTTAGCACTGGGCCCTTTTCTTTGGACTCTACAGACTTCAATTCTGTAACCTGACCCCATTGAGAGAAATTAGCTCTTCCCCTGGCTTCTCTGACATTCAACAGACAGATGGGGACACATCTTTTTCCAAGGAAACTTCAGGATTCTCAGTTGAGTTGGATGGTGAAACAGGGACATTCACCTTTCAAGGAGCATGGCTGTGGGTGACCTTTCTCTGGACTTTCTTAGTGGCACTTTCTAGAAAGTTCTTTGCTTTCTATTATCTGCAGATGTTAAGGCTGTACTGTGTTTAGGAGTCACTCTGTCCTTAGCCATAGTGTTGCTAACCTGCTTTATTTCTGTGAACAGGATTTGCCTTCTCCAAGCCTCGCCTGGTGTCCCAGCTGGAGCGAGGGGAGGGGCCTTGGGTAGCAGACTCCCTTAGAGGTCAAGCAGAGGCAGAATCACATGCAGGTGAGTGAGGAGTGCTCATCCCACTTGCTTGAATCCCCAGAAAGGAAAGAGCTGCTACCAAACCAGGATGGTTTGGCACATCCACCCTGGATGGGAAATTGTCTTTAGTGTCAGATGTCAGTCTCCCAAGGGATTCCCTCCCATCCTGGTGAAGCGAGAGCCTCGGTCCTGCTGCCTCACACCCTTTCAGCCACCATTTCCAGTCCATCCTGTGTCTCTCCTTCTGTCTGGCTGCCTGGTTTTTCTGCCAAGGTGAAGAAGAGTAAAACCTTCAATAGAGTCCGAGAGAGGGGTGACACTTGACACTGCCTGGCACTCTTTCTCTTTGCAGGTGAGAGGATAAAGAGCAAGACAGCCATTTCAAAACAGAAACATCCTGGAAGAGGACTCCCAGGACCTGACTTTCAGGGCGGCAAGGGGGGTCAGGTGGCAGGGTCACCTCCCCAGCCAGGAGACACCAAGAGAGTGTCTGCACAGAGAGGTCCCCAGGACTCTGTACACAATCCGGTTCTAAGGCAACAGCTTTCCAAGGGCGTCGAGAAACGGTACCTGTGTCAACAGTGCGGGAAATCCTTCAGCCGCAGCTCCAATCTGATCAAGCACCGCATCATCCACAGTGGCGAGAAGCCCTTCGCCTGCAGCGAGTGCGGGAAGCTGTTCCGCCGCAGCTTCGCGCTGCTGGAGCACCAGCGCATCCACAGCGGTGAGAAGCCGTATGCGTGCGGCGAGTGCGGCAAGACCTTCACGCGCAGTTCCAACCTCATCAAGCACCAGATCATCCACAGCGGCGAGAAGCCCTTCGCCTGCAGCGAGTGCGGGAAGCTGTTCCGGCGCAGCTTCGCGCTGCTGGAGCACCAGCGCATCCACAGCGGCGAGCGGCCTTATGCGTGCAGTGAGTGCGGCAAGGCGTTCAGCCGCAGCTCCAACCTCATCGAGCACCAGCGCACCCACAGCGGCCAGAAGCCCTACACCTGCCCCGAGTGCGGCAAGGCCTTCAAGGGCGTCTCGCAGCTGATTCACCACCAGCGCAGCCACAGTGGCGAGAAACCCTTCGCGTGCCAGGAGTGTGGCAAGGCGTTCCGTGGCCGCTCTGGCCTCAGCCAGCACCGGCGCGTGCACAGCGGCGAGAAGCCCTATGAGTGCAGCGAGTGCGGCAAGGCGTTTGGCCGCCGCGCCAACCTCTTCAAGCATCAGGCGGTGCACGGTGGCATACGGGCCTCCGAGCGCCGGGGCCGCGCCAAGGGGCTGAGGCGCGGCTGCATGCTCCTTGAGCCGAGGCGTGGGCACCGAGGGCCGCGGCCCCAGGAGGGCGGCGAGAGCAGCTCGGCCGAGCCCCGGCGGAGCCGCAGCGGCCAGAAGCCACAAACGTGTGAGCCCTGCGGCCAGGCCTTGGAGAGCAAGTCGCAGCTGAGTGGCCACAGGCACTCCCATGGCGGCGAGAAGCCCCAGGCGGGCAGCCTGCTGGCGGTGGCTTTGGAGGGGAAGTCACTCGTTGAGGGGAGCGATGGCGGCCACGGGGCCAGCGTTCTGGGCTCTGGGAAGACCCAGGGCAAAGCCTCTCCCTAAGGCCAAGAAACAGAGCACGACTCTTGAGTGGAAGGACGCGCCCTTCCCCAAGTGCGCTCTGTCCCTAAGGGTAGGGCGGGGAGGAGGGACAGGGGCCCGTGGATGCTTAGAGACTGCACGCCGAGGCCCGGCCCAGCCTAGCAGGGTACTCCTAGGCGTCCACGCACGCGTGCGGAGGCGCCGGCTGAGCTTTGTACATTGCGGAATTGCTCCCCCGTCCGCGGACAACTGCCTGCTGTGTGGAGGGAGGAGGCAGCCTCGCCTCGCCTCGCCTCGCCTCGCGCGAGGAGTTTACACGGTAATGGCCCCTGTCCTCACTCCAGGGCGGGGCCATTCGCCTCCTGCCAAGAGTTAGTGTTTCTGCGTAGAAGACACTACAAGCACTTTAACTCTTTCAGGGCTTATTAAACGCACAGAGCTCTGAAACTAGACTGCTGCTCCTAGGCAAGGCACGAGCACCCCGCTAGCTAGTAGCGCGGAAAAGCCCTGCAGGTGTGGGGAACCGTGGGAGCCTGTGCCTGAAAATTCCGGTCCTGTTGGGCGCCCCCTTCTGCTCGGAGGAGGAGCTGCACATAGCCCCATTTCCTCTCAGTGGGGATTTCTGGGAAATGGCTGCCCTGAGTTCTACACAAAGGATAAGACTAAGAGAGCCTAAGCTTCTCCTCTCTAGGAGAGGAGCCCTGGATGGACCTCCTGTGGTTCCTCACAGGAGTGGGCTCTGAACAACACATGGCAACATTTGTGCCCCCATTGTCCTGCTGGCTTCAGTCTCCTTCCTGCCCACCAGCCCCCAGCTCATGCCCTGTTGCCTCTGTCAACCAGACCCCAAACCTGCCTACCCAGCAAAGGCTGTCCCGGCCTCTCTGCCTACCCCCACACCCGCCAGTGCCTAAAGCTTTAAACTTAACTGCCCCCGAGTTGGATCTGGGTGACAGGGCAGCTGCCTTTCACATGACATTTCTTAGAATATCCAAGATGCCCTTGCTTGGAATGTTTTTGTATTCAGGGATAGTGTAAGTTGATAATGGAGATTTTGGCCATATGAGAGTGCAGGGAATCACTCCTTAAATAAGAATTCCCCAACCCCCTGACAAGACCTCAGGCAGGAGAAAGGGGCCATCCCAGGCCCACATCTGATAAGCTGGTGGCAAGCCTGCACCTCTTCTCCCTGGGATGATGCAGCCCCCCCCCCTTCAGCCCCATGGACAGGGCAGACCCTTCAGAAGGCAGTTTATGAAATCTTAGGGGAGTTTTCAAGAGGAAAGCTTGCTACGAACTGGAGGCAGCTGCCAGCAGGCACTGTCCTGTTCTACCCACACTGTCCCTGGAGGCCTGGGAATTCTGACCCCTTGGTATTCTCAGCCCAGCATCCTGGTCAGTTGACCACCCGTTCCATCCTGCTACACTCCCAGGAGAGAGCCCCTCCAAGGGTGTGTAAGTGATAGGTGTGGTACAGGCCACCCATGGGGACCCCAAGGTGGAGCATGCACTTTCCTGCCAGACAGGGGAGGTTCAAAGACGTTTTCCTCCTGCCAGGAGAATGTGGGAGGACCTGAAAATCCAGGTTCCTTCCAAGGATGCTGCTTGGAGTGCCAGTCATTAGGACAACTCCAGAAATTTCAGACATGTAGACACACGCACATGTATATAAGTTTTATATATATATATAAACTATTTTGTGGAAGGTTCCAGAGTTCTGTAACTTGTTGTTGTCTCAAGATGGCTTGTGTCCAGTGGCTCCCTATTTCCTTGTCCTTTGATTGCCTTCTTGTCTGTAAGCTGGTGCCCCATAAGCCTACAGCTGTGTGTCATGTTCAGCCTTGTATCCTCTGTAACAGCCCAGGTCTGGCACTAGCAGATGCACGTGAAATGGACTCTGCGCACTCAGCACATTGCCCTTGGGCTCAGTCTCCTCAGCTCCAGCCTCACGTGGAGGCAATCCAAAGCATTTGCAACTTTATGTTTTCCAGTAGGAACATGTCTCTGAAGTTCCTGGTGAGGTAATTGGCATTTGGGGTTTTTCTGAGTCTCAGACGATCTCCTAGGGCCTGCAGAGATGCAGGGAACCAGTTCCCATATAGAGCAGGTATCCATAGCAGAAGGCTGTGCAAGGTCTCTGTCCCATGTACTCTAATGTCCATTTCCAGTGCTCTGGGAAGGGAACTATTCAGTTCCTACAAGCCGGACAGTCACCAACTTCTACTGAAGAAGAGCTGGCTCTCCCAGGACAGTGACATTCCATTGGTTCTAATGTATAAGCTAATTCTATTTTTAACATAAGCACCTTTTTTTCACCTTAGTCCTACACCCAAGGATAACTTGATACAGAAAGCATCATGTGTAGCATTTTCAGCAGAAAGTGGGTCTACCAGGAGAGATACAGGGCACTGCTCTCTGACTTTGTCTGAGTGCCCTGGAAAGCTCCAAAACCTCTAGTGCTTGCCTAGGTAAATGATGCTTATAATGGCAAGCTAGTCTTTTTTGTTTCTCCTGTTCTCAGTGTAATTTAGTTCCTGTTAATTAGATTTTCACTACAACTCAAATAAGAGTAGTTTTTTCTTTCAGGTAGGGTAATCAGGTATGCAACACGGGTTTTGCATGGAATAAGAGAGGAAGACAGAGCCTGGAAAGGACTCTTTTTTTCCTTCTATGGTGCCTGTAAATTGGGCTCCATCCCTCCTGCTGTGTGGGAGATGGGGATGATTGCCCTTGTTTTTTGAGAGACAAAGGAGTGTAAAAGATTAAACTATCCAGGAAAGTCCTGCTGCTTTCCATTCCTTCCTCCAGCTGCTCCCCCTCCCCAGGATCTTTCCTGGATGCCAATCTTAGGCCCCTTCCCCTTTGGACCATTTGTTCTTTGAAACTTTGAATGAATGCTTTTCCAAGAGGTGTATACATGCTGTGGCAGTATCTCCATGCAACTGGTAAGTGGTCCTGGCTGAATTTGTTGTGAGATGGGATTGCTTCCACTTCCTTTGGCTGCAAATAAAGAAGTTCTACAAGTGTTGGCCTTGAAAGAAGCCCTCTAATAGGTAGGGGCTATTTTGAATGTTTAAACAGGCAGTTTGGTTAAAGTTTTTAGGAAAAGCCTTCACCAGGAATCTGGGAAGAGCCCAGAGCCAGTGTTTTGGTAACCCTTTGGGTTCCCTGGTGCATGGAGCTCTGTCTGGGGTCCTACAACAGGGTATAGACTCCTCTGACTGGGTTATGGACAGCCAACTAAAGCTGGTTGGATACCATGACTGTGACCAGGAAGGGATATTTGGCCAGCCTGGTATGTTCCTTAACAAGCTGCCACATCACCTCCTGAGAATAGCAGCTCTGCCTTTGGCAATTTCTTTGCCAGACTTCAGGCAACACAACATGGCAGAATCCACACCCACAAGTGAGAGTGCCCAGCTCTTCAGACAGGAAGTGGAAGTAGAGGGACTTCTGTTGTGGGTTTGCTGAGAAGTGCTTGAGTTGCAACAGGTGAAAGAAAGGAGAGTGAGCATTTGGTATGTTGGGGGAACCCATGAAAGGCTGAGGGATTTCTCCAGGACTGTTCTAGGTTTAAGGTCAATTAGACCTCAAGTATGGAGAGCTTAGGATGCCACACTCCAGAGTGTGGCTTTAGCTGGTACTAGGTGAGGAGCAAGTTTTCAAAACATGAGTTATTCTGTGATGGAGGAAGGAAAATTAATGTAAATTATATCTTAACAACCACCAATGTTATAAAGTGTAGTCTATACAATAACTATCCAGATGATATTTCTTATCTCTGTGAGGTGTGACATATGGTTCTGTATGGCTCAAGTCCACTATACATGATGAGGTAACATAAAAGGGAAGCATAGCAGGGGCCACAACCATATTCCTCAGGAGTTCCCACTTGCCATGGTATTTGTAGCTGGTTTGTCTTTTGCTGGCCCCAGTATAACTATGACTTCACAATACCAGACCCTCCAGGATTCCTGGACAGCTTCTCAGAAGATCCTTATTTTTATGTTAGAAGTACCATCAAGTTCAAGGCCTTGGGCATTTGTGAATGGCACAGTGCCTTCTTTTGTGTCTAGGAAGGTTAAACTCAGTCCTTTTCCACCAACTAGGAACTTTCAGGCTGGAAATGAAGGGCTACTGGGGGTTCTTGGTTTTTTAACCCTTCTTTGACAACTTATGGAGGTATAATAGGCATATAATAGACTACACATCTTTAAAGTGTACGATTAGATGGATTTGGGCATGTGTGTATACCCATGAAACCATCCCCACCATCAAGACAGTAATGGCCTTTGGCCCCAGTAGCCCCTCCTTCCTGTGCCTCCCTACCCCTATCCTTATAATCACTGCTCTACTTTCTGTACTATAGATTAATTTGTATTTCCTAAAGTTCTATATAAATGGACTCTATACGGTACATGTCTTTCAAAATTCCCTTTTTCCTATCTGTATGTCCAGTTTCCCCAGTATCATTTGTTGCAAAAACAGTTGTTCCCTTGGTGGAATTGCATTGGTGCCTTTGTGGAAAATCAATTGTATGTATGATTGTGAGTCTGTTTCTAGAGTCTTCATGATGCTACATCAGTGCTATGGATTGAATATTTGTGTCCCCACAAAAGTCATGTGTGTAAGCCCTGATGGCTGGTGTTAGGGAGGTGGGATCTTTGAGGAAGTTAGGTTTAGATGAGGTCGTGAGGGAGAGGCCTCAATGATGGGATTAGTTCCCTAAAGGTAAGAAATACCAATGTCCTCTCTCCAACATGTAAAGCTACAGAGAGAATGAAGCTATGTTCCAAGAGTCAAATGTGACAGCACCTTGATCTTGGACTTCCTAACCTCCAGAATGATGAGAAATAAATCTATTGTTTAAGCTGCCCAGTGTATGGTATTTTATTATTGTATCCCAACCAACTAAGACATTTTGTGTACCTTTATGTCAATGCCATACTCTTGATTACTGTAGCTTTCTAAATCTTGAAATCAATAAGGAATTTGTTCTCTGTTCTTATTTTTCAAAGTCCACATGAGTTTTACAATACATTGCCAATTTCTAGGGAAAACAAAAGCTTGCTGGGATTTTCACTGGGATTGCATTGGATTGATGAATCATTTGGGGGAGGATTGACATCTTAGTATTGACCCTTTGAAACCAAGGACATGGTATATTCTCCATGTTGAGGGCCTTCTTCAATTCCTCTCAGCATTAGGTTGTAGTTTCAGTATCCAGGCCTTCTCTGACTATGTGATTACTGATACTGGGGTTATTTTTTTCAACCATCCTTAGTAACCTTACATTCTCATTTAGGTATCTATTCACTCAGTGGACACAGAACTGAACATTTAACTGTTGAGTTGAGGATGAATATGATATATATGTTGCCTAGACTCAGAATCAGGAATAATCATTTGTTCTTATTGTGTTTTATTTATCCAGCCCAGATTTGACAGTGGCCTTGACCATAAATACAAAACAGAGGTATGTATCCCATGTTGATAATTCCAAGAATTTATAATTATTCCAAGATTGAAAAAAAAATTTTTCTAGCAAAGTTTTTTGACAGAAAAACAAAATCAAATCAAAACAAATAATCAAATTAATTGTTGGGGTTTTTTCAGTAAAAATATTCTCCACTTAATAATATGATGTGCTTTTTCACACTTTAGCTAGTTGAGTGGAAACAAGGTATGAGGAGGTAGAGGAAAATCAAGTCAGGCAGGCACAAAAAGGGTGGAGGGAGAAAGATAGAGGAGGGAGGAAGAAAGCATGGTTGAGGAGAATAAGAGTAGTTTAGTTTTGCAGAGATGGAACACTGGGGTCCAAGGTATCTTGGTTATTTCCTGTGCTTATGGGAATGGAATGGAAAAGCAAATGTCATGTGTAGACATAGTCACATAAGGTAAAGACAGCCAAGGGAGGACAGGGATTGGAGTGATGTGGGTATAACCAATAAAAACCTGTGGGACCATGAGAAGCTGGAAAAGGCAGGGAAGGATCCTTCCCTAGAGCATTTTGAGGGAGTACAGCCCCACTGATTCCTCCGTTTCTACCTATGGGCCTTTGACTCTTTGCATGTAAATCCTGGGGGGTCAGGAGCCAGTATGTGGCAATGGGTAGAAATTGAATGAGTGGTCAGACATGTTCATCTGGTTGTCAAAATAATCACTTCAGGTGATAGACAGCACTTAACTGAGGTTAAGAAGCCCTAAAGGCCAAGCATTTCTAAAGATGCTCAGTAACAAGGACACCTACAGCAGGGCTGCTGAGCACTCTTTCCAGGAGCCCTGGTTGATGCTGAGGTTCAGGGCAGTGACACAGGGTAGAACTCGGCAAGGCCAAGCCTACTGGGGAAGGGAGACTGAGTTCTTTCTCCAGCCCAACTCTTGGGGTTGAGTGTGCATGGAGGTTACCCCTCAGCAGCAGAGAATCAGACAGACTGTGGGATACATGTGCACCTAGAGAGGGAAGCCCACAGGCAGACAAGTGCCTAGGATGGCCACCAGGAACCCTTCAGCAGGAGCTCATCCCTTACCTGGCCTGAGCAACTACACAGCCAAATGGAGAGGAGGGGGCATGGCTAGGCTGGGTACCCACCTTACTCAGCATGAAAGCAGGGTCATTCAAAATCCATGGGTTCCCTGTTGGAAGAACTCTTTCCTCTCCCCCTTTTCAGAGTTTTTCATAAACCTATAATCCCAATGGCATGGGAGGCTGAGGCAGGAGGATCACAAATTCAAGGGTACCTCAGCAAATTATGGAGACTCTTAGCAACTTATGCAACTTAGTGAAATCCTGCCTCAAAATTAAAAAAAAATAAATAAATAAAGGACTGTGGATGTAGCTCAGTGGTAAAGTGTCCCTGGGTTCAATCTCCAGTACCAAAAAAATAAAAGAATCCTCCCTCTGGCTCTTGGGGATATGAGTATATGTTTGTAAACCTTTTCAATAAGCCTCCCACCAGCCCTATCACCCAGGGAGGTGTTTCTTTTTTAAAAAAAAAATCTTTATTTTATTTATTTATTTTTATGTGGTGCTGAGGATCAAACTCAGGGTCTCAAACGTGTGGACTGAGCACTCTACTGTTGAGCCACAACCCCAGCCCAGGGAGGTATTTCTTAAGGACCTGGAATCATTTCCTTGAAATGCAAACATTAGATGGTGAGCCTGGCTCCCTGCTTTTGTGGGAGTTCAGCCTAGGCTCTGGCTCCAAGTTCGTGCTAACTAGAGAGAGCTTTATGCCCCCTTGGGGTAAAGACAATTCAGTAGCCTAAATGTCCACTCCTAATTACCAGGTATACTCAAAATGAACTAGGACAAGTTAGAGTTATCTTGAGATGCTATCTGCCTGGCTACAGGGTGAGATTCCTTTCATGACCTCTGCAATGTCAGTAGAGGACTGGAGTGCCTGTCATCATCCCCATTTGGTTTATTGTTTGCCTTATTTTCTGATCTTTTCTTAATGCATAAGGTCCCAAGTCTGGATTTAGGCTTCCCAGAATATTCTACCAGCCCCTCTGTTGTCACTTTATAGAATGGATCATACAGTTTACAAGAATGACCTCCTCTTACCACTTCCCCCTGGAGATCTCTGTGGTTTCAAGGGTTATTTGATCTGGTGGCTTTGCTTCTAGAAGTAGTTTCTCAATCTTCACTTTCCTTTCCCTGCCAGGTGAGTGGTGTTGGGCTAGTCACTGTGAAGCTGGCTCAGGTATCAGTTTGACTCCTGTATCAAGGGTACCCAGATTTTGGTCGAACACCAGTCTGAATATGCTAAAATATTGCTCAGATGAGATTAAACATTTAAACCAGTACATTCAGTAAAGCAGATTTTCTGTCCACAATGTGGGGCAGCCTCATCTGAATCACCTGAAGGCCTTAAGAAGAAAGACTAAGATCACCTGAATAGAAAGGTGACCTTTGGACTCAAACTGCAGTTTTTCCCTCAGTTCCCAGTCTGCCCTGAAGCCTCCACATCACAAGAGCCAACGCCTTAAGGTTTCTCCATAGATGGATAGATAGACACACAGGCACTATGAGAATGCAGACTAACCAGTCACAAAAGCAGTAAGCATACATGCAGCAGCTGCACATGTGCAAAGAAAAACTACTAGACCAGAAGGAAGACCTCAGTGAAAGGAAATTAAAATGGAATATTTTCCTATATTGTCATAGAATTAGACAGATGTAATTGATTTTTAAAAAACAATAAAACTGTAAAGAAATTAAATAGTAATATGATTGTCAAACTAGCTTTTAGAAATATATAGAAACCCCATGTGCCTTAAGGAGACGCAAATTTTCAGAGTCTGTGACATTTTTTTTAAAGTATTCATTATTTTCGCCAATTTTATGGGTCACCTCATCCCCTAAAATATGTTGGAGTCCTAACCCTAGTACCTGATAATGTGACCTCATTGGAGATAAAGTTCTTATAAAGGTCGTCAAGTTAAGATGAGGTTATTAGGTTAGGCCCTCATCCATGGTGACTGTGTCCTTATACAAAGGGGGGATTTGGATACAGAGAATGCATGCAGGGAGAAGACCATGTGAAGAAGAAAGCAGAGATCAGAATTGTGCACCAATAAGCCAAGAAATGGAAAAGATTGCTAGCAAATACCAGAAGCTAGGAAAGGGGTATGGCACAGACTCTTCATGGCCCGCAGAAGGAACCCACCCTGATGACACCTTGATCTTGTACTTCCAGCTTCCAGAACTATGAAATAATACGTTTCAATTATTTTAGTCCCCCAGTTTATCATGCTTTGCTATGGCAGCCCTAGAAAACTCATATAGTCCCCAAATAACATTCAGTCATGATTTTTCTTTTTGGGGTACCACGGGTCAAACTCAAGGACACTCTACCTCTATAAACTACATCCCCCAGCCCTTTTTGATTTTTTGTTTTGAGACAGGGTCTCATTAAATTACTGGATCTTGCCTTAAAAATTGTGATCCTCCTGCCTCAGCCTCCTAAACCCCTGGGATTACAAACATGCCCACTGCACCCAGACAAAAAGATGGTATTTTAAGCAACACATTCTCACATCTTATCCAACTAAAATACACAATAAAAGATGACTGCAAAATCTTCACTACTCCAAAATTAAGATAAATTCTACTAAACAAGCATTAGATTGGGAAGAAAATGAAAGGCGAAATCACGAACTAGCTCTAAAGCAAAGCAAAGAAGATTGTTTAATGGGACATAGTTAGGCGCACAATTGCAGCCTTTGCATGCTTTAGTCTTTCAAGAAGGGGGATGACAAAGGTGGTTAGTCTTCATCTCAGGAAACTGGAAGAAAGAGCAAAAATTAAACCAAAGAAAATTTATTGTTGGAATTAATCAAAATAAAAGCTGAAGTTAATGAAACAGATAATTTAAAAAGGAGAAAGAATTCAAAATCCTGTTTTCTGCCAGGCATGGTGGCACATGTCTGTAATCCCAGCAGCATGGGAGGCTGAGGCAGGAGGATCACAAGTTCAAAGCCAGCCTCAGCAACTTAGTGAGGCCCTCTCTCTAAATAAACTACAAAATGGGGCTGGGGATGTGGCTCAGTGGTTAAGATCCATCCCCTGGGATCAATCCCTAGTACCAAAAAAATACTGTTTTCTTCTTTAAAATGTATGAATCTCTTATGATCCTTGTAAAGTAAAAAATAACCACACATGAACACATGACCGGCAATGGAAAGGAGACATAAGTACAGATACTGAAGAAGAGTCATGGAACACTCTCCCTCTTCCCAGGCATGCTGCACCAGGAGTTCTGAATATTTCTCTTACTTTTTAATAAAATTTCTGCTCACTTGCTTTAAAATTTCTACTTAAAACAAAAGAAAAGAATGATGGCAAGACATATGAAAACCTAGAGGAAATCAACTAGAAAATCATTAAAAATTCCAGGTATAATGGCAAATATCTGTAATCTCAGTGACTTGGGAGACCGAGGCAGGAAAATAAAGAGGTGTAGGCCAGCCTGGGAAAGATAAGCAACATGGTGAGACCCTGCCTCAAAAACAAACAAAAATAATAATGCCAGGTGTAGTGGCACATGCCTATAATCCCAGCAGCTCAGGGGACGGAGGCAGGAGGATAGCAAGTTCAAAGCTAATCTCAGCAGCTTAGCAAACCCCTGTTTTGAAATTCTAAAAAAGGGCTGAGGATGTAGCTGAGTGGTAAAGTGCCCCTGGGGTCAACAACCAGTGCTGCAACAAGAAGAAAAACTCGAACAACAAAGGCTTTTATGATTTTTTTTAAAAGCAGCATCTAGTAAAATGCCATTTATACAAAATCATAAGTGAATATGTGGGAATGAGGGACATGTATGTGTGTATGTGCGTGAACAGGTTGTGGAAGTACGTGAGGGTTTAGAGGTGTGTATACATGGGGGGAAATGGAAACTTGTGTGTGTCTGTGTATCTTTGTGTGCTATGGTCTGAGTGTGCCCTCTATTCATATTTTAAAATCTAATCACCAAGGTTATATATTATAAGATGCAGCCTTTGGGAGGTGAATAGATCATAATGGCAGAGTCCCATGAATGCGATTAGTGCCCATACAAGAGACCCCACAGAGTGAGCTAGTCCCTTCCACCACATGAGGACTCAACAAGAAGGTACTACCCATGAGGAAGGGAGCTGTCAACAGATACTGAGCCTGCTATTACCTTGGTCTTGAACTTCCAGCCTCTATAACTAAGAGCTATAACTGTTCTTGTCACTGTCTCCTGCACAGACAAGCTAGAAATGCTTATGGTCTTTTAATTTTAGTGTTTGTCTCTTTCTGTGGATAATTCTGTTTTCGATTGGCTTGTGTCAAATGTTCCCCAGGTGTGCTCTTGTTATCACAGCGACGTCCCCATGGGCAGATATCCCCCATGGTCTCATGTCAGTCAATAATGCAGCTTGGAAGGGGCAGGTGGTAGGCCATGGACAAGCTGGAGCTCTGGAGTTGGCTCTTAGGACACACCACAGCTCCTTTCACTCAACATATTGCTCTGAGACTCATCCAAACTGTTGTATGTAGCAAGAACACCTTCCATTTATTAAAAAGAAAGATGATACTCAAAACCAACCACATCTTTTTGAAAATATTTTTTAGTTATACATGGGCACAATATCCTTATTTTGTTTATTTATTTTTATGTGGTGCTGAGGATCAAACCCAGTGCCTCACATGTGCAAGCAAGTGGTCTGTCACTGAGCCACAACCCCAGCCCACCATCACATCTTATTTGACCATATTTTTCTATGTGTTGCTGTTCATCTAGAAGATCTGCATGGTGGAAGTGGATGGTCTAGCATGTTATGTAAAATCTCTTGCCAAGTCCACCTTCAGCAATTTATTTCTGCTTTTTTTTAATTGCCTAGACTTAGCAAATGTTAATAATACAGATCGAACTGAAGAATGTCTTGTCTGTGACCATGACATTATGATCACCATGAGTAAGGATGCTCCAACATACTGCCTCGTTGTTTCACCTTCACCTTAAGATAAATGAGAATCTCAGCCAACATTTATGTGGGAACTACGTTTGTTCATCAGATGCTGTCACAGCTCAGGCACAAACATACAAATATAAATACAAATGCTTCCGGGTCCTTTCCTGGATAGCCAGTTGCTACACATTTATCAGCACAACACTGCTTTGAAACAGCAGGAGGCAGGTCACAGCCTGTCTACAATACATGGAAGCACAACACTTGTCCTGGCTGGTCCGGGTGAGCATCAACTCAGGGAGGGTGCCTGAGGCCAGGACACCATGAGGTCAAGGGAGCCCAGAATGGTGAGAGAGAAGCACCTTGGTTCTGGAGGGATGGGAGGACACAAACTGGAGACCACCCTCAGAAGCAACATTGACACAGATTGGGCAGTCTTTCTCTCTGCAGGACCTGGCATTGAGCGCCCTCTGACCTGAATCAGCAGTAAGGCCAGCATTCCAAGGGCACCACCTGCTGGTTCAGGCTACCCACCTGGAGCCCAGCCAACAGATAAAAGGGACAAACTGCCTGGTGGGCAGTTCTGGGAAACCCTGTACCCCCTACTCCTTCAGCTTCTCTGAGGCCTGGCCCCGCCCGCCCAGCCCTGGCTTTGCAACACTCCCTCAGGCACAGCTCTGATCAGAAAGCTTGGCTGTGACGAGACCCGGTTACTGAGCCCACACCAAAACTAGCCACTGCAGGGCTTCCCCTTACTACATCCCTCCCCTGTCCCCACCATTTTGACCCTAACCAGACTGATGACTCTCCTTCCACATCCCTAACCCTTCTACTTCTCTGTCTCTTATTTACTGTCGCCCTCCCCATACCTCCTCTAGTTTCATTCTCCACATAGCAGCCTGAGAGGTACTGAAAACTACACATAATCAGATCCTGCCCTCTCCTGCTTACAACCATCTGTAACTCACCCTTACCATCAGGCTCAGTTCCAGCCAGGCCATGAGGACCATATGGTGTGGCTGCTGCCTCTGTTCTGTCCTTATCATCTTGCCATCTTGCATACTGCAGAAGTCCTAGATTTTTTGACCTACTTAGGGTTCCCCAAACGGGCCTGGCTGGCTCAAGGCTGGAGGCTTTGCTTGTGAGAGTCACTCTTAGATGTGGCCACTCCACCCCTTCTTACCCATCCCAGCGTTTGGGTGACAGGTCTCTCCTTGTCCACCTCCTTGCAAGATGGGAGTGCCTCAGGGTGGGGCTCCAGAGACAGATTAACCAGCAACCCAAAGCCCAGCTGAGTTGGCTAGTGAGGTGCCCTCCTAGCCTTCCTAGGGCTGCGCCTCTAGAAGTGGGGCCCAGGATACGTTCCTTTCTAGGTAGTGCCCTCTGTGCTGGCTACCTACCCCTCTTCCACGCCTCAGGCCAGTTTTACAACATAACCTCCTCTGTGCACCCCTTTCCCGCATGCTTCCATGGACTTCCTGTGGCTCAGCATGTACATGTACTATGCCTGCATGTGGATAGGAGGCACCTCCCTTTTCCCAGTGCCCCATATCAATTCACCCTGTTACCACTTCACAGGACAGAGACAACTCTGGATGGGCCCCACAATGGCTGAGTGCTGGACTGGGCTTTGCATCCTGATAGGTGCCAATTCTCTAGGCTCAGATCCCCCTTCCATCTCCCTTCCTGGCACAGATTGAAGCTGCTCAACCCAAGACCCTGTTCATTCATTTCTTAGACCTCCAGGGCAACAATAGAGAGAGGCATACTCAAGGTGACATTAAGACAAGCCAGGAAGGCAGCCAGTGGCTCAGGGTCAATAGCCCATGGATTCTGACATCCCCACAGGGACAGACCACAGTGGGGCAAGCTGGGGGCTCTTCTATGGTAGGCACAGCTCCCTGCCTGCCCTCTCTAGACAGGATGATGGGAGGCCTAGGCAGGGAGCCTGGCCTCAAGGTCTGGCCAGTAAGTCAGCAGGTAAGTAGTTAGTGATGTTTATTGAGAAACAGGGGAAGAATGGAATCCCCAAAGCTGCCAATGGCAAGAGCGTGCAGGCCAGCAAGAGGGTGTATAGGCCTGGAGGAGGGCTTAAAGGCTCTTGGGCTCTATAGTCAACCAGGCCTGGGTCACCCAGCTAAGAACTAGGATAAGGGGCAGCAAGTCTCCGTGGTGAGGACCAGCTCCAGGCCACAGAGCCTGGATGAACTGGTGAGGTGAAATCAGGCCTCAATGCTTGGGCCATCAGGGGGTGTGTACATGGGTTCAATGTGGGCCCAACTGCGGGCCTGCTCATCTGCCCAGGCGAGTAGCTCAGCAGCACGATGCAGGAAGATGAGGAGCAGGGTGTGTACATCGCCCTCAGCTGAGTGGGCTGCATTTGGCTCAGCATTGAAGTAGCGGTGGAAGAGGCTGCCCAAGCTGTAGCCCTTGCGGCCTTGAGCCCGGGTGCTGTGGCTGTGGGCACGGTCCAGGCCCCGCAATGCTGGCAGCGTATCCAGGCAGACAGTGTCCCAGGGCAGGTGAGCACCCAGGCGTTGAAGCTCTGTACAGAGCAGAGGGAAGTCGTAGTCAAAGCCATTGTGGGCCACAAGGCAAATAGGGCCCTCCTGGCGGCTCAGGAAGGCCTGCAGCGTCCGCACCACAGCACCATCAAAGCCAGCCTTCCGGCACTGCGCCAGACCCTCGCTGCTCAGGCCCGTAATCTCGCTGGCCTTGGCAGTGAAGGGGCGCTCTGGACACATGCACAATGTGAGCTTGTCCAAGATACGGGGCAGCATGGGGGTGCCAGACTCATCACGCTCAGGGTTCTCCAGGGAGGAACGGTGAACAGCGAAGAGGGATATCTCAGCGATCTCTGGATCCACATTGGGGAGCCCAGTGGCTTCCAGGTCCAAGAAGACAAAGGTCTCAGCCCGGGGTGGCTCAGACATGGTGATGTTTTCACAGGGGCAGTGAGGCCTAGAGCTGCCAGAGTAAGAGGCATAAATCTGAATGCTAAAGAGATGGGGACACCTGGGCCTTGTTACCCACAGCCATCTCTCTGGTCAAAGTTCTGACCCCATTAGGTTTCACTTCCTTGCTACCCCCACTCCAGTTCACAGAGCTTTGGCTCTAGAAGTGATATCTAAAGCCTACGTCCAAGGAGACTTTGAATGGGCCTCTAAAGGGCTGGGACCCAGTGATCAGGACCTGTTAACTTCTGTCCAGGAAGGGGCCTGCTAGGGACCCATCCCCCTTTATCCCTCACATCTCTCCCTAGCCAGCCACACTTCCTACCACCTAACAGAGGAAAGGGAAGGCCTACGGAGCCTAGATCCTAGTCCCAAGCCCTTCCTCCGCCTTTTGCTGCCAGGCCATTGTCTAGCCGCAGTTCCCTTCAGGGACATTGGGAGGCAGATATAGCCCAGGAATGGCACTTTGGCCACTTCGTAGATACCAAGACTGGGAGCAGACACCCAAGAAAGCCCACACAGTGGTCCTAGCCTTCCTCCTCCAAAATTAGCTCTAAACAGGCCTCTGCCTGCCTCCTGGCTCCCAGAAGCAGTCCTTGCCAACCCCACCACACTGGCTTACCTGGGGCAGGCGCTGGCCGGCTTCTTAGGCTGCAGGAAGGGACACCTGTCTCCACACAGGCTGCTTGAGGCAGCCTTTAATCAGTAGCTGTGGCCCGCCCCCAGCAGCTTGTTGGGCAACCAGGAGGCCTGAGGCCGCAGGACCTGTGTGGCCGGCTCGCTTGCCACCCCCTCTCAAGCTCACCACCACTGGGAAACACGCCCCATGTTTACAGATTGGGAAGCAGGCTCTGGCCACACGCAGGCTTCCAGTGAGTGATGAGTGCTGCCATGGGCTGCAGAAACGTGTCCTCACAGGTACAAGGAAGCTGGAGTGGGGCAGAAGGCTGTGCCCTCTACTTAGTCCTGCCTATGAGTCTGATGAGGGTCAGGTTGCAGCTGCCAGGTCTGGCAGACCCAAGTTTGATGCCAAGCCCCATGATGGACATGTCACACAGACTTGTCACCTTCTCCAGGCCTTGGTTTGCCCATCAGTGGGGACCAGGCTGTCCTAATGTGACCTCAACAGTGAAACAGGCACTCACATATCTTACTCAGCCTATGAAGAAGGAGGGGTGCTAAGGACAGGCTTGGGTCACCCTAATGACCAGGGGTGGCCTCAGGGATGTGCCCAGTATAGACACTGCCTGGCTTTTGCTCACCCACCTTGTGGGTTCATCTTCCATCAGGAAGGGGAGTGGGATGTTTATCTGCTCCAGGTTGAAATGACCCATGATGTCTAACAAGCATTGAGCAGAGGCTGCCAGGGAGGGAAGAGGTGAGGCAGGAGCCACTCTGCTGGGCTGGAGAAGTGGTTGGGCCTGGCCCAGCAAGCCCCATGGGCTGTGCCTGTACAGATTCTTCCATTTATAGGAACACACAACATGGGGGGTGGGTAGGGGCTAGATGGCCCCAGGACCACAGAATAGGAGTAAAGCCCAGCTCCTGGGACCCCTTTTCCACCTGGCTCCAGATGAAGGGCACCGTCAAGATGGGAGGATGGCGAGAGAACCATCCCTGGTCCAGGAAGCGTGTAGAATCCCAAGAACCTCATTCCAGAGCACCACATGCCAGCATTTGGCAGTGGACACACTACAGGTCCAATCTCCTGCTAGGGGAATAGGGAGGCCATCAGGATGCTGCTCTCTGCCCAGTGCAAACCCTCATGTGTCCTTTGACCTGCAAGGCAGTCAGTTCACCCAGTCAGTGGTGAGCACGGGTCTGCCTGTCCTCCCACAGAAGCAATCTAGGGGCACTCCAGGTGATAGCAGGAGAGGGCCTGGTGCCTGGTTCCCTGGTGCTTCCTTGCCTCAAGTGCCCATAGGGGAACTTGGGAGAATAAAGGTGACGGTACAGGGAGTTGAGTAGGCAGAGCAGCCTCAGGCAAGAGGGAGCCCCCTCCCTCAGGCCCCACCAGTCCTTCCTGTTCCCATGCTCAAAGGAAGGGAGGTGTCTGTGACAGGCACACTGCTCAGAGAGATACTGGGTCATCTTGGGAAGCCCAGAGAGCAGCTTCCTGGACAACCAGTCAGGCCACATCAAGAATTCCCCAATAGATGCTGAGCACCCTGGGAGGAAGGAACAGACAAGCTGTCTCCCAGGCGCATGATGAGGGCTCCTGAGGGGCTATGAGAAGTGTTCACACAGGAATGGGGACAGGCCAGGGGTGGCAGGGAGAGGGGTGCATGCATGGTGAGTGGAGGCCTTGGCTGGGCACAGCCAAACTTAACCAGGCAATGACAGGAAGGAGTGAAGGCAACAGGCGAGGGGCAGGGCCCACGCCCACCAGGCATAGCCAAGTTTAAGCAGGCAATAATAGGAAGGAGTAGAGGCAGGGCCCAGGCCCACCAGGACAGCAGACCCCAGACCTGTGATACTAGGGACAGGAAGGGAGCTCAGTAGCCCAGACCAGAGGGGAGACAAGGGACCCAAATGGCAGAAGCAAAGAGCAGGCTAGAGGCAACTTCTTAAAGAGTCTTAGGTTTCCTTTCTTTGTATCTCAAACAGCCCTGGCCCTCTCTGCCCTCCCACCCACCCTCCCAAGAAGCTGAAGGAACCCAGCAAATGGAGGCACAATGGGTATTGGAACCACTTCTCCAGCAAGCGTGCTGGGAGGGCTTCCTGCTCCTGCATTATCCTGTGCCTTTTTGCAGACTGTCATTGAAGACCTTATACTTCTGGGTTAGTTCATCCATTTTGGTGGCTGCAGAGGAAAGAAAAAGAAACAGAAAAGTGAGTCTAGTGCTTCTGGGCCTGGAAAAGGCAGTGTTGGGCAGCACCTGCCAGGATCGCCTCCTGGCTTCCACCTGAGGCCCGCATCCTCCCTCTCAGACATGACTGAGTGGCAGGGAGGGGGCCCCACCTGGCCCCCATAGGGCTTGAAACCTAGGTGCCAGTCTTAGTAGCTACTGTGCCCAGAAACTACTGTAAGTGCCAGGCAAGCAGCTCAGAGTACTGGGCTGGGTCACACTGACTACAGCATGGAGCTGAGGCTCAGGTCAGTCACAATTTGCCCCTGCCCGCCACCCCAGAGCCCAGGGGACGCAATACAGTGAGAAGCCAGGGCTTGTTCTGACTGATGATGATGTGTCTATTTTAATCAGATGAATAATGTGTGTGCACAGTAACTAACCCAGTGATATGGAATAGCCAGCTCTAAGACCTTAGCTGAAGAGCTCCTGTCTCTGCTGCCCACCCCACCCTACAGGGAACTACACTCACTATATGAGCTACCCAGCTTGCCCAGGAGGGAGGGGCTGTAGCTGATGTACCCAGTAACTGCATAGGCCTCCCCAGCCATCAGCTTCAGTTGCCCTTTCCCACCCAGAGCTAAGTTTTATCTTTGAGTTTTCCTAACTTAAACACAAACCTGTTTCTTCCTCTACCAATTTGACTCCCCACCCCCACCTTCTCCTTGGGAGGACATCCCACCCTCAGCTATACTTTGCCTTGCACATTTCAAGGTCATTAACACAGACATTAGGTCCAGTGATGACCTAAATTTGTCATCCTCTACCCATCCCAAGGGTGGTTCTAGAGCTCAAGACTCATACATAGGTGTGCCTGAGTGGAAGACTTCTTCCAGAAAGGGGATGTGCTTGGCCACTCTGAACCTTGCCCTGAGGACCCTTGCCAATTGCCGCCAGTACTTCCAGGGCATGCCAGTTGAGAGGGCTTCCTGTGGCAATCCATTCCTCTCTGCAGATGGTGTTTTCCCAGATTCCATCCTGCCTTTAGTTTGGGTGGCATCTGCCTTTATCAAACCCTGGCATGTTTCCAGCTGCTTTGCCTTGCTTTTTTCTGAGGAGCTTGGCTATGTCCAGTATCCGAGGCCCTAAGCCATCTACCTGGTCCTTACTTTTTTAGTGGAGGGGGGATCTAGGGATTGAACCCAGGGATGCTATCCCACTGAGCTCCATCCCCAGCCCTTTTTAGTTTTTATGTAGAGACTGGGACTCAGTAAGTTGCTGACGCTGGCTTTGAACTTGTGATCCTCTTGCCTTAGGCTCCAGAGTCACTGGGATTACAGGCATGTGCCATTGTGCCTGGCCCTTGTAAGATACTATCATCTGGCCCCCATGGCAGCTCCTGAGGCCCTGCTTGAGCTTTCTCTCTGGAAGCTTTGCCCTCAGGTCGCTGGTCCTGGCACTCCTGATGGGTCCTGGGCTGCATGTTTTGGGTTCCATCTGCTCTGGACTTGGTATGGAGACTCACCCACTTCAGTTCTGCCCACTCAAGGCTCCCCTTCCTCTCTGGCTCTGGAGACAGTTGGCCACCTCCATCCAGCCTCTACCTCTCTGAGCCTCGTACTCATTTTCTGGCTCCCCCCCCACACTCTTAGACATGTGCTGCCTGTTTGCCTTTCCTCACTGCTAGGTCTTCGTGTTTGGGTGTCACATTGAGCAAGTTCTCAGTCTAGTCTCTGAAAGTTCTCCAGGTCAGATTTCCTGCATGCCCAGGCCTCGTCTCTTCCTGGTGCTAGTGTTCATCCCCTACCCTGGATAGTTGCTGGACTGGGGAGAGGAGCCTGGGTGGCAGGCTGCCCCTGTGCCCTGCCCATGTCCTGGCTCCATCATTTTTTTTCACACCAGGGCAGGCTAGAATCTTGCTGGGGGGCATCTGCCTAGTAGCTGTCCCCTCTCTATAGGCCTGCTTCACCTGCTTTACTTCTAGAGCAGCCAGGCCCTGGAACCACTGTGGCAAGTTCCACCAGGCAGACTAGCTCCCCAAGCACTGCTGCCTTGGCTGTCCTGTCCCTGCAGCTTCCCCAGGCACAGCATCAGGCAAATGGCTCCCACTCCCTTCCTACTGTCTATAGCTGTAAACATCTTTCATGTATTGGGGTCATTGACACACTCCCTCATTGTCAGCACTGACAGTGTTGCTTTGTCTTCTAAATGTGACTTCATGGTAGTTCCATTCACAGCAGGTGCATTCATCACCTCACACAAACCCTCACTTCATACTCGAGGACATGTCACCAACACAGCTCAGCTACTGGCACCCAGAATGGTAGGGGTAGAAACAAAAATCCTTCCAAGAGGTGGGGCTTGAGGAGGTTGAGACCAAGGCCCTAATGTGCATGCTGGGAGACAGGTGAGAAGTAAAGGACCATTCCAAGTGCCCTTTGGCATGGATATGATACTGGCTCCTTTCTCTGAGCATGTCTAGAGTCTAAGAACATGTCTTAAAGTAAATCAGAAAGCAGCACTGACAAGAGCTGTCAGGAGCCCTGGCTTTGAACCCCAAGGCTGCTGAGAGCTCAAAGGTGAGCAGCCACCTCCCTGCACTGAAGTGTGGGGCCAGGGCCAGCACTGTCTGGTTCACAAAGCCTAGACATAAAGAGTGCCACTCTGAAAAGTCACACCTATCACCAGTCCTGTTGTTCCCTGGTGACCAGTGAAATGGCATACTGTTAAGCATACTAGTAATCATTATTATAATAATGACAGTATAGATTATAAGCATTTTACTAACAGCAATTATACAGACTGCGGCAAGAGTCAGAGTGACAGTGGTGATTAGGATAAATGTTATAATAAATTTTAAAATGGAGGATTCAGTTGCCATTCAATCAGTATGAATAGACTCCTAAGTGTCTGGTTTACATGTGGCAGGTGAGTGCCAAGGACAAGAGCGGCAAGAAGGCCAATTGTCAGAGCGCAGAGAGCCAGCTGGAGAGTTCATCCATTGACAGTCTTAGGAGGGGGCTCAGAGGCTACGTGAAGCCACTACTTGGGGACACATTAGTGGAAAACATTCACAGACAAAGGCTTTGGTTGGTGCTGCCTGAGGTGATGTATAACAGTGTGGCAAACAAAAGGCTAACCAAAAGGCCTGAAAAGAAAGACTAGGAAACAAGCTTGTCCACAGCACTCTGAAAAGCTCTTAAGGCCATGTGAATGACCAGGGGAGACCAATAAAAGTCCTTAGCTCTTCCTTCCAGTTGACCTTGAGGCCCTAAGCCAGAAAAAAGTAGAGAAGGAAGATTTGTCAACTGCCTGGCTAAATATTGATGAAAAACAGAAATCTGCAGATCTAAAAGTCCAAAGAGCTCCAAATCAAATAATCTCAAGGTGACCCATACCAATACACATCATAACCAAACTGTCAAAATTCAGAGTCCAATACAATTATGAAAAAAAGAAAGTGAAGAAGCCAAGCATGGACACACACCTGTAATCCCAGCTACCCCAGAGGCTTAGCAACTTAGCAAGACCCTGTCTTAAGTTAAAAAAAAATAAAAAAATAATAAAAAGGGCTGGGGGTATATCTCAGTGGTGGAGCATGCCTGGGTTCAATCCCCAGCACTGCAAAACAAAATAAAAAAAAGAATGAAGACATTTCTCACATAAAAGGATCCTCAATAAAATTAAAATCTGAGCCAGACGTGGTAGCACACACCTGTAATTGCAGCACTTCAAGAGGCTGAGACAGAAAGACCGTAAGTTCAAAGCAACGTGCTATGCAACTCAGTGAGACCCTGTCTCTAAATAAAACACAAAATAGGGCTGGGGATGTGGCTCAGTGGTCAAGTGCCTTTGGGTTCAATCCCTGGTATCCCCTGCCAAAAAAAATTAAAATCTGGTTTCATATCAAAACCTATAGAGGCCAGCCAGCCAGGCACGGTGGTGCACACCTGTAATTCCAGCAGCTTGGGAGGCTGAGGGAGGATCATGAGTTCAAAACCAGCCTCGGCACCTTAGTGAAGCCCTAAGCAACTCAGTGAAACCCTGTCTCAAAATAAAATTAAAAGGGCTGAGGATGTGGCTCAGTGGTTATGTACCCCTGGGTTCAATCCCTGGTACCCCCACAAAAAAAATGTAGTATGTGGATGAACCTTGAAATCACTATGCCCAGAGAAAGAAGACAGGAAACAAAAGACCACATATTGTATGATTCCATTTACAGGAAATATCCAGAAGAAATAAATTTTCCATAGAGATAGACAATGGATCAATGGTTGGCTGGGGCTAGGGGTAAATGTGGACTGACTGCTAATTGTATGAGGTTCCCTTTCAGAGTGATGAAAATATTGTAGACTCGGATAGTAGTAATGATTATGTGATTCTGTGAATATCCTAAAAAGAAAACAACTGGACTGTACAATTTTAAAAGGGTGAATTTTATAAATTTATAATAATTTTATAAATTTATTTATATAAATTTTACCTTAGTTAAAGCTGTTACTAAAAATAGGGCTGGGGTGTAGCTCAGAGGTAGAACGCTCTCTCTCTTTTTTTAATATTTTTTTTTTTAGTTGTAGTTGGACACAATACCTTTGTTTTATTTATTTATTTTTTTTTATGTGGTTCTGAGGATTGAACCCAGGGTCTTGCACATGCTAGGTGAGCACTTTACCACTGAGCCACAATTCCAGCTCTTGAATGCTCTCTTAGCATGCATAAGGCTTTGGGTTCAATCTCCTGCACAAGAAAGAAAAGGAGAGAGGAAGGGAGGAAAGAAGGAAGGGAGCACTGATAGAGATAAAGAAACTACCTTTACCTTCTTTTGTTGGGTTTATTTTGACTTTTATTTATTTATATTTGATACTGGGGATTGAATCCAGGGGCGTTTACCACTGAGCCATATCCCCAGCCCTTTTTATATTTTATTTTGAATCAGGGCCTCAATAAGTTGCTTAGGGTCTTACCAAGTTGCTGAGGCTGGCTTTGAACTTGTGATGCTCCTGTCTTAGCCTCTAAAGCCGCTGGGATTACAGGCGTGTGCCACTACACCTGCTGCTTTGACTTTTTTTGTGTGTGTGTACCAGGAATTGAACCCAGAAATGCTTAACCACTGAGCCACATCCCCAGCCATTTTTTAATGATGTTATTGTATTTTTATACCTTTATTTGTTTATATTTAAGTGGTGCTGAGGATCAAACCCAGTGCCTCACACATGCTAGGCAAGCACTCTACCACTGAGCTACAGCCCCAGCCCCCAACCCCCCAGCCCTTTTTCAATATTTTATTTAGAGACAGGATCTTTTGTGTTTTTTTTAATGTGGGACCAGGGACTGAACCCAGGGCCTTGTGCATGGTAGGCAAGCACTCTACCAGCTGAGCTATATCCCCAGCCCCTTTAGAGACAGGGTCTTGGGCTGGGGATATAGCTCAGTTGGTAGAGTGCCTGCCTTGCATGCACAAGGTCCTGGGTTCAATCCCCAGCACCACACACACACACAAAAGAATAGAGACAGGGTCTTGATGAGTTTCTTATGGCCTTGGTAAATTGCTGAGGCTGGCTTTGAACTCACAATTCTCCTGTCTTAGTCTCCCAAGCTACTAGGATTACAAGCATGCACCACTGTACCTGACATATTTTCTAATCTTGTTAAATATGGTGCTGATACAAGGATAGAAAGAAAACAGAAATAGAAAAGAATAGAGAACCCAAAAATCCATATATATGGACACTAAATAACTAACAGAGGCAATGGTACTGTAGACCAATTGGGAAAGAGTGGATTTCCATTAAATGGGGCCAAGACAAATGTGTATCCTTATAGGAAAAAAATGAAATTAGACCCCCACCTCACACCACATTCAAAGATCAACTCTGGGAAGATTACTAACCTCACTATTGAAGGTAATGATATAAATCTTTTGGAAGATGATAGCTGAAATAGGAAAGTATTCTTCAGTCAGAAACAAAAGCTATCCATGAGAGCCGGGCATGGTGTTGCACTCCTATAATCCCAGCAGCTCAGGAGGCTGAGACAGGAGAATTGCCAGTTCAAAGCTAGCCTCAGCAAAAGTGAGGTGCTAAGGAATTCAGTGAGACCCTGTCTCTAAATAAAATACAAAATAGGGCTGGGGATGTGGCTCAGTGGTCAAGTTCAATCCCTGGTACCCCAAAAAAAAGAAAAGAAAAAAGATATCCACGAGATATTTTACATTTGAGAAATTGTATCTATAATACAAAAGGGGTCAAATCAAGGAGAAAAAGACAAGTCAACCCAATATAAAAATGAATAGTTAAACAGGCACTTCACATGAGAAAACTTCAATGGTAAATAAATGCATGAAGTGGTAGCACACACCTATAATCCCTGAGACTTGGAAGGCTGAGGCCAGTCTGAGGCCAGTTTGAGGCCAGTCTCACCAATTAGCAAGACCCTGTCTCAAAACAAAAAATGAAAAGGTCTGGTGATGTAACTTAGTAGTACAGCATCCTTGGGTTAGGTCCCCAGTACCACAAAATTAATTAATTAATTAATTAATTGGAAAAAAGCAATAAATAGGGATGGGGATGTGGCTCAATATAGCACCGCTGGGTTCAATCCCAAGCACTGCAAAAAAAAAAAAAAAAAAAAAAAAGTATGAAAAAGCACAATCCTGTTAGTAAATAGGGAAATGCAAACTAAAGCTGCACTGAAAGGCCACTACACACCTACCAAATAGCACCCATCACCAAGGCAAAACATGGCAAGTACTGATGAGACATGAAGCAATGAGATGGCTCGTGCATGGACCAGCAACATGGCAAGGTGGAGAATTCTACCCCAAGGATGACATCTTGGAGAAACTGGCAAGTGTATACAGGGAGATTTGTTCAAGAATATTCATGGCAGCATTATTCACAAGACCCCCAAATTGAAAGAACCCACTTGTCCGGGAAGAGCAGACACCGTGCCATGTAGGCAGGTGGCACACTATATAGCAGGAGTCAACAAGGTATAGACCACCTGCTTTTTTTTGTGGTGCTGGGGATTGAACTCAGGCCCTTGTGCATACGAGACAAGCACTCTACCAACTGAGCTATATCCCAGCCCCACCTATTTTTATAAGTAAAAGTTTACTGAAACAGCCACATTCATTCATTTATGCATCCCAGAGAGCTGCTTTCTCACTAGCAAAGTAGAGAAGAGGAAGTGACACAGAGACCATGTGGCCTGCAAGGTTGCAAATATTTACTATCTGGTCTTTTACTGAAAAAGCTTGCTGGCCTGTGCCACATGGCAATGAAATGAGCAGATTACAGACACAGATGATGTAGATAAATCTCACAAAGAATTATTACTAAGGTCAGCAGTGACCTTGAGGGCACATCACAGCTACATTCTGTTCTCCACCTGGGTCACCACACCATTGTCCTAGAAATCATCAATTTGGGTTTGGGAAAATATCCAAACCAGTTGATCATTATGGATCTGAAAAATGAGACTCTTCCCAGAATGATATTTTTTTAATTAAAAAACAAATAAAAAAAGCTTTTCTGACTGTATATTTCCATAATTGAGAAAAATTTAGACAAAAAAAGTTTAATTAAAATTAAATTCAGCTAGGCACAGTGGTATACACCTATAATCCTAGTAACTGAGGAAGCTGAAGCAGGAGGATCACAAGTTCAAGACCAGCCTCAGCATCTTAGCAAGGCCCTGTATCAAAATTAAAACAACAAAAAAGGCTAGGGATATAGCTCAGTGGTAAAGCACTCAATTTCCAGCACCACAATAAATACTACATACACAGAGATACAAACACAAACACAAACAGAAGGATAAACAAACTGATTCCAACACAAAGAAAAATCAATGTCCATATCCTGGTCATTTCCTTCAAGGATTTCTTCTAGATTTTTCCTTTAACATTTTATAGTATGCATTCCCTCATGTCATTGTAACTAACTCTTTAAACAATAATTACTGTCCCACCATATAGACATTATTAACAAAGCACTACCCAACATTAGAACTCTACATTATTTTTATATACGATAGAAAATAATGAAAATGATTTCCAGACTCAGTAATAGAAAATGTTTAGCAAATTACAGCAAATGCCTGAGTGGAATAGTATTTGACAAGTAAAAATGTTTTCTAGGGCCAGGCAGGGTGGCACATGCCTGCAATCCCAGTGGCTCAGGGGGTTGAGGCAGGAGGATCATGAGTTCAAAGACAGCCTTGGCAACATCAAGGCACTAAGCAACTCAGTGAGACCCTGTCTCTAAATAAAATGCAAAATAGGGCTGGGGATGTGGCTCAGTGTTCATGTGCCCCTGAGTTCAATCCCTGGTACCCAAAGGAAAAAAGAAAAGTTTTACTAGGAAAACTGAAAAAAGGCATATAAAATGAAGTTAAAGGAAAAAAATAACTGTATATGTGATGACTACACTTAAGTTATAAAAAATTAAAAATGACAATAGGAGAAAGAATAGCAGGAAACAGATTCTAAACAGTAACACTGACCACCTCTGGATTGTCATTATACCTCTGTACATCTCTGGATTATCCCAATTTTCTATTATGAATGTTTTTATTTTATAATCTGTTGAGAGTATTTTTTTTTCTCCAGGGAAGGAAACATGCATTAGAAAAAGAAAAGACGAAAGGGCCAGTCCCCAAATGCTCCCCAAGGACTAGTAGAGTCCTGAGCCAAGTGAGTGTTGGGCATGCATTGGGACACCTGCCCCCATTCCCCATCAGTGGCAGTCACATACCTAGACTCATCACGGAGCTGCTGCTGCCCCAAGAAATCTGCTCGTCCTGCTGCTTCTTCACCATCTCCACAGCTTTTGCAGAGGTATTGGTCACCTCCACAACTGCTTTCAACAGCTGGCATGGGAAGAGAGACATGCAGGCACTCAGTGTTGCTGCTCTGACCCAGAGATGGTATTTGCTGTTTCCCATGCAAACTCACCCTCAGCAGGTAGCAGTCACCCCAGAAATAGCCAAGGGCAAGGGGCAGAACTCCCACCCAGAGAATAACCAATCAAACCTAAGTCTTCTTCCTCCTGGCCTGGTGGGGATACTACTCAATCATATCACTCTGGAAACCCTCAGTGCTCAGTGACACGCCAGCATTGTGTGACATCCCAGCCCAAGCAAAGCAAATGGTAAAGTAGGAAAAGAAATGTCCCAAGGGAAAAAAGGCCTTTCTGATGAGAGGACACAATGCCCTAATTGTCCTGCTGAGGGTCTCCTGGCCAGGCTGGCCCAAGTGTTGGAAGTCTTAGAACCTTTCTGTTAAAACCCCAAAATAAGCTTGGCATGGTGGTACACTCCTGTAATCTCAGCAACTCTGGAGGATGTGGGAGGACCACAAGTTCAAAGCCAGCCTCAGCAACTTAGGGAGACCCTACCACAAAGTAAAAAAATAAGGAAAAACAAAACAAACAGAAAAAAGGACTGGGGATGTAGCTCAGAGGGAGAATGCTCTTGGGATGTAAGAAAGGAAGGAAGGGAGGGAGGGAGGGAGGGAGGGAGGGAGGGAGGGAAGGAAGGAAGGAAGGAAGGAAGGAAGGAAGGAAGAAGAAACATCATGACCCTTGAGCCAAGGTCAGAGTTCTGCACATGGTAACTACAATGATATTAACCCAGCATTTGAGGTTGGCCTAACAGGAGCCAAAATGCAGAACAAAGCAAGAGAACATTTACTTAGTTGGCATAGCTATTTGAGACAGTTTTCTCCTGTCTTGTCCAAGGTGGCTCATAGGCACAAACCAACAAGCATTTGTCTGTGTATCTGGTGCACAGATTGGTCATACAAAATACTGAAGGCACCTTGGTATGTTGGGACATAGTGTAAAAATGGAGCAAGACCACCACAGGGACAGGGGCTGGAAGGCCAGGAAAAGGATCTCAAATGGAATCAATGAAGACCCAACCCAGGCCATGTGCAGACCTCTCCAGAACTCAGGCTCTTGGCTTGGTTAATGCCCCTTCTACTGGAAGGCAGTGGGTCTCCTGGGGACAACATCCACATCAGGTCTCATCCCCTCCACTGCATAAGCACAGAGTGTCTGTTCCAACCCACCAAAGGCCCCAGGCCTAGAGCCCAGAGCCCTGCCATACCACTAGCTTGGGGAGCCAAAGTCAAGCCCTTTGCAGTCCCTTGTCCCAGCCCTCATGTCCCTCATCAGGGGCTGCTGAGGCTCCTGAACCTGGGAAGGTGTGAGCTCTCAGTGGGAAGAGGAGAGGAGGATGCTTACTTGGCTGCAGGAAGTCAGAGTCTGGTACACGGCTTGGACGATGGGGCCGCTTGGGTGGAGGTGAGGGCGAGGACGCTGGCAGCACTCTCCCAGCTCATCGTCGTAGACTTGGAGGAAGGCCAAGATGAGCTGGTGGAAGTCGGAGACAACCAGGCGCAGCTTCTGGTCTAGGGTACTAGCATCAGTTCCACCTGCAGCAGCTCCTGGCTTATGCTGCACAAAGCACTGCAAAGTCAGAGGGGACAGTCCCTAGACGCTGCCCTGGCTGGGCCAGGAGCCAGCATCTTAAGCACTGCAAAGCAGGATGAGGAAAGCTTCCAGAAACTAGGAGATGGAGGAGCTGAGCACAGCCTGCGCCCTGCTGCTGATGCTCGAGTGGCTCAACAAAGAGGCCCAGTCAAGGGCTGCTGGGAGGGCCACATTTAACAAGGTACACAGGAGCAATGGAGCTCAGGCCTGGTATATGCCTGGCACATGGCTGCTGCCCAAGACCAAGCTTTCCCCTTCCTTTTTTTCCCCCCTTCCTTTTTTTTCTTTGGTTGGGTACCAGGGATTGAACTCTCAAGAGCATTTGACCACTGAGCCACATCCCAGCCCTATTTTGTATTTTATTTAGAGACAGGGTCTCAATGAGTTGCTTAGCACCTCACCATTGCTGAGGCTGGCTTTGAACTCGTGATCCTCCAGCTTTAGCCTCCTGAGCCACTGGGATTACAGGCGTACACCACTGCACCCAGCCAAGCCTTCCCCTTCTTTCAGAAGCTTTCCAGATATGGAGGGAGCTCCACCTCTGCACCCACCTCCCCAACTCCATGTGAAATGAGCACCTTCTACCTTCTAGAACCCAGCAGGCCATGTACACAAGCCACTTCAATGAAGTCTCAGAGCACCCCATGCTGGGGATGATGTCATTTGCCCTAGGACACAGAGCAGGGTCTAGTCCCTAAGCCCCATAGCTCATGGAAGCTGATGCCCCTCACCTCTACCCTGAGTGCCTGCAGCTTGGCGGCACTCTCCTGCAGCTGCCTGGCCAGTTGTACCACCTTCTCCTCCTCTGAGTGAGCAGAGGGGCTGGCCCTATAGGGAAAGAAAGGGAGACACTTCCAGCTGTCTGCCACTGTTGCCACGGGCAGTGGGGCACACTATGGGCCACACATAAGGATCTGCCTTTGATGACAGAAGTAAGCAGGGCTGGAGCTGGGACAGGAGCCTTCTGTGACCCCTACCTTGACCAGTTGTCACTTTGTCTATCGAGAAGGGGTTGCACATCCAGGGGCCATGGGTCACACCTGGGGTTCAGGAGCATCCGCAGGTGGGAGCTGGTGAAGAGCTCTCCCAGCAATGCTTCGTTCTTGTCTGTGGTGTCTTCCAAATGCTCCTTCAGGCTGCAAAGGCACACCCAGGACACATCATCACTGGCAGAACACAAACCAAATGAGCCCACAGCCCACATGAAAGACCCAAGAGGCAAGAGGAGAGCAGGCAGAAGGAAAGGGAGTATGAAGCCCATTGCTCGGCATCACTCACCGCCCCTGCCTGCTGTTGGCTCCTCCAAGAAGCCCACTCATCTGCATGGGCACCCAGGGGCTCACCCTCCTCCAATGTGCCCAGACTGTATTCTCCAAAGACCACAGCACCCCTTTAGGCTCAGTGCCTGGGACCTTGGGCAGCAACCTGGTATCCAAAGGATGTACCTCACCCTATTAGTACACTGCTGGCCTCTGACCAGCCAGCCAGTCCCCCAGAGCACAGTCCTTCTCAGCTTGTACCTCCAGCTCCTGGACCAGTAAGCAGTTGGTGCCACAGGAGGGAGACAGCAAGATCCCGGCTAGAAAGGTGTCCTGGTCCCTTCCAGTTCCATATCTAAGAACAAGACCAGCCTCTCAAGGGTGCCCTGCTGGGCTATGGGAACCATTACCTGGAGCAAGTGAAGCATCTAATGTTCAAGCTCTGAACTGCATTCAGCAACTGGTCCATGAAGTGCAGCTGCTTCTGGGCACAGGCACAGCCCTGTACAGGGAAGGTCACATATGTCTGCTGGCTAGACCCAGGCTAAGCCCAGTTTATCTGTTTTAGATGCCCTATTCTCATGTGGATTCCTGCTGGGGGACACTGAAAAGGAAGGACTTGGCCCACCAGCTCCCTGTCTGCACCCAGCAACATCTTGGACTGTCTCAAAAGTTGCTGCCATGAAGTGTTCCCTGCCCAGCCCCCACCTCAGGTTGCAATGACACCTAGGACTACTCTGAAAAATGACAAATGCTGTAGAAACATACTGCAGTGTGTTTGTCACACAACCAGCTGCATGGCTTATGGGGTGTGATATGAGGGGGCCCTGGAGGTGGCCTGCTCTCCAGCAGGGGACTGGAGGTCCAGTCAGGAAGGCTTCAGGAAGCAGCTCCTGATGGGCTGACCTGATCTCCTGCGCTGAAATTCCTAGAAGGAGCTACCTGGCCAGGAATTTAAGGGTTGCCTCCTTCCAGAAAGGGCCCTGATCCCCAGAACCAAACAACCTCAGAGGTCATGCATGCCCTAGAAAGCCCTGAGAAAGTAAGAGCACCAGGATAAAAGCCGGGTCAGTCTCACAGATTTTACCTCATTGTTGTTCTGGGGAGCACAAGTGAATAAACTGACCCAGAGAATATCACTGGCAACTTTCTAGAATGCCCTACAACAAGCCTTTATATTGAACTTCCACATTGAAGGCACAGGCTTCAACAAAAGGGCTGGTCAGCCCTGGTGAGGAGACTTGGGGGTAGCTCAGCTCCCTATTTCTGTCCATAGGTACCAAGTCCCACATCTGCAGCTGCCTGCCATTCTCAGCAGGCCTGCTCCCACTGATGTGACCAAGTTGAAAATGACCAGTGTCTTCTAGAAGTTTCCAACTCCAGGACCATAGACTGCCACTGGGACTTTCTTATTCCTTTTCTATTGATTCAGTCTCCCAATCGACCCAAAGGACACACTTGCAGGGCACACACACACTGGATGGTGGGACTGTCTAGATAAGAGATGACCCCAACAAAAACACAGAGTGTCTTTACTCAAAACGTCACAAAGCTTTGATGAGTGGCCTAGGATGAAATACCACTGCCTGCTATTACCTCCTCAGTGGAGAGACAGCTCCAGGAACCCTACTCCCAATGTTCAGAAAAAGGTGAGTAGCCTATCTAGCATTCTGCCAGCCTAAGTTCAGGTTATGGCCACAGCACTGATTCCCCTGGGCAGTCCTGGCATGTGTCTCCCTATGGTTCTCCAAAGCCACAGGGCTGGCCACCCAGTCTATTCTGGATCACTAGGGCCCAGCCCCTACAAGGCCTGAGGGCACTTGCTGGCCTCTGTACATAGCCCAGACAGGTCTGCAGGCACCTTGCTGGAACCCTGTCTTCTCCCTATTCCCCAGCAAAGGCACTCTGGAAAGATCTACAGAATGAATCCATAAGGCCTCACACCATGCTGAACCCCAGGACAAAGCCCCTTGCACCCCACCCCAAACCATCCATCAGCAAGTCCAATGGGCTTGGCCAAACCCAGAAAGTCCCCCACCTTTTCCGCTACCACCACCATTCAAGTCAGCAACTACACACATCTGGACACTGCCAACCTACCAATGAACCTCCCAATGGTCACCCCTGCTCCACCCAACCTTTATGCCTTAGCCATAATCGTCTCAGTGATACTTGATGGAAATCAGTGTTCTTGAACTTGAAACTCTCTGATGACCACCACCACCACTCTAAGGCCTCCTGGAACTTACAAAGGTATTCATGGTCCTCCCACCCTGCTCCATACCCTTGACACACCCCTCCATTCTACCAGGGCCTAACGGGCTTGCTGGGATTTCTTAAACATAACCAAGAACACAACACCTCATGGCCTTTGTACTTGCTGTTCTCCCAGATGTTGTCATTCCATGTGGCTGGACTGATACTTATCAAGTTTTAAGTCACATACCATGAAATTCACCCTTTTAAAGTACTGGTTTGGTGGTTGTTGACAAAGTCACATTTTAGAACATCTCTGTCACCATTATCAGTCATTTTTCATTGTCCCCAGCCCCTAGCAACAAGTTCCTTTGTATCTCCATAGATCTGCCTTTCCCAGACAGTTCAGGTACATAGAATCACAGTATGTGACCTTTTGTGCCTGAGTACTTTCTCTTGGCTAATGTCCTCAAGGATCCCCATATAGTTTATTCTTTTTATTCACAGTATTAGGGATTGAACCCAGGAGCACTCTCACTCTGAACTACATCCCCAGCCCTTTTCATTTTTTGAGACAGGCTGGCCTCAAACTTGCAATCCTCCTGCCTTAGTACCCTGAGTTGCTGTGATTATAGCACTGTGCCTAGCTATAATATTTTTTCTTTTTTTTTTTTTTTTTGTGGTGCTGAGGATCAAACCCAGGCCTCATGCATGCTAGGCAAGCACTCTACCTCTGACAACCACAGCCCCAATATTTATTCTTTGTTGTTGAAAATCAGTTGATCCATTTAGATGATGGACATTTCGGTGTTTTTTCCAGTTTGGGGCTATTATGGTAATATCATTCACATATAAGCTTTGGTGTGCACGGGTGTTTTCAATTCCCTTGGGAGTACAATTGCTGGGGTCATGTGGCTATTCCATGTTTAACCTTTTGGGAAACTACTAGATAGTTTTCCACAGTGGCTGCACCATTTCACATCCCCATCAGCAATGTGTGAGGGTTCTAATGTCTCCTCATCTTCAGTAACACTTGCTATTTTCCTTTAAAAAAAAAAACACTGGTATGTGTGAAGAGCTTCTTACTGTGGTTCTGATTCAAAGAGCTCTCACAACCAATGATGCTGACCATTTTTCCATGAGCTTATTGGTCATCAGTGTGTCTTCTCTGAAGGAGTATCTACTCAAGATTCTTGGCCCATGTTTGAATTGGGTTCTCTGAATAGGTTATTGATTTCTTTATGAATTCTGGATAAGTCCCTTATAGATGATTTCCAAATATTCTCACCCATTCTGTAGGTTGCTCTTTCACTTACTAGAAGGTGTCCTTTTGTGCACCAAAGTGTTTAATTTTAATAAAGTCCACTTGCCCTATTTCTTTTGTTTCTTGTGCTTTTCATGTCAAATGATGACTCTTTAAACCACCATTACGAACACCTGGGTTGGAGTGTATGTGAAGGACAGCAATCCACAGCAGCTACTGTGCTCATGGCACTCATGTGTGCCCCCTCTTTGGCCAGTGAAGGTTTCTATCATTACCTGGCTCCAGAGTCCCACAGACGTCACCCTAAGTCATGGATGGCTGCCTTCCTCCTTGTTGTCATAAGGTATTCCTGGCTCAATTTGTACTTTTCCTCCCCCCAGCCATCACTGTTACAATTGAGCCATCACTGATCTAGACCTTTGTGGAGGACAAGGGAAGGGAATGCATATACACTTTAAAGTTAAAAATACATTAGCATTGATACTCCCAATTAAAATTTAGGATGACAGAGTTTGACCAAACCTTCCAGTCTTACAAATGTTTTTCCCATGTCTCAATAATGCCAATGTAATCATACATTTGCTTCTATTTTTCATTCCATACAAGGAATAAAGCCCTGATATGCTGTGTTGCCACCTGGAAAAACCTTGAAAACATTGTGCTCAGTGAAAAATCCCATTTAAATGACACAAAGATACTAAATGAATGGGTGTCAGGGTTGTGGGGAACAGGAAGAGGCTATTTAATGGGTACATGGTCTCCTTTCAGGGAATAAAAATGTTTTGGAATTAATTATAGGCAGCGGATGTAGTATATTGTGAATGCATGCACTAAATGCCACTTTTATGCTTTTAAAAATGGTTTAAAACTTTGAGTACAGCCAGGCACAGTGGCATACAACTGTAATCTCAGTGACTCACAAGTTTGAAGCAGAAAGATTGTGAGTTCAAGGGCAGCCTCAAGAACCTAGCGAGGTTGAAGCTAATGTATGCTAATGTATGAAATATGATATGTCAAGAGCTTTGTAGGGTTTTGAACAACCAATAAAAAAATAAAATTAAAAAAAAAAAAAAAAAGAACCTAGCGAGGCTCTCAGCAACTTAGTGAGACCCTGACTCCAAATAAAAAACAAAAAGGGCTGGAGATGGAGATGTGGCTCAGTGGCTTAGTGCTCCTGAGTTCAATCTCAAAACAAAACAAAAAAAAAAATAGAGTTTCAACTCAGGAAGATGAATAAATCCTAGACATGGATAGTGGCAATAATAAAAATAGCAAATTTTATCTTATATGTATGTTAAAATGTTTCTTTTAAAAAGAGTAGAGCTGGGGCTGGGGTTGTGGCTCAGCGGTAGAGCACTCGCCTGGCATGTGCAGAGCCCTGGGTTCAATCCTCAGCACCACATAAAAATAAAATAAAGGTATTCTAAATAAAAATAAAAATAAACAAAAAGAGTAGAGCCCTCTCAGAGCTTGTTGGAAAATTTTTTAAAAATTGTTAAGATAGTGGATTTTATAATATGTGCAGCTTGCCAAAATAAATACTACGAAAGACTAAAGAGAGGAGAAAGGTTCCAGTTGCAGGAGAAAATACACCATCTTTTTCTCCCACTGAAGACCCGTCTGTCAGAGCTGGAAGGCAGGGTGCAGGAGTTGCAATCTCTGGACAGTAAATGCCAGCAGGTGGTCGGGGAGGAACACCAGAATTCAAAGCCATCATTCAGCCTGGTGGAGAGCTCGCCAGATGGAACACCAGAAGGGAGTGCTTCAGAGCAGATGTACAGAGCCCTAGGACATACCTACTAGGTAGTTCTGGCTCAAGGAGCAGAGAAGAGAACCCACAAGGCTCAGAGATAGTAGGAAATCTGTCACTCAGACCCCAGGCAATATGGTGGGGGTGACAGAAGTAGCCAAGAGAGAAATCTGCAGAAGCTGTAACTCTGATGAATGCTGGAGCATTGGAACATGCCTTTAAAATCCCAGAGAGAGGCTGAGGCAGGAGGATCACAAGTTCAAGGTCGGCCTCAGCAACTTACTGAGACTCTCTCAAAATAAAAATTCTGATGGGGGGAGCCTCTGCTCCATTGAGGGGCACAGAGATAGTAGCATCAAGTGCACAGGGATAACCTTCTTACTACATTTTACTCTCTCTACAGAAACCACTGCACCATGGTCATGGAGAATGGGAACAGGAAGCCCCAACAAACTAGAAAACATCTTAAAGAGATGGTGGAGAGGAAGGAGCTCAAGAAAGTAACGTCATTCATCTATTTCTGAATGCCTGGGCTGAGCCCTACCTGTGCATGGATGGATCTGATTTCGACCTAACAGTTGACTTGGATTACTAAACCAAGGCCCAGGTCCCAGGATGACCACTGGGTGGAGCACATGTAGGACAGACTGGAAGAAGTTGAGCTGCCAACAGAGCCGCAGGCCACAGGGGATGGCTGCACCTTGCTGTTTGAGCCTAACCAGGTCAAATACCTGCTAGAACACACGTTACCATTCTCCACACAATTTAATGAGACCCAGAATCAAAGGAATAGCCAAAATGTTCAGGATGTGATCCAAAATTATTTGGCACATGAAAAAACATCAACTTGCACGAGAAAAGATGATCAATAGATGCCAATGACAAGCTGTCACAGATGTTGGAATGCTCTGACAAAGATTTTAAAACAGCCATTATAAAAATGCTTGAATAAGCAACTATGAACATGAACAAAAGTTAAAACCAGAAGCATCAGCAAAGAAGCAGAAAATAAAACAACAACCATGTAGCAACTTGAGAACAGAAAAACAGAATAAGCTGAAATAAAAACTGACTGGATATGGGCTTTGGGTGATAATGATGTGTCAATGTTGGTTCACTGATTGTAACAAATGTTGATAGTGAGAGAGGCTTGTGGGGGGAGTCTGTGAGAATTTTCTGTACTTATTGTTTAACATTAATATTACTTTTTTTGGCTTTTATTAGTGTATTAAAGTCTACTTATTATAAAAAAAGAAACCTGACCAGATAGACTTAACAGAAGAATAGAAAGTTAAACACAGAGCCACCACCTCACCCAACAATCCCACTCGAAGTCACACACCTAAAAGAAGTGAAAAGAAGGATTCATTCAAAAAAATAAGCAAGGCGGGCTGGGGATATAGCTCAGTTGGTAGAGTGCCTGCCTTGCATGCACAAGGCCCTGGGTTCAATCCCAGCACAACCAAAAATAATAACAATAATAATAAGACTGCATAGCTGTGTTGTATACAACAAAGAGTGGAAACAAATACTTTGAAATGTACACATTTTCATGGCAGGGAGTGGGTTTCTTTGGCTAGTTGTGGGGTGGATCAGGCAACTCTGCATACAAACCTTGGGTGGGCCATGTGAGAGAGAAAGTACATGGGCCTGGGTGCCAGGGACCTGGGTTTCAGATCTGGCTCTGTCACCATGTGACCTTGAGTAAGTAGACTGAAATAGGGCTAAGACAAACACCTAGTACCGAGGGTGGGTGTGACAATTACTGATGTAAAGTACCTACCACAGTGCCAGGCAAGTATGGCATCAACTGAGGAAAGAGCACCTCCCCCATCCCTTGGTTATCATAAACCACAGACCTGCCTCTACCTCCATGGCTGTCCTCCCCACTTCGCCTAAGGGATGATTAAAGTTATCTACCCAAGAGACTCCTAGCAGTTCTTGCCCTAGGGACGCCTTCAGAAACAGCCTTCCCAGACACCAGGCTGACTCTGGGGCAAGAGAACTTTCAAAGGCACAGGAAACAGAAACCCCTCCCATCCCCACAATAGCATCACTGAAGTCCCCAGCCTAGGAAAGGAAATGTGCACTACCTCTGCAGGGACAGACAAGGACCCTTTCTCACCTTTACAAGCTCCTGGTCATCCGGCGCACACAGCATCAGCTCATGGGCTAGTTTCACCATTTCTGTTGGAGTACAAAGACCCTGTTACAATACCTACCCAAACAGCGGACACCAGACACCCAGTAAGCCACGGCAATGGGGTGCTGAGGCTCTTCCTCAGTGAGTTGGCTTCTGCCACAGCAGCAGCAGCAGCACCCACTAGGCTGGGCTGAGTATAGAAGAACAGGAGGACAAGAAGGCAAGTAAAAGACACACCCGGTGCCCTTGCTATGTGGCCTGCACCCATTCGCTGCCCCTTTCTGAACAAGTTTCCTTGCTGAAAATGAGAGGTTATCCTCTGTGCTCTCGCATGTATGGAACTCTCTAATGCTGGATTCTAATAGAGACCAGTCAGCTGCCTGAGGAGCCAACAGAGGTCAGGGAACCTCTGAAATGCAGTGTGCGTAGCCCTCTCAAAGCCAAAGCAAAAGGAACCACAGTTCACACTGGTTCACACCCTAAGGGCTTTTCATGCCTTCCTCTCTGTCATCTTGTGGCAACCCTGAGAGAGGGTAATGGCTCCATTTTATAGATGGGAAGCCCAAATCCCTGCGCAGGCCACAGAACACCTAGCCACATCTTCCAGGGTGCCCAGGGCATCTTGTAACCATCTAGAGTGTGAAGAAAGGCCAAGATGTGGAGCCAGAATGCCTGGGGCCAGTGCTTTGGGAGGCCTATGCAAGAAGGAAGCAAAGAATCTGTGTGAGCTCTCAATATCCCTGGAAATGTTCTACAAATGCCAACTGCTCCCCACAAGCATGCCTGCTGTACTCACAGCCCTAAACCCACGTCCTCCCTGAATCATCTCTTCCCCTCAGCAAGTCCAGCTGACCCTCCCTCAACTATAAATCCAGGACCTGGCTAGCACTCCCCTACAATCTCTCAACTAGATCAGTCACTGCAAGAGCCCAGCACAGGTCTCCATGCCTCTGCCAACATGCTCCTATTCTAACCATAGTGAGCCCATAGAACATGGGAAATTCAATACAGGACTGTAGCCTTCCTCTGAGTAAAAGCCAATGGACTTCTATTGCCACAAGGCCTCATCTAATGTGATCCCAACACTTCTGGACTTCCTACACTCCCTCTTCTTCCCTCTACTGCCACATCTGCTTCCTGACTCTTCTTCAAAGTTTCAAGGCACAAGCCCACCTCAGGCCCTTTGCACTTGCTGTCCCTTTACCCTAAACACCCAGGGTATCACCCAGGCTCATCTCCTCCCTTCCTGCCATCTTTATGTCAACAGGGCCATGCTTCCCCCAGACACCATAGGCACCACCTTCCTTTTCCCCCAAGTCTTTATAGTTCTTCTTACCATCCCATGCACTGAGAATTTTAGGACCTTCTTGGTTTATTACCTAACATATAAGCTCCTTGCACATCAAATGAATTCAAGAACTAGCCTAAGCCAGGTGCAGTAGCACAGGCCTGTAATCCCCACTACTTGGGAAGCTAAGGCAGGAGGAGGGCAAATTTGAAACCAGCCTGGGCAACTAAATAAGACACTGCCTCAAAATAAAATAAAAAGGGCTGGAGACATAGCTCAGAGGTAAAGCACTCGTAAGTTCAATCCCTAGCATGCAAGCACAGCTGTTAGTAAGAAGAACTGTAATCAAGCTTAGAATTGCCCAGAATTTACCATCACATTCCACACTCCCATAAAGAAACCTACCTTGAATCTTCACCTCCACTGGGGCCCCCTTCAATGAGCTGAACTTGTCCTGCAAGGAGGGACAGATCCTGCAGGAAAATAGCAAAGCCAGTCAGGCTTGAAGGGACTAGAAAATCCCCCCGCCCCCGCCGCTTTTTAATTTTAGATGTTAATGAGCCTTTATTTTATTTATTTATTTATTTATTTATTTATATGTGGTGCTGAGAATCAAACCCAGTGCTTCACACATGCTAGGCAAGTGCTCTACCACTGAGCCACAACCCCAGCCCATGGAGAATCCCCCTTCTTAACTGAGTTTTCCATCAGACTGGTGTTTTGTTCTGGGAGGTGCATACCCTATGGATATTACTAGAGCCTAGAATGAGGGTCTCCCAGGCATTGCCAGTGGGACAGCCACTTTAAAAGTATGTTGTTCCACTGCTGCACTTATAGGCAGAGAGACAGTGATTCTTGCCAGCATTACCAGTGGTCCAACCACATGGCACTCCTAGAAGCACCCTGGTTGCTCCCTATGGGGCTGTCTTGTAACCTCTTTTTTTTCCTATCATGTTTTGGCGGAAACTGTCCTTAACCTGGTAATGTACATAAATAAAGGTGGGCAAAACTCCAATCCCCAAGTCA
Source organism: Callospermophilus lateralis (assembly GCF_048772815.1). NCBI lineage: Eukaryota > Metazoa > Chordata > Mammalia > Rodentia > Sciuridae > Callospermophilus > Callospermophilus lateralis. The sequence continues at coordinate 125,081,546 of NC_135325.1, forward strand.
GTGGCTAACATTTCACAAAGGCCACCCCAGGGAAGCCTGCAACCATTCTGGTGGCCCTCCATCCCAGCAGAGCTGGAGTGCAGTCTTGCTGAGGCCAGAAGCTGGCTTTCTCTCTATATCTCTGGAGCCTAGCACAATTCTGGATAACAACCCAGAGGAGGCCAGTGAGTGTGTAATGAATGAATGACCACCACCTCTGCTATTAGTAAATACTGATGCTAACCTCTTTCCAGAGATATCCTGTTTAAAAAAAAAAAAAACAAAACTTAATTCAGCTAGGTGCCTGTAATCCCAGTGGCTCGCAAGGCTGAGGCAAAAGGATTGCAAGTCCAAGATCAGTTTTAACAATTTAGCAAGACTAAGTAACTTAACAAGACCCTATCTCCAAATGTAAAAAAAAAAAAAAAAAAAAAGAAGCCATGTGTGATGGCACATACCTATAAACCCAATAGCTCAGGAGGCTGAGGTAGAAGGATCACAAGTTCAAAGCCAGCCTCAGCAATTTAGCAAGGTTCTAAGCAACTTAGCAAGATCCTGTGTCAAAATAAAAAATAAACTAGCTGGGGATGTTGTGGCACCCCTGAGTTCAGTACCTGGTATCAAAAAAAAAAAAGACCCATAATTCAGAGTTGAAAGATGGGGACAGCCCACAAGTAGGCTCCCAATTTCTGTAAATAAAGGTTTATTGAAGGCTGGGGCCATAATTCAGTGGTAGAGCATTTGCCTAGCTGCAAAAGGTCCTGGGTTCAATCCCCAGTAGTGCAGAACAATTAGTGAATAAAGGTTTATCAGCACCCACCCACCTCCACTCCTCTAGGAGTGATCACAACACAGACTAACAATGTTGACTAGCCCTTCACCAGAAAGGCTTTGCTGAGAGCCGCTTTAAGCCATGTGAAGTTCCTATTGTAATAGAATCTATAGTCAATGTCCCAGATCTTCTGCCCCAGCCTTGACGGTGGTCACAATGATCACTCCAGAAAACACCATGCCTTAAGACAGCAATCTTCTGAGTAGAACAAGTTCCAGATGAGACTATAAGTCATGAAGTCTGGCAACACCTAGGCACTCCACCAAATCTCCTCCTTAAGGGGGGCATGGGGGCATATGCTCCATCCCTTGAGAGGCCTAAGGTGCTTTTACCAACTTGGAATCACAAAATGGCATTATATTTTCTTGGCTGCTTCTTAAAAGGATTCTGTTTCTAGTAAGTATTGGAAGTATTCTAGGATACACTAGAAGTACTGGAAGCATTCTAGGGATGTGGCCTCAGCCCCCTACCCATCCTCTCTGGCCAGCAGAATACCCTGGTTCCTGCTGGTCCCAGCTTCTGCCTGGGCCTGGCAAATCTGTGCTCCCTCCCATGAGAGCATCCTCCTTGGGGCCTCACTCAAGACCTTATACTTGGCCAGGCCATTGCCACTAATACCTTTCTTCCCAGGTTCCTGGACCCAAGCACTGGTCCTTTCAGGACTGCAATAGCTGTCACAAAGGCTGTATGTACTCTAAGCCAGGTTTCTACCATCCTTTCCTGTGGTATTGGTAGCCCTACCTCCAGGATTCCTCTCTAAAACTTCATCTGCCACAGAGCCCCCATAATGCCAATTTTGGCATCTCACTCCTCTGGGCCCTTGCCTGCCATACCCAGAACATGAAGTTCACAAGGCTTGTCAGGCCCTGAGTGAGCTGCACCAAGATGCCACCTTGGGCCACTGCTGTGCTGCCCTCCCCTCCCCTCCCTTTTTGTTTGTTTCTTTCTTTCATTTGTTTGTTCCTTTCTTTCTTCAGTGCTAGACTGAGCCCAGGGCCTCATGCACACTAGGCAAGCACTCTACCACTGAGCTATACCCATAGCCACCTAGTCATTACCTATTCTCTCCCAGATTAAATGCCAACTGCTCCTTGCCAACAACCACAGCATGCAACTATTATTTCTGCTTGCTACCGGAACCCAGGCCCACTAGGGCCCCGGATCCTTGAGGATATCAATCTATGCCTATGACACCTGAAACAGCACACAGTGCACATGCATGTGTGCACCTGCCCATCAGGCTACACCCTGGAGCACCTCCCAACCATGTGCCACACCATGCTAGAACCAATGCTTTGGAGATCCAGCTAGGACAATGGTCCAAGAGAACAACAGGCTAAGGACTCCAGCAGGGGTGGGTATGTTCAAATGACTGCAGGCATCCAGGGGGAAAAGAAATGATTCACCCCAGGAACAGGAGACACTTTTTAGTTTTTTTAACACTGGAGATTGAACCCACAAGCACTCTATCACTGAGCCATATCACAACACATCTTCATGTTTTATTTTGAGATAGGATGTCCCTAAGATGCCTGGATTGTCCTCCAACTTGTGATCCTCCTGCCTCACTAAGCCTCCTGAGTCACTGGGATTACAAGCATATGCCACCATGCCATGCAAACAGGAGACATTATACAAGGAAATGGAGCTGTACAGTGGCACACACCTATAATTCCAATGACTTGGGAGGCAGAGGCAGGAGGATTACAAGTTTGAGGCCAATCTAAGCAACTTAACAAGACACTCTAGCAACTTAGTGAGAACCTGTCTCAAAATTAAAATAAAAAGGGACTGGGAATGTGGCTTAGTGGTAAAGTGCCACTGGGTTTCATCATTAACAAAAATGAATATATAAGGAAATGGGGCATGTGAGCTGGACCTTTGAGGGTCTGTAGGAGTATGTATGACAAGCAGAGACCTAAAGCATGCTTCCAAGAAGGAAAATAGTATAGTAAGATCAAAAGGTTATAAAGTGCTGGTATTTTGAGGCCTGGGGAGGAGCCTGAGGAAAGGTCTGATGGAAAGGCAGAGGTTCAAATGTGAAAATGCTTATATCCTCTGGCTGTCCTCCTGATATCCTATGGCCTGACGGGTCATATGAGCTGAGTGCAAGCTAGCCCAGCCCCCCTTTTCAGTGGCAAGGGTAGCAGGCCACAGGCTGAGGTAGACAGGCCCAGGTCTGGCCTCATAAGAAACTCCCATACCAACAGATGATCACCATTTCAGAGAAGTTCCTGAAGGTCATATCAAATCCCACAAGAGTCTGTGTTCCCCAGGGAGGATGGGGTAAGACTTCTGCACCTGCAGCTTAAAGACAGATGCTCAGCCCAGGAGCTGAGGGAAAGAACATGTGTCTCAGGTAATGGTGTTGCTGAGAAGCAGACCTTCTGTGGCATATTCTGGAGTGTTCCCTTTGCCCCCTGGGCAGGGTTTGCTCCCAGCACACATACCCAGGAAGAACATACCCCATGCCACACCTGACCAAAAGGACTGGGAAACAGGATCATGATACAGAAGCTATCAAGAGCTGGTACTGCATGAGAGCCACCTGGTAAACCCATCACACAGACCTTCCTGGTCCCCCTCTACCACAGATCCAAGACAGTTCATGAATCCAGGTGACCCTCAGCTCTCTAGTCTGAGAAGGATTTAAGCAGAGCATTTCTCAGTCCTGCCAGCCCTGGACTTCCAAACTTGTAGTTAAAGTTAGAAGAACACTCAGAAGCCAAGCCAAACCAACTGTCCGAGTAAGGTTGTACTAGCCCCAGTACTGCTGAGGACCACTTAGCCCCCAATTTGTGCTCTGTAGCCAATAACCAGCTGCTCTCCAGCTAGGCTGTTATGAAGCCCTACAAGATACATCCCATCTCCCCCAGGTGGACTGCTGGTGTGGTGGACACCCCATAAGAAGAGGAAGAAACCCAGGTTTTACCGTATACACAACCACTCCAGTATCTCCAAGCGGTACTTCGAGGGCCTACACAGCAGTTCCTGAATCGTCTTTGGTTCTGTGATATAAAGACCCTCAAGGAAGGGGCAGTTTAGGTCCTAAGCAAGGAAAAGGAAAATTGGAAGCTTTAGGAAATCTGTCACGGCAGGGTGGCAATGCACTTCTGCCAGCCTGTGTTCTGTATCCCTTCCTGGGCCAGCAACCTAGGGCAGGGTGCCCTTAGGTCGCCCCTGGACACTCCTCCTAATTTACTTCCATCTTGCCAGGAATTGCAAGTCCTTCATCCTCATCTCTACATATGCTGCAGCCTGCTGCCCCATCACGTTTAAGTGTGCCCCCTCTGGGCTCTGGTGGCAGCAGAACTAGACTAGAAATAATGGCTAAAGAGTTGATCTTTAGAAATACTCAGATCCCAGGTTCAGACTGGAAACAGGGAGGGGGAGCAAGAAGGAACATGAAGCCTGTTGTGGAAGGGGGTGTGTGGGGAGGGCAAAGGGCCCAGGCAGCTCCCTGACCACGCTGCCCCCCAACTCTCTGACTTGACAGGTGACACTGAGTTCTACTCATCTGTCACCCTAGACTATACAACTCCCTTGACGTCCGGGCCTGCATCTTCCGTCTCTGCACTTGCCTCGAGTTCCCAGACGTGGTCTTGTAGAGTTCCACGCATGGCGCTGAACTCAACTTCATGGCTGGGCACGGGCCGTGAAGCCAGCAAGAGCCAAGGTCCAGGGAACCCCAAAGAGAAGGGCAAATGGGCTACAAGCAGCCCCGCACTGCGGGTCAACAGAGTACAGCCCGGACCCACGACAGTGGCTGCGTGCGTCGCCGACGCACGGCCCATAAGAGCAGGCCGTGGGCTGAACCCTACCCATCCCCCCTCCCTGGGGTGGCTTGTTGGACCCGAAGCACCTTCAGCTTCCTGAACACCTCCATGGCTTCCTTGGACACGCTGTCTTCGCCTTTGTCTTCGTAGTATTCGTCCCCAGAGCCGCCACCAACACTAGCGTCCTGCCCCGCCATGTTTCGCGCTTCGAGCAGAGCCCCGCCCACTCCCCCAGCCTCACTCGCCAATCAGGCTGCCAATCACACCACACTTCCCACTCTCCCCGTCCCGTCGTCCGCGCACGGCGGAGGCGGGGCCTCTCAGCCGGGTCTAAAGCATCTGTGGCCCCGCCACTTTCCCACTGCATCTTCCTATTGGGCAGCGGCTCCATCGCGGGCCGAGAGCGGATCAAGCGTGGGCATTAACGCCACCCGCGCGGGGCGGGAGGCGGGACGGGAGGCGGGACGGGCTGGAACTTGCTTCCTGTTGCAGGCCTGCTGGCATCGCCCCTAGTGGCAACCCGGGAGCAGAACGCCTAGAGGCGAGGCTCTTCCGGGAGAGGGCGCTCCTGCCACAGCTCTCCTTGGTCAGAGCTCGGCGGACCCTAGTCCCCAGGAGGACGAAGGGGAGCGACCTTGGGTGCAGAACGGAACTGAGACTTGAGCGACTCATCTCCCAGCGCGGGGTGCTGTCTCCTGTTTCTCTAGCTCACACTATAGTTAGAAGTTTTTAAAATTCAATCTGGCTCTGACACTAGCTCTGTAACTTTGGACCAGTTACCTAACCTCTCTGTGCCTCCTTGCCTTCGCCTAACCAGATAATGAGAAATGTTACCCCATTGAGTTGCTGTGAGAATGACCTAAGGTAATAATTCCTATGAAATAATAGGTCAAAAGCACCATATAAATGTTCACTATTATTTTGGTTTTTTGTTTGTTTGTTAGTGGAGATTGAACCTACAGGCATTTTACCACTGAACTATATCCTCAGACTTTTATTTTTTAAGACGGGGTCTCGCTAAGCTAAGTGTGTGAAGCTGACCTACGAATTTGTGATCCTCCTGCCTCAGCCTCCTGAGTGACTGGGATTACAGATGAGCACCCCCACACCAGGCAGATGTTTACTATTATTATGCTAGGCCCCAGCCAACCCTCCTCCCCAGTCTACTTTTGACTCTCCTGGATGATCCTGTGGCTAGTTCCTGCCCTGTCCACTTACAGGTTTCTTTGCATCTCTCAGGCCTATGGAATCAGACTGGAGTGAAATTTGTCAGCCCCTCCTTCCCCAGAACTCCAAAGCCCTCAGATTGCTGAATGCCCCCTCACTGGACTCTGCTGACTGGACAAGGCAGGTAGGAGCTGAAGGATGGTGCGGAGAAGCTGGGAGACAGCAACAGGCAGTAGATAGCCAGCCACTGCCAGCAACTGTCCCTTATCTGTCAACTGCCCTACATTCTCCTGGAGGGGGATCTTGGGGGGCAAGTCAAGAGGCAGGGAAGTCAGGGACCTGCTAATGGAAAACTGCAGTCATCCAAATGACAGGAGAAGGCTCGGATCTATCCTGGGAAGGAGTACGCAGAGTCTAGGGCTAACAGGAAGGGACCTCTGCCTGGCTTTGGGAGGCCCTGACCCAGGCCCAGCTTTTTGAATGATTTGAAATTTTAGGCTCTTCTGAGGTCATGGAGCCTCCAAACTTGAGCTGAAGGGACCTAGGGAGAGGAAGGCCCAAGAGCCCTGGCCCAGGGTCCCAGCAGCTGGCAAATCACCTTAAGGCACCCTTCCCCTCTCCACATGTTGGCTGCCTAGGGCCCTTTTGGGAGAAGAGAACTGTAAGAGGCTTTGGTTATGAAGATTTTTTTTTTACTCCTTTTCCCCTCTCTTTCTGGTTTTGTTTTTCTTCCTTTCTCTTTAGAAAATTTCATTTCAATCACAGCCCCAGCTCAGACATTCAAATTCTTGTGGGTTTTTCTGTGGATCTTTCCTAGGACTGGGGAATTTGGCGGCAGAAAGCATGGCAATGTGGCCGCCTGCCCCCGCCCTCCCCATATCCTCTGCTCCTGAGGATAGGGAAGAAACCAGTCCCTGTGTATTCTGGAAGAAAATCCCCCTTCTCCACCCAGTTCCAGGGAGCCAGTACACTAAGCAGACCTTTTCCCGACTCAGCAGCTCTGTCTATGGCACAGGGTGGGGCATGGAGGTATTGACAGGGTCTGAAGGGGCCAAGACCATCCAGAGAGGTTATGGAGGCCATCCCCCTGCATGGAGAAGCTTCTGTCCAGCCCATAGAGATGCCTGCTAAAGACAGGTTGCCCCCCCACCTTACTCAAGTCATGGCACCTCCTGGGCATTCTCCAGGAAAGGCTGGAGAGAAACTGGTGTGTGAACAGAAAGAGTGATGGGCCTCTAGAGAGGGGAAAAGAAGGAGCCCAATAGTAAAAGCTTCTGGAAACAGACTCAAGCTCAACACAAGGAAGCACTACTCCCAGGAAGCACAGTCTACATACCAGCTAGAGAGAGAGGGAGCTCCCTGACTTGGGAGGTGTGTACACCTGGGCTGGTAGGCCCATGGAGGGAGGGAGCAAGGTGGAGGGGGGGATGCTTGCAGTGGAGGAGAGACTGGGCAGATCTCTAAGGGGCATTCCTGCCAGAGACTGTGGATTCTGTGAGGGAGGGCTGCATGAGTCAGGGGCCAAAAATGGGGCTGAAGGCCCCTTTGACCTGCAGGGGGAGGCTGAGCTTTGCAGGCAGCAGCAACCAACCTCCTGATTGAGGGGGAAACTTGGCCATGGGTCCCAGCAGGGCCTTAGCCACGTTTCGGTGCTTGGCAAACAGGCTGGAAAATGAGAGCAGTTGACAGGCACTGGCCCACAGTGCTGGGGATGGGCTGGAGGGCGGTGGAAGCATGTGAGGCCCCTCTGTTTGTGTGGTGGGCTCAGAAATGTATGGCCAAGCTGCCGGTTGAGAATTAGCCTGAGGGCCTTGGAGCAGCAGATCACCACAGGAGGCTTGGAAGGCATCAGGACAAGAGAAAGTCATCAAGAAGTCGTCTTTAGCAGCTGCCCTCATGGTCTCCTGGTGGAAGACACTGAAGAGGAAGGTGAAGTCCTCTTCTGCTGCAGCCCTCAGGGGCTAGAGTTAGGCCTGATGAAGAGCTCCCCTCCTGAGGGTGAACAGGCTTCACAGTGCACCACCCAGGCTCATCAACACCTGGCCCAGAGCCAGGAATCCCAGGCAGCATTCAAGGGGCCAGGAACCAAAGCTCCCTTTGCGTCCACTTTCCCCACCCCTGAAGTTCCCTAGTAAGACAGCAAGCACCAAATACAGGCTCATGGAGGAGCTTGTGGGGGAAGGGATTGAGAAAGAGAAAATACTTCAGAGGGAGAATTCAGTTATGGGATGAGAAGTTGTGGGACTCGCAGGTGTGGGCCTGCCATCACTATAGCTTGGGAGTCTGGTGATTTCTGGTCCTAGCTCTGGATGAATAAGACTGTCAAGTCTGGAGCTGACTAAAGTCTGGTGACTGTGGACTGTGTCCACCTTGGGAGTCTACTGGCACATGAAAATGGGAAGGTTGCCATTGGACCTTGACCTCCTTTTCCTGTCATATCTAGTATCTATGCTGGGGCAAAGGCAGCTCCCCAAGGGGAGTCCAAAGCAGTGCCACCCTAGTATCCTACAAGAATCTTTCATAAGCCTCTTGCTTTAGGGCCCTAGCCCTAAAATTCAAATTCAAATTCAAATCTTGAATTGAGGGGTGCTCAGAGCCAAGGGGTGCCACCATCACCTGCCCTCACCTGGCTACAATTTCCTACAAGAACACATTCAACAACCCAAGACTCCAGTGGGATCCCAGCCCACTCCCAGAGCCAGCATGGGTCCCTAGAGTCTGTCCACTTTTGGTCAGGATACAGACAAGCCTGGTTGTGTGGGCTCAGTGGAACCAGTGGATGGTACCTGGCCTGCATGCATCAGCCTGGGAAGAAAGGCAGGGGCAGGGGAAAGGTAACCACTAAGGTATTCATTCATTTTCTTGTCCCAGGCCCTGTAAATGGGGAGACAGGCTGGGCCTCTGGGTACCTTTGCATTTGAATGACCCCCCCACCCCCACCCCCATCTTCACCCCACCCAGTACCCCACCACCCACACTCCCTCTTTGCCTTGGTCCTGGTGCATGATGGGGGTAGGGAGTGGGGGACATGCTGGGGACATCTGGCCGCATGTGTGCAGGGCTCAGCCTGAGCAGGAACGAAGGAAACGAAGGAAGCGGCGGCGGGAGAGCCCCCTCCATGGGGAGACTCTTGGGTCTAGACGGCTTGGCAAGGCCAGCAGGGCTGAGTCACATGTGTCTGGAGCTGGAGACGCGGACGCCAGGACTGGAACATGAACGTGCCCACTCTGGAGAGCCAGGCCAGGTTGGGGGAAGGGGTACTCAGTCTCACCTTCTTATATCTAGTGCCCTCCCCAGCCCAGTCTGAGCCCCAGTTTGTGCCCGGCCTCTGTCCCTTGTCTGAGACTGCCTGAAGGAGCAGGGCAGGACAGCTTTCACTGGGAGTCAAGTGGAGCCCACGTTTTTTGGCAGGAACAAACTGGAATTTCTGTCCAGGAAGAAGGATGGGAAAGTGGTCCCCATCTAGACCACACGCCAGCTCCCTCCATCCAGCCACACGGGCCAAGTGGAACCTTTGCCCCAAAGCCCCTCTTGTGCATGCTTCCGTCTCCAGGTCACTTTCCACTGGCACCCTCCCCAGGGATGCCCACACCCCAGCAGCTGAAGGCCTGATAGTCCATATGCCTCACTCACCTCCACCATGTCTCCAACCATCCCTGTGCCAGCAGAGGTTCTGTGTTCCTCTGTGTCTGTTCTGTGTCCTCCCCCAACCAGGTCTCAGGCAGGGAAGCCCTAGGGTAGGTCTGAACCCAAATCTGCTGCTGTCTTTGGTGCTCACAAAACATCTGCCACAAAAGTTATTTAATTGGGACCAGATCTTCTGAGGTTTTGATGGCACTAAAATGAGATGTGTTTCCTCTTGGGAAGGATCATAGGCAACAGGAAGAGGGTATGGAAAGTTTGGATTTTTCTTCTCAAAACAGTAAGAAGAGAAAGGTCCCCCATACCTGTATTGCCATAAAACATAGCTACAGGCACATGTACCCGGAGACCTGCCCACATGTGCAAGTGAAGAACCCACATCTATGTGAGACATGCACTCAAAAGTTTGGAAAGCTTGAGAATGGGCCTGTTGCCCCTCTCTGGGGAGTCCTAACAGTTGTGTCTCACTCTGCCCACTTCCCCCACCTATGGCCTCCATCCAGGGCCAATTCCTTCAGGCTGTCCCCTGAGCTACTCAGCAACTCCTCACTGACTGCTACCTTTGGCTCCCTGTCCCAGTGAGTCTGTGCTCCACCTTGCCACCCAGGGACCACTTTATAATAGAAGTCAAATCCTACGACTTCTGCAGAGCAGCCCGCACACAGAGGCTTCTTGTTTCTTTCAAGGGCAAAGGCAGAGGTGTCCAGCCACCCTTTAACACTTTACTCTAGTGGGCTTTTCTTCCCCTCCCCAGTCTCAACCCCTCATTTAGCCTGTTCCACCACCCTGGTCTCCTTGCTCTTTCTCAAATCAGGGCCCTCCTTTACTGGAGCTCTTTTTACAAGACTACTTCTTCATTCACATCCCTGCCCAAGGCACTTTCTCATGGTCTTTATCTGATCCTCTGACAAAAGTGTTCCTCCCTCTAGCCACTATAGCCAGCTTCTTTCTGAAGGAGTCCCTGTGCTCTCACAGCCAGCATGCTAGAGCTCAGGAATGTTCCATAAGCAAGAATTCCATTCTCTAGTCTTCTCTTGATGAGAGGGGACCTCTCAGCTGTGCAACTGAAAGGAGACTTAAAGGACAAAAAGCATTGCTTTGTCATCTTCCCCACTGCCAAGTTGAGTGAGTCTTGACTTACAGAGGGTTGTATATACTGGTGAGCATGCTGGCTGCATGGAAGGGAAGGGGCAGGAATTCCTTCCTTGCCCTTAGAATCCTGGGATTATACAGCTAGAAGTGATCTTGATCATCTAACACAGCTTTTTCTCTTTGCTTGTTCTCAGATCCTAGAAGAGCCCATCTCCACCATATTGAGAAGGGGAGACTGAAGCACTGAGCAGGAAGGCTTGCTCCTGAGATCACATGGCCAGTCAGTCCATGGTAGAGCAGGGAGCCCACAGCTCTTTCCAGCAACCCCCAGGCCTCATTCCTAGTTCCTGGAAAATCCCAATGCCCCTCCCACCCTCTGCTCCAGACACCGCTCCTTGCTCCAGGATCAGTGCTGGCCTGGGGCCCTGCCTGGCTCAGTGGAGTCCTTCCGCAAGTGAGCTCTTGGGGAGAGACGAGCTGGAGAGGGAGGGCAAGACAGAAACTTGCTGGGAACCTCTGTTCTGTTAAGGCCCCCCATGCCCTACAGGCTGGCTTTGCTCTGCAGGGGTTCCTTCAAAGTCCCAGGATGGTCAAGGTGGCAGGGCTCCTGAGACCAGACAGAGTAGGTGACAAGCATACCACTCACTTCCCATGTGCACACCTACGTGGCCACGGGATCCCCAATCCAGGGAAAGGGCAGCCAGGACAGGGCTCTGTGGGAGCTAGGGAACTGAGAGCACCCCAGGCTCCATCCCCTCCTGCCTAGGTGGGTAAGAGTGGGGATTCCTCCTTCTTCCAAACTGGCTGTGCCAGAGAAACCTGGGAGCAGGCTTCCCCCCCCCCACCCCCAGCCCAGCTAATGGGAACCAGATGGCAGGATGTTTAGTCAGCGCCTGGGGAGCAGCGAGAACAGGGGAAATGGGTAGGGGGCCAGGATTCCAGAATCCGTCCCCAGTCAGGGGGAGGGGCAGAGCCAGGGCTCCCATAGCAGGCATCTCCAGCCCCCGCCCCCAGACCACCTCTAGGCCCACCTCAGACAGGGTCCCAGCCCCTGGCTCAGGCAATAACATGGACCGGGAGGCAGGAGGCACATGGTAACTGAGTGAGCCCCACCCCCTCCACGTTTTTTCTCTGTAAAATGGGAGGTTGGTGGTGCTTAGTCTCCCAGGCTCCCTGGGCAGACTTCACTCTGTCTCAAACACACCTCAGGCCTCTCTTGCCTAAGTGCTTCCCACCCCTGGCTTCAGCAATGCCCCCCCCATCAGGCAGGATGTTGGGCCTAGGCCATACTGTGTCACCCACAGGGTGCACGGTCAGACAGTGGCCTCATCCCTGGCTTCCAAGGCATTTGCTCATTCCCCAGACAGTCCTTGTTTCTGCTCTGTGTGTGGCTCAGTCCCAAATTCAGATCATAAACCAGAGCCCTGCATGGCAGGGGTGGGAGGGGCAACCATGGACCCTGCATGGCTCATACATGGCTGTCAGCTGGTGTGGGGGCTCCTTTGGGACAGCAGCTCCTACGTACCCCCATCATCTTCTACATGCAGTACATCTGCTTTTCTCAGACCTGAGTGGGTAAATATTGAGGAACCCGATGAGTCTCCCCTTGCCGGAGTCTCCTCACCACCTCGACTGGCTCCTGCACCCCTCCAGGGTCTCACACACTGCCCCCAGGCCTGAGACAGAGATTCAGACACCCAGACAGAGATGGAGGCTGTGGCCTTTGCCCCTCCCCCTCTGCCTCACCCACAATTAACTCATTTTTTCAGATTGCTTCCAAACATAAGTCAACACTGGACAGAGCTGTAGGAAAAGCTTCCTCAATTCTGGCCCCAAAGAGCTGAGCTGTGGTAAGCTCAGTGCTTCTTGCCAGCTCCTCCGCCTGCCGCCCTAGGATCCAGAACTTGGTGTGGGGCTGGGGCCTCAAGGACACTCTGGTTGGTGTCCAACCCCAGCCACTGGAGCAGAGACTGCTGGCAGCCCTCCAAGGGCTATTTCTTTGCCTCTTATTCTGTCACCTGCCCATCTGCCTCCACCTAGCCCTCAGTCCAGCCTCCTTTCTGCCTGCTCCATGCCATCCTGACCCACGTGGGACCCTTTGATCCAGTGTCTAGAGGAGGCACAGGAGCATCAGGGGAGTGTGTGAGGCAGTAGTCACAACTGGGACCTGGGCCTCTTGGCCAAGAAGTCTGGGGGACATAGGCAGTGCCAGGTATATGCAATTTCAATGGGGGTGCCACAAGACATACAAACTGACACCCCTCCCCCCCCCAATTTACAGAGGAGGAAATAGAGCCTAGAGGGGAGGGAATTGCCCAGAAGTAGGCAAAAACCTAATAGAAGAACCAGAAATCGGTCCTGTCCCTAGGCAGGCCAGTGCCTAGGTAGTACAGGGGCCTTGAGGGCCAGAGGGGCCATGTTCATTGCCCTCATTCTGCCCATGTGTTCTGTTTCCTCAGGGATTGGGAGTCCTGCTACCTGTGGCATAAACCCATGGGATTAGTAGGTTCTATAGAAGCCAGGACCACCATTGCCTAGGTAGCCCTGTAACTGCCCCCTTTCCAGGGGACCCAGGAGGCCCCTGTGCCTCTCCTTTTCCAGCCATGGGAGTATGACCTGGCAGCCTGTGGTGGGCATTTTGCTCTGTGATGGGCCTCACAGGCCTGCTGTGTGTGGAGACAGAAGCTCCATTCATGGGGGCCACTGGACCTGGGCCAGTGGGGAATCAATGCAGGTCTTATAGAAAAAGCACAAGAACTCAGGTCCAGGAAAGAATCAGTCTGTCTTTCTCCTCAGGTGAGAGCAAGGGGCACAGGGGACTTGGAAGCAAGGCCTGGGGAGGTGATTGTTTGGCAGAAGGGAGTTTTCCAGGGGGAGGGCTTGGATAGGTGGGGATGACTCTCAGTGCCACAGCCAGGACCAGAAGCTCAGGGAGTAGCACTGTCACATGCCATCCAGTCATTACTGTGTGTGTCCCTGTGACTTGTCCTTCTGTGGCCACCATTCTGCGTCTCCCAGCTCTCCATGCCCTCTACTGGCTGCAGGGCCTGCCCGCAGGGGCCATGAAGGGTGTGATGCTCCTCATCCTGGCTCTTTGGTTGGGCAGGGTGCTACTCTGGAGGAGTCCTGGCCAAACAGGGGCTGAGCCTGAGAAACCCCATGGTTCCATCAACCCCTGTGGGCCTGCCTCCCCTGAAGCTCCTCTACTGGTGAGTAGGTAGAAAGCTGGTCCCCCTGAGGCTGCCTAGCTGGTGCCCACCTGGCGTGCTCAAGCAGGGCTGAGAGGAACCTGTAGGCCCTCATAGAGGCCTCCCTGGCAGGCAAGAGGGGATTGCAGACTCTGGGAGGCCTTGTGCTTACTGCATAGGATGTGGCAAGGAAGAACGGATCTGGGTTTGTTGGGTAGGGAATTTATCTGGTTGCCCCAAGACCTACTGGGACCAGGAGAATTTGGGGGGATGAAAGGGTAGGCCTGGTTGGGTGGGGTGACTGGTGCTCTGGGGCTCCAGTGACTCAAGGATGAGGGTTATGGGCACAGCCTTTGTCTCACAGGCTTGTGGTTGATGCTATGCTTTGATGTTCCTGCCACAGACCTAGACACAAGGCAGGAGGGGTGGTTGGGTGGGTCCAGGCCCTTGCACCATGAAGAAGAATAGTACCCCCTGCTGCTGGGCTGTAGAGACAGGAGAGGCCCCAGAAGGTATCACCCCCTCCTTTGAAATGGCTGACAGTCCCTCAAGGTGGCCTCTGGGCTTGCCTAGCCCCCAACAACCTCTGCCTCCCAGCAGGTACTGGGGCTGCCACCTCCAAAAGCAAACTGTACCACACAGCTGCACTCCCTTTATCTCCCCAGATCCACATGTGAGGCCCCTGCTCACCACTGGGTACAGGGCAAAGGGGGCATCAAGGCAGTGCCCTGCCAACACCCCCCCACACACATCTTTAGGAGGTACTGAGATAAGTAAGGGGAGGTTGGAGCCAAGATCCCCTGATCAGGTGGAGGTCCTCAGCCTGAAGCAGCTGGAGCTGTGCTAGGCCCAACCCCTATGAGCTGGGTGGTGGGAAGCCTGTGCCTCATCCCAGTGGTCTTGGAGAGCCCATAGCAGAAAAGAAGTACCTCAGTTCTGACCTGCTTGTAACATTGGGTAGCACTCTAATCTCTCTGGTGCTCCTCATGAGAAGAAAGGCAGAGGGAGGCCTGAGTAGAGAGGGGGTTGGTGGGCTAGCCTACCACAGATACCCCACTTGAGGGGAAGGAGGCAAGGTCCCTTAGCCACACCAGCCTACACTGACTCCTTCTGCAGGTCAGGTGCTACCCATCCCCAAGAACGGCAGCCCAGACAGGCCTGAGGATTGGCACATGGACTGGCTGCAGGCTTGGCCCATGCCCAAAGAGAGAGCCCACAGAGCCCCCACCAAGCCCTTCACTCCCGACTGGAAGGCCCCGGTCAAGCCAGGGATGACTCTGAGTAAAGGGTCAGCCCCAGTGGCTTCAGGGCAGGAGTGGGGTCAGAACAAGATGCTAGACACCAAGCAGGCTCAGCTCCAGGTTACAGCTGCCATTAGGGGTGAGAAGTTTAGGCCCTTCCAGGCCAGCAGAGCCCCTGAAATGCAAGAAGGGACAATGGCTACAGAGGAGGCCTCCCAAAGGTAAGGAGTGGCCAGGACAGATGGTGCCTAGACGGGGCCTACTGGGAATTGTGGGGCCACCTAGGAGTATCCAAAGTGGCTGAGGTTTTGTCCATTCTCCACCAATCATACCACATCATCAGCCACTCAAACTCAGGGGTCAGGAGGGGAACCCTCCAATGTCATGTCCCCTCTCAGCCTCAGTCACTGGCAAGCCCCTGCCCCTCAGTAGATCCTTGCCACTTGTGACCAGGCCAAAGTACTATCTTTTCCTCTAGGAGCCTCCCACCAATCTGGGCCAGGGGCCCAGCACCAACAGAAGGACCACAGCAGAGGCCAGGGCAGCAGCAGCAGCCCCTTGGAGACCACAAGCCATGGGCAGAAAAGACTAGGAAACAGGAGAGGGCACTGGCCTGGGCTTGCAGACCTGGACACCATGAAACAGGCCATGCCCTCCCTGCCAGCCTCGTGCCTCCTGGCCCAGACAGCTATAGGCTGCAACAACATCAAGATGAAGCATGTCCCTGCCCTGACTGACCCCAGTCTGACCACATTCTACCTGGCGGGTGAATGACCCCTCTTCCAGGTTTGTGAGAAGGTGAGAAGGACTCATGCCTTGGGTTCTTGTCCTGGTGAGTCCTAGGCCACTGTGGCTGCCTCACTGCACTGGGGATAGTCCAACTCCCTGTGGGTCCTGGTTGGTGGTGAGAAGACGCCCTGACCTGGGACAATCAGAAGAGTTGGCTTCTTCAAAGAAGTGGTAGGTACAGAGGGGAGGGGGCAGGGGCATGGAATGTGTCTGGTCCTTTGTGTGCACAGAAAATGAAATTGCCAAGATCCCAGCCCACACATTCCTGGGGCTGCCCAACCTGGAGTGACTGGCCCTAAGCAAGAATAAGCTGGACACTCAAGGCCTGCACCCTCATGCCTTCAAGGTGCACATGACTCTTCTACCTAATCTCTGGAGTAGCCCGGTCCTAGAGACTCTCAGGTCCTGAAATATGTTCCTCTGAATTGGTCTTCTGGGTGGAGCTGCTGTGGGTCAGGTTTGAATGAGGCACTGCAGGGGTCACCCAGCATGGAAGGCTCTCATGATTGGGGTATATAGTATATAGCTGGGACTGTGGGGAGCAGCACAGACCCAGTGCCTCATGAAAGAGTAAACGATACCCCCAATAGGCCTGGTTCCATTGAGAACTGGGAAGCCACAGTGCAGTCAAATTGGGTGTTGTCATGTTCATCAGCACTCCAGTCCCTAGCCCAACCCTTCTCCCCTTCCCCCAGAATCTGACGTGGCTAAAGTACCTGAACCTGGACAGGAACTCACTTTCCACAGTGCCAGCTTGGCCTGACTCCCAGCAGGAGCTCCAACTCAATGACAACCTCCTACAGGGCCTGCAGCACAGCAGTTTTCAGGGTGTGGTCAGACTCCAAGGGTGGGCTGGAGAAGCTAGGCCTGGGAAGCTGGGAGGCTGGAAGGCTGTGAGGCTGGGAGACTGAGGAGATATGCTGGAAAGAAAGCACCTCAGGTCACTGAGCTTCTCTGTCTGCCCTGTAGGGCTCAGCCATCTGCTGACACTGGAGGTGGAAGGAAATCAGTTGCATGATAGGGATATCTCCCCTCTGGCCTTCCAGCCTCTGCACAGCCTTCTCTACCTAAGGCTGGACAGGAACCTACTATGGACCATCCCACCTAGCCTGCAGGTGAACTGGAGCCTCAGGATAGGGAGGTGACATCATTACAGTCCAATGACTACAGGGTCTGAAGAAGGGCATAGTGCAGCCCCTCAGGGGAATTTTTACAATGAAACTCACAGGACTTTGAAGGCAATAGGCCTCTCCTCAGCCTGAGTTAACCTTCCCAAAGCCCAGAGTTGGACCTCCTGGAGTGCTGTGGACATATTGAGCATCCCTAAGTAAGGCCCATATTCTCTCTAAGCCACAGATTCCTGAAAAGGTCACTACTATTGGTGGTACTCTCTGAGGGTGTATCATGGGGACTCCCAGAATCCTTTGCATGGATATCCAGGGACCTGAGAGTACCAAGACGATGGCACCTGGATCCCACAGATGGGGCTGGGTGGAAGGGGGCAATGCTAGTAGGCAATGGAGACAGTCAGAACCAGAACCTGGCTGAGCCACCAGTGAGTGGCAGGTGGGCCCTCACCGTGATCTCTGGCTACATCTTGGCACAAACCTCATTGAGGAGGTGACAGAGAGTGTGCTGAAAGGCAGCCACAGCCTCAGCATGCTGGTGTTCAACAACAACCGGCTCCAGGAGGACCAGCTGGTGCCCCGTGCTTGGATAGATCTCCCGTGAGCATTCAGAGAGGAAAGAAGGGATCAAGGAGAACCAAGTGGGGAAAGTAAAGAGGGTGGTATGGAGCCATAAAGCCCAGGAGAGGCCAGAGAAGGCCTGAGACACCAAGAGGGAAACTTGTTGCTTGGGCCTGGTCTTAGGTGGGTCACTCAGGTCACCTCCCTCCCAGTCCTGTAACTATCTGGTCCTCTGAATTGTTGCCAGCTTCTAAGGCCTTCTCTCCGGCTCTCCTGCCCAGAGAGCGAGGCTCCCTCACACATCCATACCCAGATCTGCCCCAGCCGGTACCCAGGAAGCCTACCAGAGGCAGTGGCAGCAGAGAGAGTTGGCTTAAGGCTAATTTAGCTATGAGGTGACAAGGACAGAAGGGACATGGAAGGGAAGGGGCAAGGCAAAGAGAAGAGTCTGTTTTCTTATGGCTGCCATCACAAAGCACCACAAACTGGGTGGCCTGAAACAATAGGAGTGGATTCTCTCCCGGTTCTGAAGGCCCCAAATCTGGAATCTAGGTGTTGGGGTGCTGTACTCCCTCCCAAGTCACTAGAACAAAATCCTCCCTTGCTTCTTTCAGCTTCCAGTAGCCCCCAAATTGTTCCTTGGTTTGTGGCAGCATCACTTCAGTCTCTGCCTCTGTCTTCATTCTCTTATAAGGACACGTGTCATTGGATTTAGGGCTCACCTGGGTAATCCAGGATGTCCTTCCTCATCTCCACATCCCTACTTTGACTATATCTGCAAAGACTTCACTCACTACAAGAAATGTCTAGCATGACTCCCCAGATTTGGTGTGGACAACTGGGTAGGGGATGCTGGCACTTACAGGTCTTTCCCAGTGACCAGAGGCTGCAGGGTTAAGGAACCAGCACCTGGTCTTGGGAACAGTGGGGAAGGCCCGGAGAGGCTGAGTGCCAGGTCACAGGCTGAAGAGGGTCTGGTGACTACCAAGACAGGGTGGGGCTGGAGTGGGGAGGGGAGGTGGGGGTCCCCAGACAGTCCTACCGCCATTCCCTGAACCAGAGCCTCCCGCCCTGCATCCTCATGTTCCAGGAAAAAGTTACCAGGACGTTTGGGTTTAATTATTCCTTTTTCCTCTCCCCCTCCTGCCAAGGGGGCAAAGGAAAGCAGACAGCAGCCTGGGAGGGGCCGCCCAGCCGAGTTCCACTCCTGCTGCCTGACTGCCTGCCGCGGGGCCTGGGCAGGGGGCTGGCGGCCAGTCAAGCCCAGGCAGCACAGCCCCTGCCTCTTCTTGACTCGTCTTTTCTCTGCTGGTGGAAGGGGAGGAAGCTACGGGTCTGCAGAAGTGGAGGCAGGGGAGCTGCCCACAGGGCTGAAGCACTCTCTGCTTCTACAAATATGCAGAATCTAGGTTTTTCTCTCTGCTGGGGTCAGGGCCTCAGGGGTCCACCATGGAGCCACAGGGGGCTCACAGTGACCCTGCAGATGGTTTCACTCTGAACTTCATCATCAGCTTCCCCGCATCCCTATGCACCAGTGGACACTGAAGTCTACATGATCCCTCAGGGTCCTTCTGGGAGCCTGGTTTGTCTCTCCCTGTCCATCTGCCTTCTGCATGGCTGATGATAAGACTGGCTGAGGCCTGAAGAGGACAAGAGGAGAGAGGGAGGGCTCTGAGGCCTAGGATGTAGAATGGGGGGTTGGGGGGTGGCAAGGCACAGAGGGAGTGGAAGGAGTGGGAGAAGAGTCTGCTGTCTCTGCAGAGGTTGGTGTAGCTAGCCCTGCAGAGAGAGAGGAAAGCCCCACCCAGTTCCCCTCTCCCTAGGCTTTAGATGACAAAAGGTGAAACAGAAGCCACACAGGGTCAGGCCTGACTCAGAGTTTGTTTGAATCCCTGCTGTGGAGAGGTCCAGGTGGCAGCTGCCATCTAGGGTCAAATCCCCAGGATCCTTTTGGGTGTGGGTCCAGGATCCTGATTTGGAGTTTTAGTTTCTGGAGCTCTTGCAGCTGGGCATGGCACATTTGAACCACCAGCTCCCTGCACACCTGTGTCTTGCTCCACAGGAAGTTGGGGACCCCTCCACCTATCTCATAACTGGCTGGTGCACGTCCCCCCTTCAGGCCTCAGGGCCTACAGTGCTTGATGCTGCATCACAGCCTCATCGAGTGCATCTCTGGCTATATGTTTGCACACATGAAACCGGGCTTGGGGTTCCTGCACCTGTCCCACAACAGGCTTCGTGCTGATGGTGTCCATGGCATGTCCTTCCATGGCCTGCGTGCCTCTCTGGCGGAGCTGCTGCTGGATCACAACCACCTGCAGGCCATCCCGCGAGGCCACCTGGGCCTCAAGGGTCTGCAGGTGCATGTGCCTGAGCCACAATAAGATCAGGTATGGTTACCTACCTGTGACTTTCTACCCGCAGTCCCCACCCCCAGCCAGGGGAGGGAGAGGCGGCCTTATGCCAGGAAGCCTTTGGCCTTATGCCAAGCTGCCTTTCAGCTTGACTAGAGTGGTCTCCTCATCCACAGTCCTTAGAGGCCTAGGAGAGGCTGAGGACAGGAGTAGGGTTTTCACTCCCTCCCCATAATCCATCCATCAGTCCATTTTAGTTGTCATGATTGGAGGCTATGCCCGTGACTGCCAGGCCCAGGCAGCCAAGGAAGAGGGCTGGAATAGGTGAATCTGGACAGATTTAAGCCACATGCACTGGCTCTCCAATGTCCATGAAGTCCCTGAGCCATGCCCTAGATGCTGCTTCTTTGGCAGGGGCTTCAGAGGGCCTGGTTCCCACCCGCCTTCACTAGGATCCTGCAGTCCCTTGCAACTGGCCTCCCTTGCTGTACCTGAGCAAAAGCGTGAACAATGGAGGGCAGGGCTGCAGCCCAGAGTAGCAAGAGCAAGGGCTGGGGTCTAGTCTCAAGTGTTCAGCTGGGTCAAGGCCAGAAGGGAGTAACAACTGCTGCAGTGTCAGGAGCCCGCCTGACCTTAGCCCCGGGTTTTGGTCTCTAGGCCTCCATCGTAGCACTCGTCTCTCTGTGGGTCTCTCTCCTTCTCTCTCTCTCTCTCTCTCTCTCTCTCTCTCTCTCTCTCTCTCTCTTATTTTAATTGTAGTTGGACACAAATACCTCTGTTTTAATAATTTTTTATGTGGTGCTAAGGATCGAACCCAGGGCCTTGCACATGCTAGGCGAGCACTCTACTGCTGAGCCACAACTCCAGCCCTCTCCTTGTCTCTTTTTGCATGGTGCTTTCCCCTGCTTTGGGGGCTCTTCTCTCCCCTGATCTGCCTTGCTACCCCCTTCACAGTTATGTGCCCCTGAATTCCATCTGTGACAATGTGTGTGGCCCAGGACTCCAACCTCATCTCCACACACCTGGAAAACAACCTCATTGACCAGCGCCGCATTACACCCACTGCCTTCTCTTGCAGCCAGGCATCAGAGCGTGGTCCTCCAGCCCAAGCAGGGGAGGAGGACTCCTAGCCCTGCCATACCCACCTTCCTCATACATACACTGCTGATTATGTGGGGAGTCACCAAGGGCAGGCTCCACTTGATCTTTGCAGACTGGGAGAAAGATTCACTTCTCATTGACTGATGGAAACCCCTTCACTTAGCAAATGTCCCAGTGGAGGACAAGAGGTTGGGGAAGCATTGGTTTGTACTTGAACTAATAAATGAATTTCACTGAAGCCTGAGGCAGGCCTTCCTCTCTCCAAGATTTAAGCTGTAAGTGTTGGCTCTGCAGTGTCCATGGAGTTCCTGGGTCATGCACTAAATGCTGCTTCCTAGCAGCGGGTTCAGAGGACCCACTTCGTACCCACCCTCACCAGGGTCCTGCAGTCCCTTGCAATTGTCCTTCCCACCAACTGAACCCTCTTATTCAGCAAGCATCCCTGTCCTGGGCCAGGATCCAAAGAGTGGGTTCAACTGTAATTGCAGGCTAGTGCAGAGGCCCACAGCACCTGTCTTTTGTCCTAGAGGCAGTAACTACTTTACAGTGTCACCTTTGAGGAACCAACATTGCTTCTCCCTCTCCCACCATTCCAAGTCGCAGGACCCTATTTCTGGTCCTCCCATGCATCTCTAACCCCACTCAACCTGCAAAGTCCCCAGGGCACCAACTCCAGCTCACAGACAAGAGGCTAAGGTGTGGACAAGTCCAGTATCTTGCCCAAGGATGTACAGCTTGCTTGCTGTGGGACCAAGTTGTGCCCCAGTGTGGCCTGGTGCCAGAGTAGTATCCATTCAGTAATTATTGGGGCCAGAACCCTGAATCTATACAAGACCCAGACCTTGCCCTGGGGACTCAGTGGTCACTGCTGTCTGATCAGAATTGCCATCTGTCTGAGCAAGGTTAGCCTGTGGTGCTAAGAACAAGAGTCTCTGACCTGAGGACAGGACTGGGCTGCTGTACTGAATAGAGACGCCAGTCTGCAGCCCTTGAAAGCACTGAGGTGGTTGCCCTGTGCCTTTGTGAGGGGAGCCACAGGGGTGGACTTGAATCCCTGGGTCAGCTTCTACAGCTCATGATGCCAGGTGACAGGCAGGCAACTTGTGGGGAAGGGACCAGTCCCTGCCTTCAGGGATGTGGATGGAGGAAGGGCACAAAGATGTGCATTGGAGGGACCACACTGCCACTGGCTCCAGCTGGGCTCTGTGCCTGGGAACTTTATCTTGCCTCTGTCCCATTCTGTGGCTGATCCGCCCCTGCCCCCGCCCCCAACCCTCTACCTCCACCCCCACAAGAGTGTTCTCAAGAAAGAAAGGGTCAGACTCTGACAGGGGGCGGGGAAAGGCCTGGGAAGCTGGTGGAGTGTTTGCTTTGGACTCATCCCTGCATTCCTTCTCTGGGGCCTGGGCCCGCAGATATGGCACTTCCTGTTTGGGCTGGGTCAGAGGTCAGCAGCCCTCAAGGCCCTGGCCCTGCTTTCTCATCTCTCACGACCCCTACTCCCTGGCCTGGGGGCCCTAGCCCCTGCCCCTGTCCCTCCTGCTCCAGCCTCCTCCTACAGCCCCCACCCTCTTCATAGTTCAGGCCTGGAGGCACAGGAAGTGTGGGTTGGGCAGCAACATCCTCTCCTCCCCATTCTTACCTCTGCTGAGCAAATGAGGCCAGGAAGACTGCTGTGTGCAGGGGCATCCTGGCCCCAGGCCCTGCTCCAGAAAAGGGGGAAAGAAAGGGAGAGAGGAGCCCCTAGCAGATAGACAAGGACAGGGGCAGGCACTCCATGGGTGGTTCCTGGGCTGATTTCACTTCTCAGATGGCTTGTCCTTGTGACTGCTTTCCAGTGGCAGAGCCCAGGGTGGGGAACACTCCCTCTGTGACTATCCCCATTAAAGGCAAGAGTTTAAAATTCAGTAATTTTGCTAGGGGCTCTTGGGGGTCACCCCCTGGCCAAGTGAGAAACTGGGTTGTCACTGACAATATAGGTCTAGGTAGTCCTCAGCCAGTTCTGTGAGCACTTGGGAGCTGGGCTGGCCCTGAGTTGGGAAGGGGAAATCAAGCCTTTATGTCCCCAGGTCATCATTAGCTAGGAGACATAACTAGGGAATATGGGGTACTCTCTCCAGTCTAAGAGATTCCCCAAGAGAACCAAGAGGTCAGTATGGGGGTAAGTAGGGGCCAGGGGCTTCAGTCCTGTGACAATGTGGGAGATGCTAGTCAGCAATCAGCCAGAGTCTTGCCAGCACTACAGTGACATCCCCAGACAAGCCCAGCCTGGAGAGCAGGTTCAGCACAGAAGGGCCTGGGGCCAGGACTGAGCCACTCAATGCCTATTATTGCTCTCCCTTACGCCTGCGCCTGCGTGGGGCAGGTAGTTACTGCCCTTCTCCTGAGGCAGGCACCAGCTCTGTCTGAGCATTATAGTGCTATGTGCAACCCAGTTGGTAACCCCCAAATGCTGGGCCTCTGGAAACACATGGTGGTAACGATCCTATTGGTGGTGTTGATAGGGTAGAGGTGACTGGGTTTGGGTGGTGAAAAGGGAAGCATTCATCAGTACCCAGATTGAGATAGGGACACCAAGATGATGGGGCAGTGGGAGTGATGGTAAGAATAGTGGGGACAAGAAGAAGAAAGGGGTGGAAAATGGGAATGAAGAGTCATGCATTCCTTGGGATGGGGCCTGTGTCTCCTGCTGGGGACCTCAGCAGGACCTTGCATCTCCACTCCAGTTGCAGAGTCCTGTAGTGAGTTCCTCTCTTATACCCTATGGCAGGGCAAGCCTTGCTTAGGTATCCTCCTCCAGAAGTTGTCCCAGGAAGGAATGTCTAATGTGTTGTGCCCTATTCTCTACCACCATGCAGTGTACACCCATAGGAGTTACCACCATGGTGGCTATACAGGGATAACCTGGGACATGCTGGTGAGAGCAGGAGATAGAAATGCATTAGGCAGACAGGGTTAAACATTCCCTTCAGGAGTTTATGAATGGGGTACATAGGTTGTGACCAGTGACTCCATTGGAGCCAGAAGGTGTGGGCAGGAACTCTGAGCCAGACCCTGAGTGAAGTGGTATATGATCCATGTCCTGTTTGGAAAGGGGCATACAAATACCAGGTACCCTGGTGTGACTGGACTCAAAGACCAACTTCTTTAAAATCTCTAGCCCGTGGTCTTCCAGATCACCTAACTCCCCTCTAACATTATTGTATAAACCCCTAGACAGCAGACACCCAGCACCAACCCTCCTTGGGACCCCTCCTGCTGCAGGAGCTTTGCCTACTTTCTATTTCTTCAATAAATCCTGTTACTTTGCTCTCAACCTTCATGTCCATGGATCTCATTCTTCAAATTCATGAGACAAAGAACCCACAGATCCCTGTCTCTCACTGAGATGTTCAGCCTTCAGGCCAGCACTGGCCTGTGTCAGGCACCTGGACCAAAGACTGCTCCAGGTTGGAGTCAGGCAGGGCTCAGGACAGGGCCAGAGCCTGACCTCTCCCTGCCCCTACCCAAGCCTCCTGGTCCTGAAGGCTGCAGGCAGAGCCAGGCAGTGTTGCTAGGATCTGGCCTTAACCCAAGGGAAGAGCACAGGGTCCTGGGGTGCCTCCCAGCCTCTCTCTTTACTTGTCGGCTTTGAAGGCCATCCACAGAGGCCACGGTACAGCCCCTGTCCACTTTCCCTCCTCTGGCCACGCCCCAGACCAGGCCTCTAAAGATAGCTAGACACTGGCCGGGCCTCCAAGGAGCCCCCTTCAGGCCCTGAAATTACAGCCCTGGTGGCCCATAGGGGAGAGACGCTGTGTGATTATGTCCTCAAGGGAAGGTCAAAAAAAGCTCGTGGTGTAGAGACTGCCAGCTTTCACCAGCCACGCCTGGGCCATCGGCACTGGGAAGCTTCCAGACAGTAGAGGCTCAGCTCACTAGCACCACCTCAGCCACCTCTTGGGCATGTTGGCATGAGTCTTGTCTGTAACTGCCCCCCATCCCCACACCCAATAGGTCCTCCTGGATATCTGTTTCATGGGACTTCAGATCGTCACTCAAGGGCCACTCAGCTGGTGGCAGAGCTACCTTCTAGAGTCTGTGGGGGGTGTGGGCAGCAGGCCTGGTCACAGCCAGCAAGCTGGGAGGGAAGACCAAGCAAGGCTGTGAACTGGGATGCTCTTGGCAACATTGCTGTCTCAATGTGTCCATGGATCTCATTCTTCAAATTCATGAGACAAAAAAACCCACAGATTCCTGTCTCTCACTGAGATGTTCAGCCTTCAGGCCAGCACTAGCCTGTGTCAGGCACCTGGACCAAAGACTGCTCCAGTGATCCTGATGTACCTGTGACGTGTCCTTGGCTAGGCTTTTGTCCTAGAGGCTGAGACATGAAGTGATCCTATGCATGAAGGACTCCTTGCTGGGCTGACTTTGTAGGGGCCCATGTTAGCACAGGGTGCTAAAAGGCAGCCCCTGGACATAGCCTTTTCTGGAATCCCTCCCTGCCCCTCAGTCCACTATATACACTCATTCCACTTGGTCACCTTCTTCAGGCTTGGCTTTGTTTGTTATCTGGCAGCATGGGGTCAGGGCTACTGCACATTGGACTTGCTCACTGTGGTTCCCACTATTTCCCAGGTTTCCCCTCTATCTCTGGCCCTTCTCTTCACGCTCTCAGAAGAGATGTGAAGGAGTCATGTGGAAGGTTCAAGAAGTAGGTGGGGCCAGCTGGACATACTCAGAAAGCAGGACAGAGGGAAGCTGGGAAGAGACACAGAAAGGGATTAGCAGAGGGTCCCTGAAGCTCAGACCTGAGTGGTTCTTGTTTCCAGGCTCCAGAAAATTATGGGACAAGTAGCTGAATGGGCTGGAGATCTTGTGGGGAGCTCTCTCAGCAGCTGTCACATTTGCAAGAGGCTTTCCACACAAAGGGCCTGCACCTTGGGCTACCTCCCAGGCTTCCATGCCCTGTTCTCCAGGGACTCATACCAAAGCCCAACATTTTGTTCCCAAAGGGGACCAGAAGGCTCACAGCCTTCCCTCTGGGTGCCCTGCTTCTTTCCTGGGCCTCCTCCTTCTAGCTTTGAAGTAAGGGCACAAACAGCTGCAAGCCAGCTGTCGGGGGACAGGCTGCAGCTGACGCCAGGCCCTTCTCCACACACAGGCCAAGGGGATGGCAGCTGGCTGAGATTCCCCTGCCCAGGAGAGGTAGTCTCCCCTCCTCTCAGTTCCCTTTCTCTTGGCCCTTTCTCCCCCGCAGATATGGACTCTCTGCCCTTGCCTTGTCCTCCCCTCCCAGAACCTTCCCCATACTCTTCCATGAGTGTGGGTGGGCTGGGGGAGCAGTTGCCCAACAGGGCTGGAAGAGCTGACTGCTCAGAGCAGGAACCTGGGGCAGGAGGGGTAGGACAGCTTTCCCTGAGAAGCCAGAGCCAGCTACCCAGGACTGCCCTCTCTACATGTCTGAGGGGCTGGGCTCCTTTTCAGGCTGAGAAGGCTGAGTCCTTGGCTCTGAGTGAAAAGAAGGGGCTTCCTGGGCTGATAGGCAGGCAAGATGAGGCAGACTGGTACCAGCAGGATGACCTGACCTTCTCCAATCCTCTGGGGAAATGTCCAGGGCTTCAGAGAGCTGTCCAGTAGTGTCCCACAGTCATACACAGGACATGCTGCAGGGTTATGGGCTCTGCCTTCCCCACCCCCCTGGCGCCCTGTCTGCCACTGGTTCCTGGGGAGCTAAGACAGCTGTGCATTTTGGCCTCCTCAGGAGCCCTGGGGGCCTCAGGAAATGCCTGCTCTTCCTTCCTGCCTTGCCCCCAATGCCTGCCCCTCCTACTAGCCCTGGGAGGCCACAGGGTAGGAGGCTGCTTGAGGCTCCACTCCATTAGCCAGCAAGGACACACTGTTTCTTGTGCACTTCAGCTAGGATCCAGGTTGCTCCTGCATTGCAGAGAGTGGAGGCCTGGGGAGGGGTAGAGGGAGGAGGAGGGGAGAGAGGCAGGCCCAAGGACTGAGGTGCTGCCTGGCTGGTCTGGGAGTGGCCCCCAAATTAGAGGGCCAGGCCGAGTGACTCAGTGGGCCCTGGGCTGGGCATGCAGTTATAGCTTATTGCAGACTGCAAACCACAGAAAAAAGAACCTTCCAGGCACAAGAACCGTATTTACAGCAGTATTGCCCCCAACACATCCCCCAAATGTGAAGACAAGCTACAAAGGTGAATATGTGTCCCCCCCACCCCCAGAAATATGCCTAGCTGAGACCTGAGGGTCAGGTCTTAAAGGGAGACAGGCCAGCCACTGGTTAGCTTTCTGTTGAACTATAGGGCATTTTCTCTCTGCTGCTCCCCACACCCTCTGTAAGACCATGTTCCTCTTCCCTACTGTCCATGTCACCTCCAGGAAGCCTTCCTGAGTCTCTGGTGCTGTATGTGGCCCTGGCAAGGCCAGAAACAAGAGTGCCCCTGTCCTTTCC
This sequence comes from Callospermophilus lateralis, assembly GCF_048772815.1. Lineage (NCBI taxonomy): Eukaryota > Metazoa > Chordata > Mammalia > Rodentia > Sciuridae > Callospermophilus > Callospermophilus lateralis. The sequence continues at coordinate 125,108,845 of NC_135325.1, forward strand.
TCGTGGCACACAGAGCCCAGCCCTAAGAGTCCCAGGAGGGGGTAATGGAAGCTTCCTCCAGGACTCCCACTGCTCCCTGACCACTTTCTTCAGGGCCATTTTACCCCCACTGGGGCTCCTGGAGGCCAAGGCTCTGACTAACTGCTCCAAGAGTCCTAGCCTCCAGAGGGGTACAGAATGAGGCCAAGTGGTGCCATATTCGATAAAGAACTTAAGTATAAGCATCTCTGGCAGTAGGTGCATCTTATATATTTGTTTATTTTTTTTTAAAAAAATAGCTTTATTAGCTGGGCATAGTGGCATGCTCCTATAATCCCAGGTGGATCACATTTGAAGCTAGCCTGGGCAACTTAGCCAGATCCTGTCTCCAAAAAAAAAAAAAAAAAAATTTAAAGGGTACCAGGCAAATTGGTGCATGCCTATAATCCCAGCGACTTGGGAGACTGAAGCAGAAGGATCACATGTTCGAGGCCAGCTTCAGTTCAGCAACCCAGCAAGGCCCTGAGTAACTTAGAGAAACCCTGTCTCAAGATTAAAAATAAAAAGGGTTTTGGATGCAACTCAGTGGTAGAGTGTCGCTGCCTTTAATTTCCTGTACCAAAAAAACCAATCAATTAATTAATTAAAGGCTGGGGATGTAGCTTGACAGCAGAGCATCCTGGGTTCAATCCTCAGTACTAAAAAAAAAAGTCCAAGTCAATGTTTTTTACTCAGTAATTATATATTCTCAGTTATAAAAGCATCACTACAGAAACTTTTAGAACATTTTCATCACCTTAAAAAGAAAGCCTTTAGCTGTCACCCCTATCTTTTGCCACTGTCTGCTCTTATTGAACAGATTGTTCTTATGTGCCTTGGACCCCCTTTGACCTTTGCAGCCTGTACCCCAGTCTCTGCTGACATGTGTAGCATAAATGAGTACATATCAACAGTCAAAACATAAAACACGGAGCTGGGGATGTAGCTCAATGGAAGAGTGCTTGCCTCACATACTGGAGGCCTTGGTTTCCATCCCAGCACCACAAAAATAAAAATGTAAAAGAAGCCAATCAGCAGGCAGACAAACCAACAGCCCTGGTCTGCAGGGAAAGTGATCTTCAATCTCTTCCCAGCCCAGACTCTGTTTTGTCCACTTCACTTCGTGGCCTGGCCAAAAAGCTTCTTACAGATGGCGTTCCAGTTGGGTCCTGCACTGATGCTGGCACCAGGCAAGGTCCTCATGAAAGCATCTGCTTGGGTCTTGGGACTTTCAGACCCCACCCCATAAGTGAGTGACAACATTTAGGTGGGTGGGAACCCTCATCCCTCACCGTAGTCCTCTCTACAGTGGACCCCCACCTCTTCACCTCTGTCCACTTGGAGCTTGTCCTTTCAGTCTTCTCATGTCCAATTCTCCTTTTGCAGATTTCAGAGTTGCTTCCTGCTTTGAGTGCTCACTCTAAGACCTCACTGTGATGTCTTGGAAGCTGCTCTGGCAAGGAGGGGATGGGACATGAATGGACAGGGAGTAGGTGTTGTGCTGGGGACTTCCCTAGCTAGACAAAAGCAAAGCTGGACTCTCTTGGGCCCTCAGGAAGTGGCTGAGGCTTGGCGGGCTGAACAAGTTAGCCCCTGAAAGTGACCAGAGGAAGTGCCCCCCACAGAGTGGTTATCACATCCTAGGGGGCCTGCAGGGATTGAGCAAGAAGATGACTCTTCTCTGAATCAGCTTTCCCACTCTAGGGAGGCCAGCCAGCAGGCTCCTGCCTGCTGTCACACAAAGAAACTTTGCCTCTTTTTTTTTTGGGGGGGGCGGTTTAACCCAGAAGCACTTTACTACTGAGCCACATCCCCAGCCTTTTTTACTTTTTATTTTGAGACAGGATCTTGCTAAGTTGCTTAGGGCCTCAGTGAATTGATGAAGCTGGCCTTGAGTTTGTGATCTTCCTTCCTCAGCCTCCTGAATAGCTGGGATTACAGGCATACCCCACCATGCCTGGCCCATAGCCTCTCTTTGAGGAAGGAAAGACTGAAGTTGCGGGAGGTGTACAGAGTGCCTGTGAGTCTAGGGTCAAGTTGTTCCAGAAATCCACAGGAGCTCCTTCTCTTATTCCAGAGAAACCATTTCCTTGTTGCAGTCTGGGTTGCAGGAGGTTCTGGGCAGGCTCAGGACGGAATTCCAGGGGCCACTGGTCTTGCAATCTGAGGCCATCTCCCCCCATCCCCCTTCCATTTTTCTGTCTTCTCCCTTTCCTCTGCCTAAGGACATGCCAGCACATGCCTCAGTGTCCCTATCTGGTCAGCAGAAAGTTTGACTCTCTGAGGTATTGCCTACCCAGAGATGCCAAGGGTCCTTGTGTGAGTGCGTGTGAGTGTGTGCCCTTTCACAGTGTGCCTGAGGCGGGGGCTGGGGGGTCGAGGAGGGGGGTGCAGCTAGCCCGCCGTCTACAAGAAAATTGCTCCCTTTGAAGCTGCCAGGGGGGCGGGAAGCTTCGCCCTCCCTCCCTCTCCACGCCACCAGCCCCCTCCCTCCTTGCTTCCCTCCCCGCCCCCTCCCTGCCGTCCCCTCCCGTCGGCCCGCCCGCCCAGCCTTTAGCCTCCCTCCCACCGCCTCTGTCTCCCTCTCTCCACGAACTGCCCAGGAGTGAGCAGCTGCTCTCAGTCGGCTCTGCCCGACAGACGCACGGACGGCCCAACATCCCAGCCCACCAACTAGCCAGCCCGCACCTGGCTGCTTCCCCTCCCCAGGTAGGGCCCCACGCCAGCCCCACGTTGTCCCCACTATCCTGTACTGGCCTTAAGCTGCTCTCACTGTCTCATCTCTGACTGTGCTGTCCCCTCACCAATCTAGAGATGTCTGCTGCCTCTGCTGTCTCAGCCTATGGTCCTGCTGTCCTTCCTAGTGTCCGTGGATCCACTGCCCCCTCTTGCCTCCAGGGCACCCATGGATTTCCAAGGCACCCACTTCAGGATCCTGGTCCACGCCCCTTCAACGCCACCCTGCGGCCCCCTTGGTTCCTGTCCCATTTCTGCCTCTTCTCCCCACCTTCTTCCAGGCTTCTTCCTCCCACCCCTTCCCTTCCCTTGCCCCTGCTGACCTCCTTCAGCTGCTAGGTTCCATCTCTGCCTCCGGGTGGGGGTGGGGGTGGGGGTGGGGGTGGGAAGAAGGTGCTTCCCCAGGCTGCTGCCTGCTTGGAGCATCTCTGAGGCCTGGCTGGGTGCTGACACCCTGGATCAACCAACAGCTCCATCCCTTTGCTGCAAGTCCCAGGCACACTCTCTGGAGCTTTGCTTCTGGCCTGGAGGGAAAGGACCTCAGACACCCACCAGCTCAAAACCGGAACTCCCCACTGCCGGAACTAATCCTTGGTGTGGGTCTAGGAGGCTCAGTTTCCCTGGCACAGCCCAGGCACCTTGCCCAGGTAGTCCTAGCACAGCACAGGCTGGTGCCCTGCCTCTACTTCCTCTTAGGCAAGGTGTGGGTCAATGGAGTCACAGCTATTGTGGCCCTGAATGGGATGCCTGGGTGCCTCAGAGCATCAGAGGCACAGAGACACAGAGTCCTGTCTGTGCCCAGAACTCTCTTGGATTGGGACACAAAGTGGGTAGAAGACAGGGAGGAGAGAGAATTTGGCAACTGTGTCATGTTCCCTGGGGAAGACCTGGCTTGGGTTTCCAGAGGCGCCTTCCAACGAACTCAGGAGAGAGAGCAAGAAAGAACAGAGTCGTCTGGGTGTCCACCAAATTCTCTGGAAGGTTTGGAAATGAGAGCACCCCTACCCACTGCTCCATGGGTGGGGCTTGTGCCTGTGTACTCAAATCAGGAGGCAGATCTTGCTCTCCAACAGTCTTCAAGGCAGGTCCACTCTCCTGGCCACACAGGAAGCTCAAGTTCTGACCTTAGGAAGCTCCTGCTGCTGGGCCTCTCCTTTCCCTGGCCTGCCAGCTCTCTGCTCCAGAGTGATGTTTGGATTGAGACAAGCTGGGGATGCTCCATAGGTGCTGGGAAGGGACCTGTATCCAAAGGTGCATGTGAGCACATCCTGGTGACATGCAACTGCCTGTGCCACCCGCACCCTGGGAGAGCTGGTGGGCAAGACGGAGGTGACTTCATGTGGAACATGCCCATGTAAGGCTGCTGTGGGTCACTGTGGGTGAGCCTTTGAGGGCAGGCCTGTGTGGGAGTATTGACAGGAAAACAGAGATGCCTCCAAGCCACTAGGGCTAGGCAGCGGTGGTTGGCTTGGCCAGGGAGCAGAGGGGGCGCCTGTGGCCAGTTGGGCATGGTAGCATGGCCTCTCTGGGCAACCTGCACACAGGCAAGACCTGTCCCTGGAGCACACTGCTTTAGCACACTGCATGAGGCTGGGGCCAGCCTCCCATTGTGTAGATATGGAGTCTGTGCCGGGCCCACAGAGGAAGGATGCCAGTCTCCAGCCATTATGCAGGGTGCCTTGCAAGCATTGGCCCGAACTCCTCCCCAGCCCTTCCAGTCCTAGGATATTGGATTGAGAACAGGGAAGGACCGGAGAAAAAGGGATATTTTCAAGGCAAGAAAGAGTTTCTTTTAGCAACATTCCATAGTCAAACAAGACCATGGAGTATCCCTTCCAGAGACAGCATCAAGTCCCCAGAGGAGGATTTTTAATGAGGCCACGCTTGAGAGTTTGCATCTGGAGGCTTCCCAGAGGGTTTCTAATTCCTTGGCACTCTGCAGGGTGGGGAACAGGGACAGAACTGCACTCTAGTCTCCCTGCTTCCTGAGCCTACCACCACAGTCCTTCTCACACCCTGGAAAGACAGTGCAGTGCAGACAGTCTATCCCAGGAGTCACTTGTCCTTAGCCTTATGGGACTTCCCAGCATGACCTCCTCTCCAACAGAGCCTCAGCCTCAGGGGTCTCTGATGATGCACTTGCTGGAGCCCCTTAACTTGCTTGCTCACCCCCTGACAGCCTTAATTGTTAGAAAGGTGTTCCCAAACCCATCATGACCCTCCCACTCCTCCTCATTAGTCACCCAAGGGCCAAAGAGTTTAGTCCCTGCCCCAACTAACCCATCCATCTTCTAGGCTGGCCATTGTACTCCCAAACTCCTGGCAATAGGCCTTCTCTGTGCACCCTGAGACTATGGTGGGAGGAGGACCTACCAACACGAGGATTCATTCACACTGAGGAGCTGAGGGTGGTAGTGGCTCTCTTTGGGCTCCAAGTCATGGGCTAAGGGGTAGGTGGGCCAACCTGAGGTCCTGCAGGCTCTGGTTCTGCCCTTCCTGTGATCAGTTGAGAGCTGAGGCTTTTCTGTTTTGTCCCTCACCCCTCTGCCTCCAGAGACCTCCTGTCCCCTTATGCCCCACAGTGGGCTGGGGGACGCCAGGGGCCACACCACCCTTGGCCACCCACAGTACCCTTTCTGCAAATCTTACAGGGACAGTGGGGGTGATGAGTAGAGGAGGGCAGGAGTGGCTCAGACCTGCTCCATGTTCACGCCCTCCTCCAGCCTTCCAGAAAGAATGAGCTTCCCAGCCTTCTCTGGGGAAGGCATGGGGCTTGTTGGGCCACCTCTTCTGGGATGGGAGTTGTGCTTTGTCCTCCCCTTTCCTTTCAGGCCAACAAGTCCCTTCCCCCACTTGGAGTGTATAGCCAAGGGGCTTCCAGGGCCTCCTTGGATACCTCTGGGATGCCAGGTGACACCCACCTTCTTATTGCTCTGGGTTGGGGCAGACCCTGGGGTGGCCATGGAGCAGGGAGCCTTCTCCCCTGAGCCCACCAGCTTCGGTGTTTCCAGATACTACAGAACACAACCCTCTGACTCCCCGTGCTCAGCTCCAGTTGCAGCCTGAGGGGCAGGAGGCTCTCTGCTTCTGGCCAGGTCCACACCACATGGCAGACATTCCCAGCCCAGGGAAGACACCGCCCCTCCCTCTATGTGGTGGCTCATCTCTCAGATTTAAAGTCTTGGTCTCTACCCAGTTTCCTTACATTGACCTCTTCAGGTCCACTACATCCTGACTCCCAACTTAGCAGACACCCAGCCTAGGCTGAGCAGGAGGACAATGAGCAGGGGCTTGAAGATGTCCTGTGATGCCCCAAGTTCCCAGATTCTGAGTGGGGTGACTCTTGAACTTGTCTCTGCTTCCCCCCCCCACCCCCCGTAAGCTGCAGGCATACGATACCTTGTCTGGTCTCCAGAGGGTCAGCTGGCCAAGGCTGAGGCCTGGGTAACCAGGGTTTGGGATTTTGTGAACAGTTCCACACAAAAGAGGGGTGGAGGGCAAATTCAGGCTGGGGCTGGCAGCCCTGTCCCTGGGGCCACTTTTATCCTCTCAAAGTCTGAATCCCTGGGAATCTGCCATGATTGTGTTCCCATGGGCTTGAGGGGATGCTGAGCCGCAAGGAGGCATTTGTATGCAGGACTCCAGCAGCCTGGGGGCCTGAAGATGGGCAGGATCCTGGCCTCCCTGGCTGGCTGAAGAGCATTGGGTCTTACATCATCCAGAGTCCTTAGCAGATAGAAGGGGACCCAGATGCAAGGGAGGGGCTGCAGAAAATCCCAGGCCTTGAAAGAGAAGGGGTTCCCTGACTCCAGACCCAGGTGCCTGGCTGCTGTCCTTTTGTAGAAGTGCATTCTCGCAACATGGGCAGGAAGACACAGACAGACAGACAGAGGAGTCCTGGATCTATTTCCTCATTGTGTGGCCTTGGCCAAGAGGTTTTTGGGTTTTTTTTGTTGTTGTTTTGGGTTTTTTGTTTTTGCTTTTTTTTTTTTTTTTTTTTTTGGTACAGGGTGCTAAACTCGGGCACTTTACTACTGAGCTACATTTCCAGCCCTTCTGTTTTTAATTTTGAGACAGGGTCTTCCTAAGTTGCCCAGGCTGACCTCAAACTTGCCATCCTCCTGCCTCAGCCTCCAGAGTCAATGGGATTATAGGCATGCACCACAGTACTGGGCTAGGCAAGACTTATGATCAATAGGGGAGAGCAGTGGCTAGGTAAAGAAGTCACTTGCATTCTACCCCACTGCTCAAGATTCTAACGCATGACAAATAGGAGTCCAAATTTCTTCAGTGAGTGAAAGATGGGATGGCATGTGGCCCCGGTACAGAGGGACCATAAAACTAAGGACCCCCCGGCTGACCAGGGTCATCTGCTACTGACTCCTTTCCAGAGGTTTCTTGGCAGGGTACAGAAGGAGATAGAAAGTTAGCCTCTGTCACCTACATCGAGGTAGAGTCTGTCCATCAAATCTGCCCAAGTACAGGACCCAGCTCTGTCCAGTCACTGCAACAGTGCCAGGGCCACATCAATAAGGAGCTGCCCCACAGCTATGCTTGGGCATCTGCTCCCCTTGCAGTATAAAGGACATGCTGGGGCAATGGCTGTGGGCTCAGGGTGGAGCCAGGTGCAGATGACATGGAGTTCAGAGTCCCCCCTCTGGCCCCAGCATCCACATATGCACACCACATGGCCTTTTGACAGACCCATGGGCAGCATACATCCCTTCTGTCTGGTTGACACTCAGAATAGGCTTGATTTGGCTGGTGCAGGGGTTAGGTGTGCTGGGACCAGGGAGTAGGCCAGGTGTCAGCTGGCTGGTCGATGCTGGACTCAGATGACTTCAGTGACCAGGGGGGAAGGAGGAGAGGTGCCCAATGTCACCTGTCTCCCTCTCACCTCTTTCCAACCATGTAGTTCTAGGGGTCCAGCAGGGCTGTGTGAAAGGCAGAGTTCAGGTCGGGTTGCTCAGTGGAGCCAGATGCCCCAGGCTGAGGCCACAGAGACTCTGTCCGACGTCTGCTCCTTGGCAGCTGCCAGCCACACATCTGCAGGCGAGCTCCCAGCACCCGCCAGACCTCAAGCCCTGCTCCCGCCGCCCTTGGCCTGGTCTGAATGCCTGGCACAGCCCCTCCATGTTCTCAGAGGCTGCCAGCGCATCTTGTTTGGCTGTGAGCTGGAGCAATCCTGCATGGAGGACTGCACTGGCTTTCAGAGGGGCAGACAAGGAGGGCCCTATTGTGGTGGCGTTGCAGGCTCCAGGAAGCCCAGCCCCTTCCCTCACTCACACCTGCGGTCGTCCAGTCAGGGCTCACCACCATGACCACTTCTTTCCTTTGCTCTGAGGAGGTGGTGTCCAGCAAACTCAGAGCATACTTTAAAATGGGGCTTAAGGACACACCAAGGGAGGCTGATGAAAGGAAACCACCAGTGGTGGTGGGGAGGTGGGGATGGGAGGAACTTGCTGGGGGTCTCACAGTTCTGCCATGGGAGGCTCCAGCTTCCTGGGCTATAGCCTGCCTGTCTCCTCGGTGTGAATACGTGGGGAGAAGGGAGGCAGCCAAACACATCTACAGCACCCATCACCACCATGGCCAGACCCAGGATTTCTCCCTAGACTCTCTGGATGGCCCACTTGTGAGTTGCCAGGCCCAGACCCCCACCTATAGCTGAGGGGCAGGGGCAGGGCTGCTTCTGGGCTGAAGGTTCAGCACCTGGAATCACCACAGCCAGGCTCCAAGCCTCAGGCTGAGTGAGCTGAGTGACTTGGGAGAAATCAGTTCCTCTCTCTAGGCCTCAGTTTTCTCATCCATAAAACGGGGATACTAATTGTGCCTGCACACTCTGGGGTCCTCTGGCTGTGTGAGGGTCCTTTGCCATCTCCTAGAGACTCAAGGTCTGGCTTGCCTCCTTCCCTGTAGAGTTCTGGGCCCTGAGTCTGGTGCCAGTTCTCTGAGGGGAAATGAGGGCTGTGCTGGGAAGGCTGCCCGGCCCCCACCTCTTGAGCCAGGAGCCAAGGAAAACCAGCCAAATGTTGTCTTGCTTCTTTTATAGGACCCTGATGTGCAGGCCTCCAAGCCCTTTGCTCACCCCTTGGGGTAGCCCTGAGCTGGAACTGAGAGGCAGAGGGCTGGGCTCTTCCCTGTATCCCTTTCTCAGCCCCTTGGGGACCCCCAGACTTACTATGACACCAAGCACTGCTGCTATGAATTGGTGAATTTCATCTAGGGCCTCTAACCCCACAAAACTGGTCCCATGAGCCCACCTGTGCCCCCAATGGCCAGACTTTCCCAGTGCCTATCTGTCCTCTACCTTGGTGGGGACTCTCCACCTTTCCCAAACTGCCTGTGAGGCAGACTTAGACCCTGAGTGTCTGGAAGGAGTCTCAAGAGACCCTTTCCCTGGGGTCAGGGGGTGGGGGTCCAGGCTGGTCACAGGTTGGTCATCTGCTACTCCCCCACCTCTGCTTCGGCAAGGCTAGACCATCCTACTCCCACCTGTCCAGGTGGACTGGGTCCCAGAACTTCCCAGGGCTCTGCTGGGCATACCAGCCCTGACTCATCCCCCTGTGAGGTAGCAGTTTGGCAGGGGCAGTGAGGAGGGGTTGGGGCAGCTCCTCCTTCTTTCCCATTCCATCTTGTTCTCCTGCCTTCAGCCTCCCCTTCTTGTTCTCTCCCACTGCTCCTGCTTCTCCTCCAAGCCCTTGGAGTCTAGCAGCACCTGGGCAAGGACTCTGCCTGTGGCAGCAGGCACAGGAGGCTTTGCCCAGCCCTGCCCTGCCCTGCCTTGCAGGCTGCAAACTGAGGGAAAGAAGGGGAACACTACTTAGGTAGGTGAGCTCGGGTCTTTCTATCTACTCTGGGCCTAAGACCTTTGGGAGAGGGGGCCATCTCTGGGGGCCTCTGGGGAGCCTGGGGCAGGCAGACCCTGGGGTGAGAATGTGGCTTGAAGGAGCTAGGGAGGCTGGTCACTCCTTTAGCAGGGCACTTCCTTCGACCCCAGGGGTTAGTACCAAGTCCAACTCTCCATGTGAGAGAAAAACTGGGCTAGACCTTGGGCTCTTCCCCCATTGTGTGACCTGCCGGGCTCAGGAGGGCTGCACCACTCCCTCCCAGCTCTGATCTCCCTGAAGTCCCTTCTGTCCACAGGTATGGGTCCAGGCCAGGGCCAAGTTATGCGAGCCCTCAGGGAGATACATGTCTGTGCCTGTGGAATGTTCGAGGAACACTGCAGGGCCAACAGGACAGACCTCCATCCCACCTTTCTCCTGGCATAGGTGCCGCAGGAGGTGCAGTGCTGGCACCCAGCCAACCAGGCCAGGAGGGCCCCACGCCCCTGGCCTACTGGTGGCATTGACTCCAAAGGAGCAGCCCCCAGCCATGGGGCCTATCTGGGAAAGCTGCTCCCAAGGGCCTCATATCTTTGCAACTAGCAGCTAGACTCAGGCTTACCTAGCCCTGTGTAAGCCCCAAACAGTGCTTCTCCCTGCTGGATTGGGCCCCAAGTGAGGGCCTCTTTGGACTGGAACTGATTCAAGTTGGCAGGCGGGTCCTGGTGCTCAGTTGTGCTCCCTGTCCACAGATGCACCCAGCCAATCCTAGAAATGCAAGCTTGGAAGGCAATCAGGGCTGACATATTTATTCCCATTTAACAGATAGGGAGAAGGAGGCTGAGACTCAACCTGAGCCTTTAGCAAGGAGTCATGGCAAGTGGGATTGTAGGAGAGGTGGGGGCTCTGGTCTTTTTCTCTGGGGTGTGTTCCAACAGGTACATGGGGGGCAGTGTCTGATGAAAGAGGAAGAGGCAGGTAGATATGGGTCCAGAGACAGGCTCAGGCAGGGTAGCTTCTCCTCCACCTCCACCCCATTGCCTCAGCCTGGGGGGTCTCCAGACAAGCCTGACCCTGCCTGCTACCTTGGCAGTAGCCTACTCCTGTCAGGGGCCTCTCCAGGATGCCAGGGCCATGGACACAAAGGAAGGGCAGGGACAGATCTGGGAGCCACAAGCTCTGTGGGACAAAGTCCTGGGGAGCAAAGGGAAGGGAAGGCAGTGTGCTTTCTGCCTCACTCCTGCCACCTCCACTTAGCGCTGCCCAAGCTTCAGAAGACACTGTTTCTGTCTCCAGCTTGTTTCCCATCTCTTGACCTCTGGATCTTGTCAGAGAAATGTGGGCATGGTCAAGGGGGGCTCAGGCACAGAAGGAAATGACTCACGGTCAACTAATTTAACTAATTGTGTCCAAACTGCTGAGCCCCAAACTTCCTGAAGGAATTGACCCTGGCAGCCGGCAAGGCCAATGGGTAGATTTCCCTCTGCTTCCTCCACTTGACCTTATTCACTGCCCCTCACCACCCAAGGCAGGTTCTGGCTGACTTAGTGGATGGGTGGGAGCCATAGATCCACTGATGAGAAGGCATTTCATCTTCCAGTGAAACGAAGTCCTGCCTGGAAGGAAGGGAGGGCAAAGAGGTGCCCTTCTGGCCAGTGTGTACCCCCATCATGCCATGTACCTGCTGTCCACAGCCCCTCAGTCTGCTATCCCCTCCCCAGGTCTGGCTGTCTGGTGAGGGATGGGGGACACGGTGCCAACACACACACACATGACGCCAGCCACTGATGCTGGGAAGACAGGCAGGAAAGGACTCAGAGAGTGGTCCTGGTGCTGATACATGACCCTTCCTTGCCCTTGGATCACAGGCACACCCACCATGCGGCCCCTGTGGCTCCTCATGGCTCTGCTGGCCCTGAGCCAGGCCCTACCCTTTGAGCAGAAAGGCTTCTGGGACTTCACCCTGGACGACGGGATGCTCATGATGAATGATGAAGAGGCTTCAGGCGCTGACACCACCTCAGGCGCCCCGGACCTGGACTCCCTTCCACCTACCTTCAGTGCCATCTGTCCTTTTGGCTGCCACTGCCACCTGCGGGTTGTTCAGTGCTCTGACCTGGGTCAGTCCCTGGGCAGTTGGGGTGGGGAGTGCAGAAGGCCCAGGCCCAGCCTGAGAGCCTCTACTAAAGGAGATGCACATGCATCCTGTGGGACCAGTGGGGATGGGAGAGCCTGGGGGATCATGACATGAGTGCATAAGGAGCAAGCAGAGATTCTGCAAGCTCTGGAGCCTCACCCATTTGTGGCAGAGTCCCTGTGTTTGTGCCAGTATCCCTGTGTGTGTGTGTGTGTGTGTGTCCCCTTGATGTCCCCACCCTTCCACACCAGCCATGCTAGAGAGTTGGGTGGCTCTATGCTCACATTGGTGATGGTGCTGGCTCCAGGTCTGAAGACAGTGCCCAAGGAGATCTCACCTGACACCACACTGCTGGACCTGCAGAACAATGACATCTCTGAACTCCGCAAGGATGACTTCAAAGGCCTCCAGCACCTCTATGTAAGCCCCATCTTTCTGTGGAATGGGAGGGGTCATGAGCTGTGTAGCTAGAGGGTATGTGTCAGATGGATGCATATTTGTGGGGATGCGACAGGTCCTGGGGATGCATGGAGTCCTGACAGAAGTCAAGCCAGCCATGATGGGAGCTCCCAAGGTCATGGGTCATGGGTTGTGGGTCATGTGTGTGTGTGTACAGGACAGGATCACTCAACTCAGTTCCCTTTTTGTCTAACAATTTTCATTGTATTTGTTCCTCCAAGCAACAGATAAAGAACAGATTTAATGGTAGCCAGTGTGATAATGGGGAAATTGATGTGCAGAGAAATAATGACTGTGCTGGGCATTAGTTGTGCCTGGGATTGGAACTGGGCCTGCTTGTTTGCTCTCACCCTGCACTCTGCCCATGAGTACAGACAGAGCTCCTTGAGACCAAGCCCGTTCAGACACCTCTCAAGTGTCATAGCAGCAAACTCGGGAGGAGAAGAGAAGGGTAGTTGGGGTAGGAAGCTGGGGCATTCACTTCCATCACCTGCCCTGCCTCAGGCCCTTGTCCTGGTGAACAACAAGATCTCCAAGATCCATGAAAAGGCCTTCAGCCCCCTGCGGAAGCTGCAGAAGCTCTACATCTCCAAGAACCACCTGGTAGAGATCCCTCCCAACCTGCCCAGCTCCCTGGTGGAGCTCCGCATCCATGACAATCGCATCCGCAAAGTGCCCAAGGGTGTTTTCAGTGGGCTCCGGAACATGAACTGCATTGGTGAGTTCAGCCCTGGCCTGTGACAGATCCAAACCTGTTAGTACTGATAGCAGACAGAAAGGAGTCAGAGGAAGGAGCCCTCTTCCAGCTAGAGTAGCTGGGTCCTGGACTGTCCAGTACAGCCAAGTAGGGGGCCAGCAGACCTCATAGAAGCTCCAGATATTTGTCTCAGGGCATGGTGAAGGAAGACTGGGGGTGGCTTTAAAGGCTCAGCTCAAGAATCTTAAAACAGTTGAAAGTCCAATGTATTTCTTGGTAAATCACCAATTTGGGCAATCACTGTGGCTAAAGAGAACATGAAGGGTGACTGGGCTGGCAGAGGAGAATTGAGAAAGGTTTGGGCATGGAGGGGCTGGGGAGCATCTCAGGAGTCCTGTCTTCATCTCTGGGTCTCCTCCCTTTCTGCTTGTTTCCGTGCTTCCAGAGGGCAAGGCCAGGGCCAGGGCTCTTGGGGCTAATGGTATTGAACAGCTAGGAGTTTGCAATTAGCCAGATAAATTCATGGAACTCTTTCAGGAGGGGGTAGGGAAACTGGCAACTCACAGGTCCATCATGCAAGCCTGACCTCAGAAGCCCCAGTGGTGCCAAGCATCACTAGCTGGCTCCAAGGCTGAGAGGGCTTCTCTCCTAGAAATGGGTGGGAACCCCCTGGAGAACAGTGGCTTTGAACCTGGAGCTTTTGATGGGCTGAAGCTCAACTATCTGCGCATCTCAGAGGCCAAGCTGACCGGCATCCCCAAAGGTAGGAAGGTGACCCTTCCTTTGCATCCTGCTTCACTTTCAAGAACACAAATGGGGTGGGGGGATGGGACTGAACCTGTACAGTCTGCTTGAGGTAGGACTTCACTGTACCCTCCCCTCACCTGAGGCAGAAATAAGGCCTTTGCCCCCCACACCTATGCACATGCATACACCCAGCATTGGTGTTCATCTTCAAGCACCCTCTTTTCTGGGCAGATCTCCCTGAGACCCTGAATGAACTGCATCTGGACCACAACAAAATCCAGGCTATTGAGCTGGAGGACCTGCTCCGCTACTCCAAGCTGTACAGGTGGGACTGGGCATGGGGCAGCATCAGAGAACCCCCAGCACCCTGTTCCATAGTCCTTATCCACTCCAGCTTCTGAATACCTCTCATTTGCCCATCTGCAGGCTGGGCCTGGGCCACAATCAGATCCGGATGATCGAGAATGGGAGCCTGAGTTTTCTGCCCACCCTGCGGGAGCTGCACTTGGACAACAATAAGCTGTCCAGGGTGCCTGCAGGCCTCCCAGACCTCAAGCTCCTCCAGGTGAGAGTTGGGTTTAGGAAGCCCCTGGGCATCAGCTTCTCTAAGACTTGGGTTGGAGTAGTGTCCCTTGTCTCCAGGGCTGTCTTTATGCTCCCTGCCCCCTTTTGGGGGGATCCAGGGTACAGAGCAGGACAGGACCTGGACATGCACCTGACCAGTCATTTCTGTTCTTTGGGTCCCATCTCCTCATCTGGGAGGGAGAAGTCCCCATTCTCCCTCCCTTAGCACCAAACCCCCTGTTTGTACTGAGACTATGCCACCCTCCATCTGTAGGACCTCTGTCCCTATCTTGGCTTCCAGTCATATGGGATAACCTGGTCTTACCCAGCCCTGCTCTGGGTTTCAAGCTCTTCCTCAGCCCCATTCAAAATGGTAGGAGCATTACCATCCTATGCAATGCAGCCCATGCTGGGCTGACTGTGCCCTCTAGTGGCCGGAGACCTCTCTGCCACCACTGGGCTCCTCAGTCAACCTTCTGGGCCTTCCTTGTTCCGCTCTGCTCCTCCTTAAGAAAGCAGCTTCAGGGATGGGCTAGGGGAGGCTTCTGCCAGAGGGCAAATGCTGCTAAGGGCTGGAGGAAGGGAAGGGGCACCCTGAGGCTCTTTCTCCTCTCACACCCTGTGGGAATCTGGAGTGAGTGGGTGCTTTTCTGGGGATGGGTCGGAGCCCGGGGAATCCAAAAAGAGAACCATATACCACCTTTCTCATACACACACACACATGTTATATTTTCACACATATATGTGTATATATACATATATATATATTTATAGATGGACATAATACCTTTATTTTATTTATTTATTTTTATGTGGTGCTGAGGATCAAACCCAGTGCCTCACATGTGCTAGGCAAGCACTTCATCACTAAGTCCCAACCCCAGCCCTAGTACCACCTTTCTTGCATGCATATCATATCAGGATCAATTTTTGATTCCTACTGCCCCGCTCCACCCAACACAGCCCCCATGACCCCTCTGGCCCAGCCCCCAGCCCCACCTCCAACCATCCCCCATCTCCCACTCACCACACATGAGCCCCTCATGATGGTCACACATCAGTGCCTAATCCTGACCAACACCCACCCAACATATCCAAGCCTCAGTTTCCTTCTCCTATCCATGGGGAGAATCCCAAAGTGGCCCTGAAAGGGTGGTGCAGACATACTACAATGAGATGATACCTGGGAAGCAGCTGGTGGGACTCAGCATGGAGGCAGGGCCCAGCCCCTTCTGTGTCTGCCCTCCGTTTGGCCTTTGACCCACAGCACCTACCCAGGTCGAACAGACTTGTGGAGGGTGGCCTGGGGCTACTGGGCCCTGACAGTACACCTCTACCTCCTGTCTGTGCCCCCAGGTGGTCTATCTGCATTCCAACAACATTACAAAGGTGGGCGTCAACGACTTCTGCCCGGTGGGCTTCGGGGTCAAGCGGGCCTACTACAATGGCATCAGCCTCTTCAACAATCCTGTGCCATATTGGGAGGTGCAGCCAGCTACCTTCCGCTGCGTCACCGACCGCCTGGCCATCCAGTTTGGCAACTACAAAAAGTAGAGGCAGTGGCAGCCACCATGGTGGCCTTGGTTGGGGTCTTTGGGGAAAACAGCCAGATGTCCCAGAAGGGAAGGCAAAGCAAAGAAGCGAAGCCTCACATTTGGTCTCCAACCCTGACTCACTACCCCATCACAGCCTCTTCCTGGCTCCCAAGCATGCAGGTGGACATAAGGCCTGGCCCCCATTACCTGTCATTCAGCTCCCGAGCTGCCCTGCTCACCCACCATGGCCACTCAGAGGCACCCCTATAAAGCTTTCTTGTTCACCTTAAAACCCAATGGTCGGAGGCTCCAGCCCTAGGAAAACAATCCATGAATCTGTGGGGCAGGAAAAGTTAGCAGGGATGGAGACAATGGACTCTGCCACAGCCACCACCCTGTCCAGGCTTACATCCTCCTCCTCCTCCCCATCTACTTCCAGCCTTCCACCTCTCCTGGGCTCATCTATTGCAGTTGGCCTCTGGTGCCCCCACTTCAGCAAGTTCATGGCCTATCCATCCCAATTACCTTGCTATATTGGTCCCTGGACTAGTCCTTTCTCTCTCTCTCTCTCTCTCTCTCTCTCACACACACACACACACACACACACACACACACACACACACACCCTGACTCTTCCCTGGGCTATCTCTTCTTTCCATTTCAGGCCCTGCCCAGTCTCTGCCTGGGATGGCTGCCTCTTTCACTGTCCTACTGAGGTCTTGCCCCCAGATTGGAGGAGGCTGGAAGATCAAAACCAGGAAGGTGGCCATGCTCCACTCTCAAGAGCCACCAGAGTCCTGAGCACCAGTTTTCATTGGCTCCCACCTCCCCGCAAGATAGTTGGGTCTCCTTCCCTCACCTCCTGGTCCCTGCCGTGGTGGGCTGTGAGCAGTCACACCCAGCTCAAGGAGGGCTGCTTTTGAGGTTGGTTGTCTTTCAATTAAAGAAACACTGTGCAATAGGGCTCTGTGTGCCACTGCTCTTGGGGCAGCACTGGGGACCAAGCAGAGAGTAGAGACATGAGGGACTACTTCTGCCATCTCCCAGGCTCTGCCTCTCAGCGTCCAGTCTGAGCTTCCTAAGAAGAGGGTCCTCATCACCCTTGGGTCCAAGGCTGGAAACAGGCCTCAGGCGATCAGGCAGAAGGCCCAGGGGCAGCCACTTCCCCTCCCTTCTCTCTGTCCTTAGGCCAGGCCTGCCCTCCCGGAATGGAGCATTTGTCAAGCACGTGATGTCTGGGTGGCACCAGGATGAACCTTCTCCCACCAGTAGGGGAGTCTGGATATTCAAGAAGGACTGCCCATCTGTTTCAAAGAGTTGGGAGATCAGAATATGCTGTAACTTAACTGTTGTCAGGGCTGTGCTCTGCTTGGGAAGATCAGAGGGGAGAAGGCATATGGAATCAGGGCACTATGCTGGTATGCTCAGTGTGCTGGCCTGGTCTGGCTTCCCATCCAGCACCCCCATAAATCCCACTGGGTGCCAGAAGAGCCAATTGCAGATTGCAGTGCATGGGCCCTGGTTCCAGAGACAGGGTCCAGCTCAGAACCAGGGTAGCCTGCTCAATAGGGACACAAGGCTGTCCTGGAAAAGGACAGTCCCCAGAGAAATGCCCACTTGGAAGCTTGTTCAACAGATTGAGGTGGCCCCAGGCTAGGCCTGTGGCTTTCCCTCAGTCCTGCATGAGGGGCCTCCCACTCATCTGGCAGGAGCCAGAGCCTCCCTGGGTAACCACGGGCAGCCAGGAAAAACAGAGCAGATAGGGCCTGTGTGAGTGACAGCCCAGGAGAGGTGGAGTCTAGAGGAGCTGGGCAGCACCTTGTACAGTGCCATGCCCTTAGGCCTGGCCTGGCACTCGGGACACCCAGCGTCCCCAGGTTTCTCCTTTTTGGGATGGGAGGCGCCGCTCAGCGTGGTGGCCCAGCGATAGAATGTCACCCGGCAGCATCATAGCACTATTCTGGGGCATGTGCTCTACAGCCCGGCAATCTCTGCTGAGCTGGGCATGCACAGGGCAAGGGCACTGGCTGGGGGCCAGGAGCTAGGGCCTCCGTCAAGTCTCCACACTGGTGGGGAGGAGGGGCAGTCAGCGCCAGGACCTGGCAGAGATAGAAACATGGAGCCTTCAACCTGCTTCTCTGTGGATGTGTTTGTAGTGCAGGGTCCACGTTCTGTGTGTCTACTATAGCCCCTGGGATCTCTGTTTTCTTTTGCTGCTGCCCCCTTAGTCTTCCTAGATTCCCCTTTCCTCTGTCTCCCTCTCACCTTTATTCCATCCTCTGTGAGTCCCAGCTCAGGGCACAATGGGGCAGTGGTGTCACCATAAGGTTGGGGGACGAGTTTTACAGAGGTAGCAAGTGCAGAGGAAGGCAGCACGTATACCAGAAGCCATGAGCTGCCCAGGCAGGAGCCCTGGGTGAAGAGGGCTGCACCCCATAGGGTTTGTGGGCCATGGTAGAGGGGAGGCTCCATTCTCAGATCACCTGCTGACCACAGTATAAAGATGAATCCCTCAGCTTCACTCTACTACTAAGTGTGTTGCAAACCATTCGACTATAATAATTTACTGAAAACCTACAGTGAGACCAAGGTCTTCCCTGTAATCTGGCAGCTTCCCCCACACATGTTCACATTCACGCTGCTTGGAAAGTAGAGTTGTGTTCTGGTCCCTGACTATGGTCACAGGAAGTTCCAGGGTAACAAAGCTCCAGAAAGCACTGAGATAATGTGCCCTGAGCTAGTGGGGCAAGAAAGGTAGAGAGCAGGGAACAAGTTTCAGCCCAACTTTTGCTGGATTAGGAGCCTATGGACTTGGGGACAGATTGGATATGGAGTGAGAGGAAGCAAGTGGGCAGGGTGTGGGTATAGGACCACCAGGTTGGTTGTGGCACACTGGTGCCTAAGTCTCCCAGCAGGGCAAGACATGTTGAGGAGAATAGGACTGTGAGGAATAGTGCCTGAGGGTACAGCTCAGAGCAGGGCCCAGCTGGGGCAGCCATTGGAACATGTGCACAGAAATACACTGATGCACACTCATAAACGTGTGCACACATGAACACTCACATGTATGCACACATGAGCACAGCACACACAGGCAAACCCAAATGAGGGGTCTAAGAGAAAAAAAAAAACAGGAATGAACACAAAGTCACATGTACACAAACACTCACACACACAGGCACACAAACTTTCCCCCAGGAACACAGCTCAAACAGGCACACATACAAGCGTATGCAAACACATGTGCACATGCATGCATAGAGAAATGTGTGTGCAAGAACACAGAGAAATGCAAACATGTACACGCACTCACAGCACACATGAGCACACACACAAAAGCCCTCATGGCAGTGTCATGTGAGCTGCTCACTTGGGGAGGGCTGCTCTGTGAGAGGGGTGGCCGCCAAGGAATGGCCTTTGAGGGGCATGGGGCAGGATAGGGGAAACTTCCAAGCACTTACTGCAGGTCAGGTGCCTTCTGGATGTGGCAGGGCCCAGCTGGAGCCTAAGCCGAATCCACTGCTTGGGTTTAGGCAAGTCAGGGCTTGTCAAGGGGCAGCCAGCCAGGTAATCCCAGGCCTGAGCCCAGAGGAGGCAGGGCCCCCTCGGGGACACGGCCCCTCCTTAAAGGGCCTGAGGGAGCCAAGGTGGAGGGGCTGCTCTGAGACCTTGAAGATGGTGTTCAATGTTGAGTGTTCGTCCCCTATGGCTGCACCCCTGCACCTCTGACTCAAATGGCTGGTCTTCAGGTTTGCCCCCATGGGTTCCAAGCTCTCACCTCAGGAGGATAAGGGCCACAAGGAGAGGCAAAGCCCCGTCCATTATGGACATGCGGCACAGGGCCCATCACTGGGGAAAGTCTTTGTCTCCCTTGGCTTCTGGGAGGAGCACAAACCCTCTGCAGCCCTGGAGAACCTGGGGATGCCTGAGTACTGAAGTTGTGCTGGTTTCCACTATACAAGGGGCAGCCAGGGCAAGGGGTAATGGCCTGAGGACTGAGCTGGCCCCCAAGCCTGGAGCCTTGCAGGCAGCTGTGGTGCCAAAGGGCCATTGTGTGCGCACACCCCCATAGCAGACCAGAGCTTTCCAAAACTCCCAGATGTGGAGTCTATTGAGGTGAACCAGGCTGGGAGGCAGGAGGTATGCATCAAGCAGGGGGCTCTGTAGGGTGGAGCTCCTTGGCGTCCAGTTGGAGTTGCTGTGATAAATGACTACAGACCAAGTGGCTTCAAACATCAGGAATTTATTCTTTCACAGTGCTGGGAGCCTGAAATAGAGTCAGGATGTGGGTAAGACTATGCTACCCCTGAAGTCTAGGGGAAGACCCTTCCTTCCTCTTCTAGCCTCTGGTGACTCCAGGTGTCCCTTGGCTTGTGGCTGCATCACTGAACCTCCACCATCACAGGGCTTCCTACTCTGAATGAGTGTGAAATCTCCTGCCTCTCTCTTATAATAACATTATTGCATACAGGGCCTGTCTGGATAATCCAGGATAATCTACCCCCTCATGATCCTTCACTTAATCACATCTGCAAAGACCCTATTTTCAAATGAGGTCACATTCCACTTCTGGGGTTGAGGTCATGGACAGATCTCTTGGGGCATTTTCAGCCTGCCAGACAGGGCTGCAGGCAGACATTGACCTGGTGGTCCCCGGAGCTTTCAGGGAGAGAGCTGTGATCTCAGCCATGGAGACAGCAGGGGTGGTAAACAGAGGGCCCAGGCTCAGCCAGAGGGCCCTTCACTTGTAGGCCAGGCCAAGGAGTTGCTGTCCCAGAGGAGGCTGTGACAGCCACACCAAAAGTGGCAGGAGGAAAAGCAGGCAAGGAGGGGGCATGGGAGGAGGGGCAGGCAGCTGCAGGGCCTACAGGAAGGAGGAGCCTTCTGGTGACAGGGCAGTAGCTGAGGTTGGGGGCAGGGGAGTGAGGGCTGCAGGCAGTGAAGTGAGTCCACAGAAAAAGAGAGGGGACAGGGGCATAGCAGGCCAGGCTGCATGGGGAGGGACTCAGGTGAGGGTTCTCTGGGGGTTTTCTTAGGCTAAGGTTGCCTGAGAGGGACCATTGACAATGTTAGAGGCCTAAGGTCCCTGAAGATACAGGTCCAGGGCACAGTGGGGGTAGGTGCAGGACCAAAAAGAGAGAAGGAAAAGAATGGGGGAGGGTGTAGGGAAACAGGGAGGTCTGGGCTACTTGGCCAAGTGGTCTGTCCCTATCACACCTCCAGCCTCAGCCATGGGCCTCCCTGGGGTTGGCTCCATAAGTATTTCCAATGCAGAGGACAGGGTGTGGTGTAATAAAGAACTTTCTAGCAAAGTGCCCCAGCCCACCTCTTTAAAAATGGAAGAACTAGGATGGGGCTGGCCAGTGAACCAGGGTCACTAGTGACAATGGCGTAGTTGGTCTGGCACCCAGGCCTCATTCTCAGGCCTGGGTCCTCCCTTTTGGTCTCAGGGCCCAGGCTGGGGACCAACCAACTGGAACTACAAAAAGGAGAACATTAGTTATTTGAGGACCACAATTTCTAGGGACTAGGGACTTCCATGCTACCTTGTTTCCTGGCCATCTGACCTTGACCTTGGTGGGACTCATCACAAAGTTGTATAGCATGGTTAACTCTTAACTGTGTCAGGCCAAGGCAGTATTCCAGCTCAGAGGAAGAGGCAAAGGGGCATCAGTAGGTGATCCAGCCTTGGATTTTCCCCCCAACTTGCTTCTTCCCCTGGTAAGAGAGGCTCTGGGTCAAAGGGCATGTTCATTTAACTGATGGCTGCTGTCCACATGGGGGACATAAGTACTCAAGCCTTACAAAACAGTTTGGAGCTCAGTGATCAGGACAGACTTCACAGGCTGATGCCAATTTTCCCATATGGACAGCAGCCATCAATTTAATAAACATGCCCCCAGAGTGATCAATATGTTCCCTGGTCCCTGAGAGAATGCAGTGACACAGCCCCAAGAGAGTCTTCTCTGGTTTCTGCTCTCACAGTCACTTCCAAGCCTTTAAGTGGAAGTCTCTCCCTCCCATCTCAGCACCCTCCTCCTCTCCACAGGGGCCCTTTCTGGTGTTCTGTCCCACTCCTGTCCTCCCAGAGCTGCCAATACATGTTTGCTAAAGGGCAGCCAATAACTGAGGGCACTGTCATCAGCAGAGTGTACCCCTTATCCAAGGGATGGTCCTGCTGGAGCCACCAGAGGAGGCTGACTCATCTGCCTTTGCCTACCTCTTCTCACTCTGGAGCCAGGGCCTCAGGACAGGGAGGGAAGGACAATGACCCCAGGGAGCCCACCACACTATAGAAAGCCAAGAAGGGGGCACAACCTGAGCATGCTAGAGGAGGGAGGCCCTGGTCCCCCAGGACATGCTCTGGTACTCAAAGTTCTTCTGTCCTCATGAGGGGAGTGGGGATGGCCTGGAGCCCCATCTCCTAGCCAGGGGCAAAAAACCAGTTTCACAACCTGTTCCAGGTAGCATCTAGTGACCCCCCTGAGCTTCACTTCCCCAACAGGAATGTGGGGTAGTAAGAGGAGAAACTGAACAGTAACTCGTAGCTCAGAATAGGTGCTCAGGAAGATTGGGAATCCCTCCATTTTTTTAATGTAAATGTGTGTGAGAGTAAATGAGTATGCCTGAGCCAACATGTGTGAGTGTGAGAGAATGTCTATAAGTGTGTGTGTGTGTGTGTGTGTGTAAACCTCTGCTCACACTGAGAAGTGCCAGGGGCTTGGCTCTGACTCCCTGCAATGCCAGTGCTCATGGGCTTTCCACAGAACCAGCTGCTTCCTGTGGGAGGGGGCAGGCTATAGCAATTGTGACTGTCCTCTGGCCCTTGGGGGGGGGGAGCAGTATCTTTCTGTCGTTGAGATATCTGGCACAGTGACAGCTCCTCAAAAGAGGCGTTCCCTAGCTCCCAGCACAATCTTTTGTTGCCCAGATCAATGGATCAGTGGTCTCCCATGGCCCTTACCAACTGTGGGCAGTCAGTCAGCCTGCCACTACCTTTTATGGAATCCTTGCTGTGTCCCCAGCACCCAGACCAGCACACAGGACACTGTAGGATCCTCTGTATCCTCCCACCCTCATGTGTGTGCACACGGTGGGGGGGGGGGGCGGAGAGAGAGAGAAATGCTGATATGCTGCCTAGGGACAAGTCCCTTCCCTTTTCCACACGCTCAGCCTCAGCCCCATCCTGAGTCCCCAACCTGAGTATGCCCACTGCTCACAGATCACAGCAAAGACCGAATCTGGGGTCAGAGGACTCTGCTGTCACTGGAACTGGGAAGCTCTAAAGACTAGTGGCAGAAGCTAGTCCCAGGGACACAAACTTTGGTGTATTTGCCCATGTATGTGAAGGTATATGTCAGTTGGGACAGGTGGTTGTCTGCACTGCAGTTTCTCTGTGTGTCGTTGCCACTTGTGTCATCAGATGTGTGTGGCTGGTGTGTCTCTCTGGATGTCCATCTGTGTTCAGTCTCCCTGTGTGTCCTGCAAAACGATGTTCATGAGATAACCTTCCTGGGTCACAGACTTTAAGAATTTGTTGTAAGCTCCAGCTTCTTTCTGGGAAAGCATTTGGATGTCTGCACTCCCAACACAGACAGTGTCAGAGGACCAGCAACCCCTTGGAGTCCACCTGGGGCTCAAGGACCCCATGCTACAAGTCAGTTCACCCAGCTCCATGCCCCATTTTACTGTTGGGAAAATGCATTCAGAGGGCAGGGGATCTTGAGAGGCAGTGGCAGCCTGGACTTCCAGTCGCATGCTTGGGGTACTTTCTCTGTACTTGCAGGTGGTGGTAAGCCCCCCCAGTTTCCAGCTGATCCCACCCCCACTGGGCCAGTGCCCTTTGAGAGGGGCAATGTCAGGCTAGGAAGGACGGGCAACCACTCGCATCCTGGGGGCAGAAAGGCACGCACTGGACGCGAGGCTCCAGAGCCCGGTGTCCCCTGCGCGGTGCACCGGTGCACCGCCCCCCGCGCCCGCTCCCTCCTCCCTCCTCCTCCTCCTCCTCCTCCTCCTCCTCTTCCACCGGCTCCCTCCCTCCCCCACCCTCTCCCTCCCTCCCTCCGCGCTCAGAGCTGCGGCTGGAGCCGAGCGCGCCGCGTCGCCCGCCGCCGCCGGTGCGGAGCGTGGGGAGCACTCGGCCGCAGCCGTCGCCCGCCGCGGAGGGTGCTGCTCCGCGCCGCTGGCCAGGCCGCCCTGTGCCCGGGCCTTTCCGTCCTTGGAGCGGATTGTTGCCCGCCGGGCGCCCGCCTAGAGCGACAGCACTCGCCAGAGCTGAGGCCGCGGTGGCGGCTGTGCCCATGCCCGGGTAAGTGGTGCCCGGGGCGCACGGGCGCAGGCGAGGTGGGCGCGGGCGGGGGCGGGAGGGCAGCCCAGCAGGTGGCGCGGCTGCAGGTGGGGGGACGCAGGTCTGCTGCTGAGGCACCTGCGCCCAACGTCAGGCCTGCGTGTCCTTGCCGCACCACGGCCGCGCGTCACCCCCGGGCCCCGGGGCTGGCAGGCAGCGCCCCACACCCGCACCTTGCGCCCCGCATCCCGCGCGCACGCGCATCTGAGTCTGGGGAACAAGGCCGCTGGGGGCTGCGGGCGAGGGCTTAGGGCGGGCACAGCCAGGGACGCCGGGCCTGGGCCAGGAGCCCCGCCGGTGAGCACGCACCTTCCAGGAGCCTCGCGGCACCCCTCCCCCCGCACCCCCCCCCCGCGCCCTCACACTGTGTCATCTTCCCCCTCACACATTCCCACACTGTCCCCCTGCACGCCCACATAGCTACCCAGCCGACCCCGCTGCTGGCATGGACAGTGCCTAAGGCAGGCGGCCCCTGGCCACACTTGGGTAGTGCCTTCTCCATCCCTCCACGGACGATTGTTTCCCCCTTCTCACCTGTGTGACCTTGGCCAGAGGGCTTCTGCATAGGGGGCTCAGTGTTCTGAAAAAGTGAAAGCTCCAGGCTTAGGGTTCTGGAATTCTGAGCCGCTGGTGCAGCATCTCCTAAAGCCTGGGGAGACCCACCCCTCTCTCTAGGACCTGGTCTCCTTCCTTCTGCTGGCTTACTGCAGGGCTTAGTGGCCTGACCAGCCGAGGAGGAGTGGAAGGTAGGGTGAGGGGCCTGATGCCTGGGCAGAGCAACCCAGGAAGGAATCTTGGAGAATCCTGGGAGAGGTTTAGGAGAGAGCGTGCAAACACCACTTGCTGTCTTACCTGCTCCAAGGGCAGTCCCCTCCACTAGATGCTTGCCACTTCCTGGGCTGGGTGAGGGAGTAAAGCCACCCCATCTTTCACAGATGAGGCCTTGGGGCTCTGACCTAAAGTGAGCCCCCGCCTGTTGCAGGATTAGTCCAGCCTGTCCCTAGCTGGCTCCCATCTTCATCTCCCCTGGCTCCCTATAAGGACTTGAGCATAGGCTTGGAAGGTGCCCCCTGCACCTATTCCCCTCACTTAATCCACTAGCACTGCAACCCTCAAGCACAGTCATGACCTCTCCCTAGTCTATGAGCATCTTAAGGCAGGGGCTTTCTCTTAACCTACATGGGCTGCTCAAGTGCCCAGCACAGGCCTGGCAGAGTGGGCAGTAGTTTTCATATAGCACATTCATGACCTTGACCTCACTGAATCTGTAGACTCACCAGAGAATAAAGGCAAGGCCTGTATTTTTGTCCCCATTCTTCAGATGAGATGCTTGAAGCCCCAAGAGGGGTGGGAACTCAGTAGTGCATTGAGCACATGGGTGGAGGCCCTTTCTGTCTTGAGCAGGTGGCTGGGGACACTCCCGTGGACTTGGTGGGGAGGTATCCTAATAAGAAGCCAATCCCCTTCCTGAGCACCTACTACAGCCGCGCATGGTTCTAAACATGTTCTTGGACCTCCATCTGAGTCTCACCTCAACCATATGTGTGAGCTGCTGTTCTCATCAGCCCCTTTTTCACAGATGGGGGAATCAAGGCCAGGTGGCTTGTGAAGAGAGCTAGGATGCAGAGGAGAGGCTGGGAGGCTGCCCAGGTCCCTAAGGGACTTGGCGTAGCAGAAGGACCAAGGGTGAAATTACCCCTTGAGTTTGCATCTGAAGAGCGAGCCAGTCGGAAGGGGCTGGGCTTTGTGGCCCCAGACCATTGATTGTCCCTGCTACTAGCCTCCAGGAGGGGGAGGGCCAAGGACACAGCTAGTCTTGATCAGATCAACCTGGTGCATGCCCAGCACTGCCAGGTGGTTTGAGTGAAGGGGCAGGCATGCTCTGGCACAGAACAGGGGGGAAGGCAGGCAGATGGAAGTGGGACGGGCGTGGGAGGGGGCTCTGCACACAACCAGAAGGAGAGCCAGTCCTTTGGGGAAGGAAGCCCCCAAGGCTGAATGTGCTAGGGAGCACTCCAACAGCAGGCAGCCGAGATGCTGTAGCCAGCCCCAGGGGCAATAAGGGGAAGAGGAGGCTTGTAGGAGGCATCTTGGGCTCTAGTGACAGGATCTCTGGGGTTTGGTGCCAGCTCTGTGCCTGATGGTCTTTGTGACCTTGGCCAAGTCCCTTCCCTGCTCCAGATCTAGAGACAGTGGAGGTGTGCCCTGCGGACTCTGCACTGACATTTCAGGATTTGGAGCTGGAGCTTTGGAGTGAGGCTGAATTCTTCCCAACCAAGCAGGAGAGGCCAGGTCTGGGAATCAGTGAGCACGCTCTAGTCCAGTCCAGACATGCAGCCGGAGGGTGCTGGGGTCAGCTGCAGAGGCCTCTCTGAGCATGACTTGTAGAGAGGGGCCCCACGCTTCCTGGTAGGGGACAAGAGTGCCCCCAGGCCCCAGGGCTTCTGAGAGCTGAGCTCAAATGGGACTCTTGGAGCCAGCACAGTCAGACCCAGCTTCCTCTGGACATTTGCACCTCCTCCCCCACCTCATAGAGCAAGTCATCAGCACACCTGTACTCCCTTTTGATCTTATACTTATGGCTCATATATTTCATTGATGGCTGCTATTTGCATCAGAGTTTACCCATAAAGTAATGTCAATAAGGACAGTAATAATAACAGCAGTCACCTTGTGCCATACTGGTTTAAGTTTTTCACAAACATCTCCTCACTTAATTGAAACAATAATCAAATGAAGCAAGTGTTGGTATTATCCGCATTTTACAGCTGGTCACATGAGACCCAGAGAAGTTAGAGAGTTTAGGTAATTTGCTCAAGGTCGCACAGCCAGTAGGTGGTAAAGTCAGGATTGCAACATAGCAGTTGGGCCCCTGAGTCTGCTCCCTGCCTGTAGCCACTTGTTCTATAGAAGTTTGTCTCTAGAAGTGTGCTAAACTTGGCAGAAGGGGGCATTGTGCACTCGCTGGAGCTGAATGTCCAAGGAACCCTGCTGGGGTGAGGCTAGGGATTCTTTTGAAAACCTTGCAGCTCAGAAGCTGAAATACCAGCATCCCCACCCCCATCTTCCCACTGAAAGATCAAAGGTGATTTCTACCCATCCCAAAGTAAGCTCCTATGACCTCTTCAGGGCACCCCTAAGAAGTAGCAGTTCATAGATGGGGTCCTGGGCTGTGACAGGAGGCAGATCTTCAATCTAAGCACCCATGAGCCCCACCAGTGCCATCTCTGTGACAGCAGAAAGTGCCCCAGCAACACCCCAGGCTAGGCATGGCAGGCAGAGATCTGGGCCACGCAGATGGCTCCTCCCTGTCCCCTGTCATTTCCCAGCTCCTCACTGTACTTCTCTTCCCTGCCCTGGCTAGGCTGGCAGAAGCCAGGCCAACCGTGCCTGGCTGGAAAGCCCTTCCCTGCCTGAGCACCTTCTGTTGGGTGGGTGGTGCTGGCAGTGGGCCCGGAAGCAGCCTGGGGAGAAGGGTCTGAGCCCCACATCACCAGGACAGAGGGAAGAAGGCTCTCAGATCTAGGGGATTTGGGGCATCTGGACAGTGTAAGGTTGAGAAGGGGATAAGTCCAAGGTCACAAAGCTGAGTAGATGGCAAAACCCAAACCAGAGCCACAAGGCATGGACAAAAACATTGAGGCTCAGGGGCTCTTGGGGCTGGTGGGAGGACTCTCTGTGAGCACAAGTGGTTTCCAGAGACTTAGGTCCAAATCCAAGTTGTGCAAAGAGGTCTTGAGTCTACTTCTGTTGTGCTGAGGTGGGTCCCTCAGCTCAAATGAGTTCTTCCTTGAGCCTGTGGACTTAAGGCACTTTCTAGAGCTGCATTGTCCTATGTAGTACCTATAGCCACAAGTCAGTCACAACTTAAAGTAAAATTACAACTTTTATTCCTTAGTTGCATGACCATATTTCAAGTGCTCAGTATCCACAGTGGCCAGTGGCCACCATATGGGATGGTGCAGGTAGAGAATTTTCCAAAATGTACTATCTATGTCACCACTTCAGTGAAAATGAAGGGTTGATTCCTCCCATGGATCTTGAAGTCACCCTCAAGGCCACTCTCCTGTGGCATATGGTCACTGATGGTCTGAATTTGGCCAGCCTCCATGGTCAGGCTCCCCTAGGTAATCACCCAGAAGAGAAGCCCTCAAGGAATTCTGGGTACTCATGGGCATTTGAAAAAGTGTCCTGTGATTGGCCAGGCTCTGATCTGAGCACTTGACAACTGGGGGAAACAAGGTGCTTGGGTAAGTTGCCTTTCAGAATGAATGTACACCCTCATCAGAATGTGGCCTGCCATGCCAGGGCCACATCATATGGGTGTGATGACCACTGGGGATTCTGGCCCTTAGTCATTCAACCATATTTATAGGGGCCCATGCCCTGTGTTAGTTCTGTGTATACAATGGAAAGGAAAAAGCAAAATGTACTTCCTGCAGCAAAGGAAGTACACTTTGCTAAGTGTTCATCTATGGCAACCAAATACAAGTGCTGGGGTCAGGAGGATGCATTGAGACCATGAGGCCAGGCAGCATCTTCCAGGGCTCAGGCCCCCACAGCACCCTCACTGGCCCAACAACCCAGATTCAGCCAGACAGTCCTGACCCCTTACTCCTCAATGGCCACATATGGCTGGTGCCTGCCATATCAGACAGTACTGAGACCTTGCACAGATCCTGAAGCCACTCCTAAGCCACTCCCCCATGGCACCTTGAAAGGGAGTAGGTGAAGGAGTTGCAGATGCCTCAGGGCAGCCTGTCCATCCCCTGGGGAGTCTGGGGCTGGTGGGAGGACTCTCTGTGAGAGTCAGTAGAGCCAGCGTGTTGGCATCAAGATCCAGAGTTGTGCTCCCTAAGGACTGGCCCAGATGCCCAGACACCCATGGAGAGGGAGGCATCCTTCCAGGCACAGCCTGACAGGCCATGGGGATGCCAGGCCTGGCCTCAAGCTGACTCCAGCAGTCCTCCCATGTCCAGCTTGGTCCTGATTAGGTCCTGCCATGTACCCAACATGCTGCCAGAGCTTGAGAAAGAGCAGGGAAGAGTTAGGGCTGGGGTGCAACCTCGGAAGCGGCCCAGGTCACCCCCCCCCAGATGGGCAAGGCAGTATTTTTTAAAAAATAATGTTGATTTCTTCCTATTAAAAATAGGAAGCATTATAAAAATAATGCTTTTACTGGAAACAGTGGCACATGCCTGTAATCCCAGACACTAAGGAAGTAAAACAAGAAGATTCCAAGTTCAATGCCAGCCTGGGCAACATCGTGAGACTCTAGCTCAAAATAAAAAATCAAAAGGACTGGGGATATAGCTCTGTGATAAAACACCCTGGGTTCAATAGCCAGCACCAAAAAAAAAATTTAATAATAATGATGGTGATGCTCTTAACATGCATGCTCTTTATAGAATACTCACACAGAGACATCAAAAACATAGAACCTCCCCCAGTCCAATCCCCAAAATGTAAGCTACTGTTTTCATTTTATTGAACTTGTTTCTGCTCCCTTTTCTTTGCATAACCTATTTATTTTCACATTACTGTAATTATACCATGGGCTCAATTGTGTAATCTAGTTTTTACTTCACATAAGCATTTTTTTATTAATATAATCCCTTCCTATAAGAACATTTTTTTCAAAATGGATATAGTTTAATTATAGTTTAATTTTTAAAAGATTATGAAAGCAGTAAGTACTTATTGCAAAAATGAAGAATGAACTTGAGTCGTGCAACGAAGAAACTCCAAATGATCACTCATTCATTTGACAGTTATTTATCAAGCACCCAGGCTATATCAGGGCAGTTCTCAGTAATTACAATTTTTAATGGCTGAATAGTATTCTCTCAAGAGATCCTAATTCACTTAATTATTTGGCTATTTTTGGAAATCCAGGCAGTCAAATTTGTTTCGCCCTTATACACAAGGCTCTGCTAAGCATCTTGGTGCGGAACGCTCACCCTGTCCTGAGGAGAGTACCCAGACACAAGACTGTTCTGCCAAGTCACTATCCAAAGGGGCTGTTTGAGTGTGCCAGAAGGACTCGCGTATGCACCCTTGCCAGCATTAGGTATTACAATCAAATAACCTGCCATAAGTATCTAGGTCAGCAAATATCTCCTTTAGTTTGTGTTTCTTTAATTGCAAGTGACAGTGAGCATTTTTCCATGTTTATAAATTATATCTTTTCTTTTAAGTGAATTACCTGTTCCTATACCCAATTTACTGATGACTTAGTGTTTCTCCTTTGGGGTTGAATGAACTTTAGACATGAAAAATAGCAACAAATTAATATCTTTGTTGCCAAAAAAAGTTTAACCTCTTTGTTCTTTGACTTTTCTCTCATGTAAGAGGTAAACATTTTTTGTCACAATGTCTTGTGGTTTCTTCCATTGCTTCTGGGCTTACAAAATCCCTTATGGAAATTTGTGCACTTTCCACCTGTGTGTATGCATATGTCTGTGTGTAGTTTGCATGTTTAAGATGTTTAAATCTTTAACCCAGCAGTCAGCAACTTCTTTTGCAAGGGCCAGACAGTAAATATTTTCTACTTTGTGGGCCACATGGTCACTGACTCAAGGACTAGACTCTGCCTGAAAGCATGAAAGTAGTCACAGATAATAAGATACATAAATGAATGGGTGTGGCTGTGTGCCAATAAAACTTTATTCACAAGCACACTTGGCTGCTGGATTAGGCCTTTGGGCTGTAGTTGCCAAACTGTTTAACTCAAAGGAGATTTGTGTTGGGGAAGTATGAGGTGAAGGAGGTAAGGTGTGTCCTTTGCCACTTGTCCCCATTTCCTTAATCAAATTAGTTGTCTCCTGGAGGAAGGTCCCCCTTCCTCCCTCCTCCCAAAATCAAGCACTCTGGACATGTTTGGAGTTCCTGAGCAGCAGGAACTCCAAGGTGTCCCCACAGGGTCAGGTGGCAGCTGGCTCAGCAGACCCTGTGTGTTTGCCCAGAGTAGGTAGGACAGGCAGAGGTGTTGGCCTCTTTGCTCCTCTTTTAGGGAGGTGCTGAATGAAGGTGTTTGAAAAAGAACTGCCACATCTTCTTTATTCGACTCACCTGGGAACCGTCAGTCCCTGGACTATCTCAACACTCTGAATTCTTTGCACTCTGGCATTTTTGACACAAACCTGAAACCGGGTTAAGACACGCAGAGTGGCAGGCTTGTTGCTGAACCAACATTTGCACGGATGGCTGGCCAGGGGCATGATGGTGGCACAGGGCATGACAGAGAGGGGAGGAGCTTTTTCTCCAGATTAGACCAGCCCTGCTGAAACCACTGATGCCCTCAGAGCACAGCAGGACAATATAGCTAGCCCCACTTCCCTGGCAAGGCAGGCCTCTGATTGCCTCGCCAGTTACAGGGGACCTTGCCTACCTGCTCTCTCATGGGCCTCAGCTACATTTCTCTTGGGAGAATCCAAAACCAGACATACCATATTTTGGTGTGGAGTCACAGGCCTGGGAGGGATGGCTGTGACCCAGAGGTAGCTTGTCTGGGCTCCTCTGGCCCCTGGGGTCTCTGAATACTGCTGTAAGTGGGAGGCAGAGTCTGTCCTCTGTGCCCCTCCCACCCAGCCTAGTCTCCCTCACAGCCTGGGACTCATCTGCCCACAACTCAGTGACCAGCAGTTGGGCCTTTGCTCTTAGAAACCTCTGCCCTGAAGAGCAGATCAAAAGTGTCTCCCTGTAATGTGTCCTTTGGAGCAAAGGGTAAGAGTGGGCTGCCCTAGAGGCTGCTGCCCAGGATCCCTATCCTGACAGCCCCCAGAGAGACCCACATGGCTTCACTTGTAGGTGAGACAGGGTGGCAGGAGAGGGTCCAGGCAGGGCCAGGGACTGTCTCCTGTGGCCCTGCCACTCTCCCTAGGAGGAGGAAACAGCTCCACAGCGCTATCATCAAAGGTGAGGCTAGGGTGGCAGGTCAGGGTTTCCCCCAGAGAAGTGTACAAGGTATATGTGCTGTAAAGAGGACCCTCTAGTGTTCTCATCCACAGTCCTTGCTGCACTCTCTTCCAACTTCCCAGAGAGGAGACTTTTGTAGCCACTTCATGACCCACTAACTCCCCCCAAGCTCATGGCCTCAGACATCATCTGCTCATGAGCACACAGAGGCTGGCAAGGGAATCTAGGAGAGGGATGAAGCTGGGTATGTGATGGGCTGTGGGGCTTGCTCAGGGAAACACTTAGACGCCACATTGGTGTTTCATCATGACATGAGATGGAGCCCCCCAACCCTAGTCCTTCTGGGTATCCCAGACCCTGCATGAGCTTTGTGGTGCAAAGCTCAGTCTGTGTGATTCAGATGGCAGCCAGACCCTTGGCGACCTTCAGGTCTTGCCATTGCAGCTAGTTGGGGTTGGCAAGGATGCTGGAGCAGGTCCTGGCAGCCTTTCAGGTGACCCTCCCTGGGCTGCAGCTTCTGAGGCATCCTCTTTCGGGGGCGTTGTTGGCTACTGGCTCTTCCTCTGTTGCTGCATTTGACAGCGGGCATCTGGCCTTGGATAGCCTGGGGAAGTGGCATCAAGGCTTTGTTGTGCTAGTTCTTTGTGTCTGGGTCACAGAAGGGCAGCAAGTCTTGTCTCCCGTCTTTAGCCTGAACTGGACTTTTCTGTCTCCACTCCCTGCCTTACTCATCCCCTTCCAAGAGTACCATGGTCAAGGACTTTTCTAAGGGCTCAGAGTGGCCTGGTACCAGGGAAAGTGAGTTTCAAGACCCCCATCCTGTGTGCTCAGAGTTCCATAGAGTTCACCTAGTGAATTTCTCTACTTTGTGTTGACTTTCTACCATCAGTCAGGTCAAAAAGGGACACAAAGAAGCTAATTTGCAATCAGTTGGAGAGAGCTGGGGGCCCACACAGCTCTAGCCCCTGACCTTATCTCCAATGAATGCCCCCAACTTGTCCTCTCAGACCTCAGACTGTTTCCAGAAAACAGCAATCACCGCCCCCTACCACACATACCAGGCTCACTCTGGGCCCTGTGGAGCCCAGGCTCCCAGAGGACCCAAGTGTGAACCAGTAGTCTCCTTAACTAGTCACTGCCTGTCCTGACTGGAAGGACTTAGCCTATGGCCTGCAGCCCCCATGGCCTCCAGCTGTCTGTAATTTCCTTAATTACCTGTTTACTTGGCGGCTTCTGTCCTTGGAGCTGACTGTGGGATCAGAAGCTGGCAGGGGCAAACACCATGGTACCTCGGACAGAGCTGGGGACACTTGGGTACCTCTTATCCTAGCCACGTGTTCTCTGGCTTTGAAAGGCCAGAGGACAGGGACCTGGCCCTCTTGGAGCCAGACACAAGATCTTGGCCCCTTTGTGAGCTGGCGTCTTCCACAGAGGCCAGCCACAGTGTTCCTGAGTCCCCTTGCCTCTCCTGAGAGCACAGACTGGCCAGGGCACCTCTGCCATTAGGGCAGGAGAGGCGTGGGGCCAGCGTGTGTGGAGCGCGTGCGGGGGCGGGGCACAGGGCTGGCTTGGTCTCCTGCTGCAATGCAGCTCTCTGCCCGCACAGCTCACTGTAATTGGATAATTAGTGTCATTACGCTTCCTGCCCATCAGCTTCTCCAGCTCCTGCTCCCTCACTCTCCCTTTCTCTAGCTCCCGCCTTCCCTGGCAGAAAACAAATGAACGTTCGCTCCTTCTGCATGGAGTCATGGCCCCAGTAATGATACTTCAAGGCCCCAGCCTGAGTGGGGCTTCCAACTTTCCTCTGGGGCCCAGGACCACCCAGCACTATGAGGGCCACCTGTGTGGAAGTTTTGACTTCTCCCTGTCCTAGGTAGCCCAGAGTGAATAAATAGAATGTTCTACCCTCACTGGTGGAACCTGGCTCTGCCCTATGAACTCTGGGATTCGACTGGTCTAGGATTCAGAGCAGGCAGAGGGAAGGGAAGGTACAATGAGGTGACCCAGAAGGGATCACATGGCCAGGCTTCTCTGACTCCAGCGCCTGCACTCCCAAGCCCTGAGGTTTATAGGAACAGATTTCCTGTCCAGTCACTTTATTGAACTCTTTTTTAATTGGTTCTAATCATGTGTTCATTGCTTTCTGGGATTTTCGGGGCAGTTACTTGGCAGAGGAACCGCATAGAATCCTCTGCAGCCAGACCACCTGAGTTTACCTCAGCCTCTGCTCCTTGCTGCCTGTATGTCCTTGAGTAAACCTCTTAACCTTTCTGTGCCTCACCTGCTTCAGCTCTACAGTGGGCATAATCATTCATTGCCATAGAGGCCTAGTGTAGTGCTGCCCTGGACTTCAGGGCAGACAGAGGGAGGGGATGATGGGGTGACCCAGGAGGGGAAGCAGGTCAGGACTAATGGACTCAACAAAGAGCACTGTCATGGCTGGTCGTTCTGGCACACGCCTGTAATCCTAGCTTCTTGGGAGGCTGAGGCAGGAGATCACAAGTTCAAGGTCAACCTCAGAGACTTAGTAAGACCCTGCCTCAAGATAAAATTAAAAAGGGTTGGGGATATGGCTCAGTGGTAGGAAGCTTGCCTAGAATACACAAGGTGCTGGGTTCAATCCACAGTACACCCCACCCAAAGAGCACTGTCATAGTTTCTTTTCCTGGAGGCTCATACCACCCTGTACACAGAGCAAAGTGCCTGGTGGTTTTTTTGTATTGTAGTAAAATAGACCACTTAGGCAGACAGTCCAGTGACACAAAACTCATTCTCTTCACTGTGCAAGCATCTGCACCATCCCTCTCCAGACTGGGTTCATCTTACCAAACTGAAACTCTAGTGCCCCTTCCCCCAGCCCCTGGCACCCACTATTCTACTATCAGTCTCTGTGATTTTGGCTATTTTAGGGACTTCCTAGGAAAGCAGAGTCAGGCAGTATCTGTCCTTTTGTGCCTGGCTCTTTTTGCTGAGCCTCATGTCTTCAAGGGGCATGTGCATTGTGAAGTGTCAGAATCCCCTTCCTTTTTAAGGCTGAATGATATTCCATTGTATGAATACACACAGTGTGTTTGTCCATTGATGTATCCCTGGACACCGTAATGCTGCTGTGAATGTGACTGCCCGAGTATCTGTTCAAGTCTCTGCTTTCACTTCTTTTAGGGATGTCCCTAGAAGTAGCACTGCTGGAGGCTGTGGTAATTCGATGTTTAATTTTTTCAGGAACTGCCATACGGCTTTACACAGTGACTGCATCATTTAACATTCTATGGTGGGGCTTTCTTTTTTTATGATGGGACTTATTTTAACTGAAGAATTCGGGGCCTCCTCAGAGCCTCTGAAGGCAGACAAATGCATGGTCTCAAGCTTGGCTGGGCATTAGATATCCTTGGGGATAGCTTCCCACCCTACCCCTTCAGGATGGGCAGCTCTGGGCCCAGGATCCTGTATTTTTAAAGTTCTCCAAAGATGGGAGGGGCCTATGCAGGGCTGGCATGGACTGTTCTAGATAAGACTGAAGTGCTTGGCCATCCATTAGATGTTTACCTACCCAAAAGCAGGGGTGGAATTGGGTAATGTCCCTGTCTCTGTCACCTCCAGGAATCTAGACTTAGGTTTCTCTGGATTCCAGAATCTTGCTTGGCTGGACCCTTGGTAGCAGGGACTCTGGAGTCTGTGCATGTGTCTTGGTACTGGGTGTGCAGGGCCCCTGTAGGGTGGCTGGCCATCCCCTAGTGGATCTGCCAGGTGCCCTTGTTGTGCTTGCAGGTCCCCAAGGGACTGCCTTGCAGGGGCAGAGCTTTAGGTAGGTGGGTGTGTGTGTGTGTGAGTGGGGTGGGGGCACTATGGTGGCAGTTGACCCTTTTCTGTTGTTATTGTTTTTGCCCAAAGCTGTTCCCTGCTCAAGAGCCACTTGGCATGTGCACAGATTGTACCAGGAACGGGGGAGGAAGGAACGGAGCAGCAGGGGGCGGGGGAGCCTGTCCCTTTAAATCTGTTTTCTCGGTTTTATTTCCTTCTCTTCTCCCATCCTCCTCCCTCCACCAGTGCAAGTGGTGGGGCTGTGAGGGCCCAGAAGCTGCAGTGACGGTGCCTCTGAAATATTAATGAGGCTGTTCTCTGCCTGGCTCCTTCCCTCCCCCCTCCTGGGCTGCATGCAGGCCTCGTCCTTGGAACCCTCCTTGCCCCTCCCTGGTGGTCACCAAGGTGCAGCAGGCAGAGGGGAGGGGATGGGGTGGGCAGGAGGGAGGGGGCCTTTGGAGGGGAGGGGAGGTCAAGGGTTAAAGGAGTTTCCCTTGGGGTACACAGGCCAAGTCTGTACCTGTCCTGACCATACCAGGTCCAGGAGAAGGCAAGGCAGTTACTAGTCAGGGTCCCCTCCTCCCACACCTTCTCTCCAGTTGCTCCCTACCTGGTTTCCAAAGCCCACTCCAGTCTGCAGGTGTGCTGCTGAGCCAGGCAGTGGGGAGGCCCTGGATGTGTGACTATGGGGCCTGGGGCTTGGCATCTAGCTGTCCCTCGGGCTTGCTCTTTCTCTCTCTATTCCATGGGGCCAGGTTCACATTAGAGGTGCCTGGAGGTGGAGAGAAGCTGGGACTGTTATTTCAAGGAATCCCCGTGTGAGTCACACAGCTGAGTGATGGGCACTTCTGGAAGGCAAGGCTTACTTGGTGGGTCTGCAGGCAGATGCTGATGGGCACTTAAGGAGGGCTTGTGGTAGAGGGCATGTGCCTGGCAGGCTCCTAGGCCTTCATCTCTTGCCTGTGAACCTGCTCTGCTTCTGCTTCCTTCACATCTCAGGGCCATGTTGTTCTGGGCCTGGCTCTGGCATCAGGACAGTGGAAAGCCCCAGGTAGCAGAATCTGACCATTTACCTCAGGCATCCTCCCTGTGGACTAGTGCAGGGGTGGGATGTTCTTGTTGGTGAGGACCCAGTGACTGCAGAGCAATCTGGGGCTGGGACTTCCTGGCTTCTAGCTCATGCTGGTGACTAGCTCCTCGACCCCAGGGGAGGCAGCAGCTTTTGGTGGCAAATGCCCATTATGGGCATGGGGATACATGCCCACATGAACTTGGCTGGTGCCAAGCAGGGCTGGCCCTGGGGCTGTTTCCAGACTTGAGAATGGGATGAATTCTAATGCATTTTTGAGCTCTGACTTGGGGATGGTGGTGGACTTCCTCCCACCATTCACTGTCCCCTCTGAAGGTGAGGCCAGACACCCCACACAGAGCAGGTGGTCAAGGAAGTACAGCCTGGGTCTGCTGGAAAAGTTGCTTAGGGTGTCATCAGGGTGTCCCATCCTGGGTGGCTGTGACTCACTTCAGGTCACATGGAAGGCACAGCCAACCAGGAACCTGAAGTTTGGCATCTGTGACCCTCAGGCAGCCTCAGTTTCCCTGTGTGCTCTGGGTATCTATGTGTCTTCTATGAGAGCTGTATGTAGGCATTGGCAGGTGCTGGGATCCCATGGACACTGGCAGCTCAAAACTCCATGTTGAGAGTGAGATCACAAGAGGGGAGGCTGGGGACAAAGGTGTCCCTCACTTGGAAACTTTACAGCTCCCTGGAGGGCAGCCCAGGACCTTAGGGGAGTCTAAGGGGATTAAATCAGAGGAACTAGGAGGTTCCCCAAAGCCTCATAAGAGATGGTCAGAGAAAGACATCACAGGGAGGGACCCCAGGGTTTTGGGTTAGGCATGTGCACTGTTTTGCCCTGAGGGGGAGGTGAAGGTGTCTGGGCCCCATGAGGGAAGATTGTAGAATGCATTTAGGTGATGGGTCTGGACTTAGGTTACATCCTTCAACAATCCTCTGAGATAGCAACCTGTTGATAGTCACATAGTGAGGGTGAGGTAGGCTAGGGAACCCACACCATGATGTCACTCCACCCCATGATGCTGGCCAATTTGTGCCAGGATGGAGCAAGTGCCGGAAGGTCCCAGTGCCCCTCTGTGGAAGTTCTCAATTCAATTAAGCCAATTAAGGTCTGAAAGATGAAAGAGCCCAGAAATGGTACGTTCCCTGCCCTTTTGGTGCCTACAGGCCGTTCTCGGCAACCAGCCCAGGCCGGAAACTCTGTCAGGTCTGCAGAACTGATAGGCCTGGTCACTTCTGTTCTTGGCCATTTCAGTGATGTCTGTTGTCCTTATTCAAACTGACGGAGGCCATTTCTCAGGTTTACAGAGACCTAGAGAAAGAAGAATATATGCTGTTTGCTCTCTATGGTAGTCAACAGTTACTCAAACATGGACCTCACCTTGACTGATGGCTCCTAGCCCATGGCCTATTAAGTTCATAAAGACAAGGTGGGTAAATGTGAGTGCCCATCCCAATCTGCCTTACCCCCATTCACTCATTCCTCCAGCCCTGTCCCCAGCTACTGACCACACAGTAGACTTCCTGCCGACTCAATAACCACCCATCTCAAAGAGCTAATGACTTGGAAAGTGGGAGAAACAGAGTCACCAAGTATTGGTGCCAAGCAGAGCAAAATAGGAATGGCCATGGGATTCTAAACTCTGCAGTAATCAATTTTGGCTGGAGTATTAATTGGCAGAGATGTTTTGGAGAATGTTCCACCGGAATTGTGAGTAAAAAAAAAAAAAAAAATCATTGGAGGTCAGTAGGTGGGGATGGGAGAGAAAGGTGTGTGCCCAAGTCTCAGAGCGGTACAACTGTGGCAGAGTGAGCAGTGGCCATAGGTAAGCCAAAGTGGGGCACAGTGAACAAGGACGTGGGGGCAGGAAAGGATTCAGAGGTGCTTTGAAGGAAGTAGGCCCTTTGCTTGATGGAACTGGGGAAATGAAATAGGGAGCATGGCAGGACCAACGTGTTTTGTTCTAGAATGATGGTGCCTGAACAGGGGAAGATGGTGACTCAGAGCAGCATGGTGACCAGTTGCCTGATAGGGCAGAATGTCTCTGGCTGCAGTGAGGTGGGGGGGGGAGACACAGCTTGACCTCACCAGAAGCTCTGGCCTTGCCTCTCTGTTTGGTGTCCTTACCGTGAATCACCACTGGCCTAGTCAGCCACAATGATGATAGTACACCAGTCAGGAGCTTCTCAAGGACCTGGTGTGGCTCTGCCTGGGCCACTACTGCTGGTTAATTGAGGGCATGACCACACTGGGCAGCAGGAGCAGGGAGTGGAAGGATAGACCTAGCCTGGTCAGAGGAGGGAGAAGTACAAGACTGAGTAAAGGCCCCATACCTGGGTAACTGTGCCTGTGGCCTGCAGGTGCTTGCTCTGAAGAACAGGAATTTCTGTTGGGCTCATGCACTACCCAAGAGCCCACACACTCAATATACCATTCACTCTGTCCCCTGCCCCATGTCCTGTAGGTACTCTACAACCCCCTCTACTCCTCCAAGTGGGTGAAGAGGCTGAAAAAATGAATGCGCTCCAAAGGAACAAAATCATCCATCTTTCCTTTTAGAAACTGCCCAAGTAGTGTCCCTAGGCAGCTCAGCTGGGGACATTGGCTGGAGCCTCCAATACACATGGGCCCTATTGTTTGGGTCTCTCACAGCAGCCCTTCCTGCCTGGGGCCTAGGAAGCTAGCTCGCAGGGGTTTTGTATTGGTGTAAGCCAGTGCCTATGTGGATGAACCAGACCTGTCTATTCCTCAGTCTAGCAGCCAGCAGGCTGGAGGTGGCAGGGGTGGGGAACAGCCCAAACCTTACAGATGCTGTGTACTAAGGTTGCATGGGGCACCTGGAGCTCAGCTCAGAGAAGGGAGAGGAGAAGGCACACCTGGCAGACAGAGGCATTGTCCTAAGCCAAGGTTCCAGGGCAGGGGTAGGTGGAGGCAACCTGAAGACAAGGAGTGCAGGTATCAGTTGAAAGCAGCCATTGCTGCCTTGAGCTGTAAGAGGCAGCAGATCCAGCTTCCTCTGGCACAGCAATTTCCCTTGGTCAACCCTAGTTTCTTTCACTGAGAAAAAGGAGAGTGGTTAGTGCCACCACCTCCTAGATGGCTGGGGGTGTTCACAGGGCACCCCCGGAAAGAGCCCACCAGGGGCTGCCTAGCTTCCTGTACTCACATTGCTTGCCCTGGATATTCTTGAGCTCAGGGCTCACCTCCGCTGCTCAGTCAAGCAGAGGGCCTCAGCCCCTCCCACCACCCTTCCACCTCTCCTCTTTCTTTTGCCTCTTTCCAATTTTTTCTCCCACATGTCCCTTCCTGAAACCCTGTGGCTCTTGAGCCTGACCTTATCTCTGTCACCCTGCTTGTTATGTGCCTACAATACAGAGAAGGAATTAGCTTAGTCTTGTATACCCTCTGCCCCCACTTACACATGCCCTTGCTGGGCACACATAGATGCTCAGTAAATATTTGTCAGATGATTGGCTGGAGGAATGGGTGGGAAAGAGGTGTGTGGGAGAGGGGGAGGATGGTGCAGGCATG
The DNA here is from genome assembly GCF_048772815.1 of Callospermophilus lateralis. Classification (NCBI taxonomy): domain Eukaryota; kingdom Metazoa; phylum Chordata; class Mammalia; order Rodentia; family Sciuridae; genus Callospermophilus; species Callospermophilus lateralis. Next base: position 125,149,237 of record NC_135325.1, read on the forward strand.
TGTCCGTCATGTTCCCACATCATCCGGAACTGAAGGCTTCTCCTCATGGCAAGTGTCTAGAAAGTTAACACCAGGTGTCCAAACCTTTCAGTTGGGGATCACTTGGGATAGGCATTTTCTGAAGCGGATCCCCTGACCTGTGGTTTCTTTTGGATTTCTCTTGTACGGGCTGGGGGCACATGTTGGAATAGCTCATTGTTTCCCAGAAACTCTTCTTCTCCCATGAGGGCTGTGGTACATCACATAGGGGCTAGTAGGATCATAGGATTGTAGGATGGAGCCTGCTGGGCTCTAAGAGGCAGGAGCTGTCCTGAGAGCAAAGGCCATGAACTTGCCCCACTCCCTTGCCTTCTCAAGGGCCTTTTTGCCTGTTTTTCAGGGGTCTGTCATCCTGGGTGGTTCTAGATCAGAAAACTGGAGCTTCCCCAAAGGTGAGGTCTGGCCCAACTGAACCTTGTCACCGGCGGGGGCTCTGCTGATGGCAAGGCTGAGGCCATGTGCACTGGACTAGTTCAGTTCCAGGAGGATGTATCACATGACCTTGGGGGATGTGCCCTCTTATGTGCAGGCTTCTAGGAAGAAGATATAGGAAAAGTGAAGTCAGGGAGGGCTGTGACCCAGCCAAGGAAGGGGGCAAGCCCAGGACAGCCCAGTGTTCTCACCAGCAGTTCCTTGGCTGAGGAGAGGGGCACTGGTGTGTAGGGGACAGTGTGAGGGATGACAGCCTCATGCTGCTCTCAAAGGGAGGAATGGTGTGCAGCCTGGCAGTGGCCTGGCTGCTCTGAGTGTGGAAGAGCCCAGCTCCTTACTGTGTCCTCAGGAGGGAAGCATGTTGGACGGGTATGGATAGCACTGTGCTGGGGGCAGGGTGTTGGCAGTCACCAGTGACCTGTGGCTGCTCTGGCCTTTTTCCCATGTGCCTTTTCCTGGTCACTTCCCCTTTACTTCCTTTGTCCCTTCCCTCTCTCTCCCCCTTCCCTTCTCCCACCCTCTCTCTCTCCTTCCCCCTCATCTCCCCTCTCTGCCTCCCTCCCTCTGGGCCTCCTCCTTTTATCCCTCCTGGCCCCCAGGTACCCTCAGGGCTACAGAAATACCTTGTGCACTAAGCCTTGACCTCGAGCCCAGCTGTCCCCGTCCATGGCTGGGCCTACTCTCAGGAGCCTTGCACAGCCCCAGGCCTGAAACTGAGTCACTGAGGCTGCACCAGAAGACCACCGGGATTTATAGCATGCCAGCTGCACCGGGCGAGTCTTAATCAGGCAAGAGCAGGGAGTGAGATGGGGGGACAGGCAAGGAGTTGACCATGGGACGCAAATAGTTTACCCATACTAGGCAGGACTGGCCACTGTCAATCCCAATGCACTGCCTCAGATGGGTTTCCAAATGGATTTGGGGACAACAACAGCTTCTGTGCCCTGGCTGGCCAGTGCTGTTGTCAGGAAGGTCCCTGACAAGAGGCACTGACACTTCTTCCATCCTTACCTGGGCAAGCCCTCCCAGCTCTGGGTGCTCACAGTGGGCAGAACTGGGGGTGGCCTGGTGGGTGGGGCCTTGCAGGGCATGAGGGTCCCTGAAGCAGCCTGGCTTATACCGAGTAAAGATTTATAGAGTATGTTCTGGAAGACTGGACCTTAGTTCTGTCTCAACCCTTGGCTTCTTCTCACCTCCTCCCCAGGTGTCCACACTAAACCACTTTCCCACCATCACCGCACCTTGCCTGGCCACTGGGACTGCAGGTGGCCACCTATTCCCATCTGTGGCTGAGCTGAGGCTACTTCTGTGAGAAGGCCTGACAGATAGAATGGGCGATATGGCCAACAGTTCCATCGAATTCCACCCCAAGCCCCAGCAGCAGCGGGAGGCCCCCCATGCGGGCGGCTTTGGGTGCACATTGGCTGAGCTGCGCACCCTCATGGAGCTCCGAGGGGCTGAGGCACTACAGAAGATCCAGGAAGCCTACGGGGATGTCAGTGGGCTTTGCAGGAGGCTGAAGACCTCACCCACAGAGGGTAAGTCTCTCTGGCTGGGTGGGGCCACAGGGGAGACTGGGGACACAGGGCCTGCTTACTCCTGAGGATTTGATCAAGGGATCCATATGCCCCTGCAGCACTTCCTAGAGGGGCTCTGTGGAGGGGAGGCCCAAGTGACCCTTGAGGAAACCAAGACCAGGACCCTGAAAGTGCCCGCCTCTTGAGCAGGAGATACCGTGCAGGAGGTGCTGTTGTTGTCCTTGAGTAACCTGAGTCCCAATGTGTGCGTGTGGCCTGACCCCCTCATCTACAACCCCATAATTAGCTCTTCTCCACCTTGTAGAGTGAAAGGGACAGATAAGAACAGTATGAGGTGTACACACACAGGCCAAGGGCCCCAAACTGCATCCCAGAAAATCCCTTCCAAGGAATGAGGCAGGGCTAGGTGGTTCCTAGTTGATAGAGGAGGAAACACAGCCCCTAACTGCATTTTGGAGGATTCCCTGTATGCTCATCTCTAATGTTCAGTTAAGGGAGCCAGAATAGGTGGGAGGGGTGTAGGGTACAAGTCTTCTGGGACTCAGGTTGCAAGCGGATTCACCCTGGGAGAGAGGAATGGCCTAAGGATGGCACAGGGCTATTGGAGTCTGGTGGGAAGGGATGGCCAAAGCTAGGGCACAGTAGGCCCATAATACTGATTGGAAGCAACAGTGGTCACAGGCAGTCCCAGAGAGGCAGTGCCACAGTGAGCCTCTAGGAAGCCTAGTGAGCATCCTCTAGAAGAGTCTGGGATAGAGACCTGACTGCCATCTTGGAACCCCACCTCCCCTTGCAGGAGGTAAAGCTCTGTCATTGCCTGTGTGGCCTTCCTCAGCCCTGCTGGGGTCTGCCACGAGGCAGGGACCACCCAGGAGCCAGGCACAGTCCCATATTCCAGGAGCTGGAGCACTTTCTGGTCCAGCTGGCACTGGGCTGGCAGGGTTGCCAGGGCTAGCCCAGCCCAATGCCAGGCCTGCTCCCCAGCCAGCACTGATTGATTTCATCAGCTGCCTGTCTCAGTGGCGGCACCTTGGCCCACCCAGTGCTGCTATCCCTGGCTGTCACCCTGGGTTCCTCCTACTTTCTGGCACCCCTGTCCCATCCATCACCAGGCGCTGCCCACTCTAGTTTATAAATCAATCCCTTGATGCATTCCCTCCTGACCATTGCCTCTACTCTGGTCTAGGCATGGCCCATCACTTTCAGCCTCCTTGCTCTGCCCTCACCCCCCCCCACTCAAACTTTAGGGCACAAATAGGATCCTGGTGCTCTGATCTCACCCTAGCTGGGCTTCAGAAAGCTCACTCTGTCTTCATGGGCCCAGGGGAAAAGCAGAGGTAGAAGGAAGGAAGTCCATAGGGCAGATGAGGAATTCCATGGTGGAGTGGCCTCCCTTGGCCACCTAGGTCTCCCTGTACCCATGGACACCCTGTCCCACCTACCGCACGCACCAGCCTGGAGCAGCATGCTATCAGGGCAGATGGCTAGGCTCTGTGCCAAAGGATCTCATTCCTTCCCTCCTCCTTGCCCACCCCCCTGAGGACTTGGGGCCTCAGAGGAGGCCAGGGTGGAGGGCCATTTAGCCACAAGGGCTCTGGCCTCTCCCAGATCAAAGGAAGCAGATGGGCTTCAGCTGGCAGCTCTTCCCTCTGCCCGTCAGGCCTTGTTAAATATTTAAAATGTCAAGGCCCCTGGGAACCTTCCTGATTCTGCCACAGAGCTCAGGAACTTGCCTGGTGTCTGAGGAGGGGGTGGGTGTAAAGAAGGGCAGGTGTGCAGGTGGGTGGCCCAGCCCCTGACATGCTTCTGAGCACCTGTGTCCCTATAGCCCCAATGGAGGGAGCCACGAGGTCTGGCTCTTCTTCCTGCAGAATGAAGTAGCCTGAGAACCAGCCCCTCCTCACAAGCTGCTCAGGCTTCAGCTGTCTGATGCTAGGAGCAGGTGTCTGTCACTCCCCTTGTCCCCTCAGCCAGGCCATGAGCCACAGGAAAGCATGAAGTTTTCAGTAGGCCTACTGGATTGGCCAAAAGTTCTCACCTAGGCTCAACTGCTCATTCCAAATCAGAGACAGTGGCCTGAGCTGTAGGAGGGGCTGGCTCCACATCAACCCCCTGGCAAGGTGGGAAGATGTGGGGGTGCCAGGAGGGGCTTTATGGGGAGGAGGGAGGCCAGATAGGTGTGTGGAATGTTGGGAGAGAGGGATTGTGACTACTGGAAATCAGCATATCAATCCAATGCCTTCTCAGTCTTTGTAGGGATCCAAGAGGCTTCCAGAACCTGTCCTGAAGAAAGCTGCTCATGTTTGTCAGAGAACCTCAGTGATAGACTTTCTAGGGGTACTTGGGCCCCATGCCCTCCCCTGTCTGGTCTCCACAGGCAGTCATGGGAAGGAGGGGGCAGATTAGCTGAGAGCCAACACGATGTGGTCCTAATCCAATTCTGATGGCATCTGGCCTCTGCTCTGGGCAGACGGCCCATCTGTGTCCATGCCAACCAGCAGGCCCCTGCCCCCATGCCCTGGACCCAGGCTGCCCTAGGGCCTGCTGGGCAGGCATGTGCTCAGAACCAGAGGGGCCTCAGCTGCCTCCACCCCCCCACCACAATGAGTATTGTGGCAGCAGCGGCAGCTGTTAGGACCCCCCAATCCCACAGGAAAGGGGCCAGTCTGAGGGCAGCTGCTGGTTTCAGGCAATGGGAGAGAATTGATGCAGTAGCAAGGGCAAATCAAGGCCAAGGGCAAGGTGGGGGAAGGGGAAGGGACCTCCAGGAAAGGGGCTCAAGGGCCCACTGCCCTTGGGGACAATCCAGGCATGTGCATCAGGACAGCAGGAGGCAGACTCACATAGTGCTTTGGGGACCTACAGGCTTCAGGGGACTTTGATCTCACTCTGGAAGCTCCAGGCCAGGAGCAGTAGAAACCCCAGGTATGTGGGAGGCTCCTGCTGCCTTCCTGGGGCATCTCTCATAGTTCCTATAGGTAAAGAAGATAAGGCCCAGTCCAGAGTGATGGACATGTCCCTCAGCTAAATCCCTGGCCTCAGTCCCCTACCCTATCCAGTCCCCTACCCTGGCACCACAGAAGCTGAGGTCTGGATTTTCTCCCAGACGTCCTACTGGAGAAGCTGCAAGCCTTCTGAAAGAGGCCTTTGGCCCTGGCAGAAATCGGAGCCACCAGCTGGGCCCAGGCACCATGAGGCCATGAGAAGAAAGGCAGGGACAGCTGTGGCCCTTCTGAGTGGGAAGGACACTGTGTGGCCATTGCCTAGCTGGGTGGACGTGCCAAGGCTGTGTAGGCTGCGGCTTTTGCTCTTGTTGGCCCTTCCATCTCGAATGGGCCTCACCCTGCCCCTTTGCAGAAACCCCATCATCAGCACTTCTTGTTCTCGAGTCATCTGGGGCTGAGCCTTCCCAAGCTCACTGCCCAGTGAGGGCCCCATGGACCGGATGGCCCTTCTGCTCACCTCCTGTCCATGCAGCAGGTGGCAGGAGTTAGCGCCAGCCACTCTGGGCCAGGAGCCATAAGCTGCTGTCTGTCCACCAGGTGTCAGTGTGGGGTTGGGCACTTTGGGGGTGCAGCACTGAGGATTTGTGGGAACTCAAGGAGGGGCTGGATCAGCCTGGACTGAGAATCCTGAGGGCTAAAGGCAGGGGGTTGAATCATCTTACCTGCCTACCTCTGAATAGGTGTATAGGCTCAGAGGCCCATGGCTTGGATGCCAAGCCTAAATGGGCCCGAGGAGATTGTGTATCCCAGCCCACAAAAACTTGCTCAGGGTGTGGAGGTAGCCTGAAGGGCTCTAGAGCCATGAGTGGAGTACCTCTGAGCCCCTGGGCCTACATCAATTAAGGAGCTTCAGCTGCTTAGGACTGAAGGGGTCCCCCACCAGAACTGGTTCCCTCCCCTCAGTATCCTTTGCCTGCTGATAATGTGCCATTATCACGAATAACTGATGATCTCCCAGCATCCCCACCTCTTGTCTTTAGGGATGATGGATGACAATTGGACTAGGAAAGGTAGCTGTCATTGTGAAGCCAAGGCCAATTGTGGGGCTCCTAAGAAAACTAACCGTGGCTCTGCCCTTAATTCAAGTCTCCATGTGTGCACACAGCCTCCCAGTTCTAGAGGAGGCAGTGGGAGTCCACGTCCTACCCCTTAACCTGGCCTTAAGGTTGGCACTACAGCCAGGCTCTGGGAGAGGTGTTATGAATGAGGCAGCTGTCTCCTTGCACACCTCATGGTCACCGTGGCACCAGGTCCTTGCTTAGCCTCTCACCATTCCTGTGTCCTGGAAGCTCAACATCTGGGAGGCTCCCTCAACCTGGCCTGGCCTGCAGTCAAGAACTCTGACTTGGAGCTGGGGTTGTGGCTCAGTGGCAGAGCAGTTGCCTGGCATATGTGAGGCACTGGGTTCGATTCTCAGCACTGCATATAAATAAATAGACAAAATAAAGGCCCATTTTTTTAAAAAAAAAAAGGAATCTCTTTAAAAAAAAAGAATTCTGACTCATGGACTCAGACCCCTTTTCATCTCCAACCTCGTCTGCCTCATTGAGACTGTGATGGGCAGGGCACCTTCCTCCCAAATGATGAGAAGCTCCCCACGCATCCCAGCCCAGGGGTCCAGGTCCCCAGGCATGGCTGAGCATATGATGCTGCCCACCATGGTGAGGTCAAGCAAGGCTTTACCACTGGGACTCTGGCTTTGCTTCTCCCCAGTCCACCCTGTCCCTCAACCTGGTTTCCTGGGTCTCTCTCTTCATAAGCCACTATTGGTCCCCCTGTCTGCACCCAAGAACTTGCTTCTCCCACTATCTCTCATATTCCCCCTCTCTGTTCCTTTCCTAAGAAACTTCTGGAAATCAGGCTTCCACTCCCTGTTTCCAGTAGCTGCTCTGTCCTCCTCAGCAGTTGTGGTTCCAGAGATTCCCATATCCCTGGGCCCTGGCTGTGCATGTGCTCCTGGTTGCCTCCATGCCCTGATCCCTTTTCAAGTTAGGCTGTGAGACCATACATTCTCTGGGACCAGCAGACCATGGGAGTAGGGTTATGGCCAAGGCCCACTGGCTTTTCTGCTCTTAGGATGTCCATGACCCAAAAGCACATTTTCATCTTATAGACCTATGTGGGGCCCAGTGACTAGTCTGCTCTGAAGAAGACAGGGAATCCATGTTTGGAGCTAGAGAGATCTTTCCTGACAGGAAGAAAGTCCTACTTCAGAAAGGGTTCTGGTAACTTCTTTGGCATCCAGTTGAAACCAGGCTAATGTCACCCACACCCCTTTGACTGGTAACCTTCCCATGAACCCACTGAAGCTATCTGGATGCTTACTTTTCCTAGGGAGCTGCTTGCTGCTCTCTTTTATTCCTGTTTCTGGGAAACCCTGGTCCATACTAGGCCCTAATGGGCCCCTCTGTGCTTTTCACTTGTTAGGCATTAACCGTCAGTTTCTTGCAAAGCCCCACTCAGAGACATTTTGGATGGAGCACAAAACAGCACAGGCGCCCCTTTACTCATGTGTGTATCAGGAGGAAGTTGTAGCCCCTCTACCTGGCCCAGCATCCCTTCCTTAGACTGGGTTTTCTCAAGCTAGCTGTGGAGAGTCACACACTCATTCCCACGTGCTTGGCCCCAAAGGTCTGCAGAAAGGCTCATGGTGCCATGTCTGCACAGTTCCTGTCTTCTACAACCATAGAGTCTAGAGGGAAAGGCAGCCCAGCCAGAGACCCCAAAAGCAGCAGGTCAGGCAGGGCCTCTTGGGGGTTCCTAGGACTAAAGCTGGCCTTCTCATCCTTTCCCTCTGTGCTTCTACTGCCCTCCTGGGACACTGTGCAGGACTGGCGGACAGCACCAATGACTTGGAGAAGCGCAGGCAGATCTATGGGCAGAACTTTATCCCTCCCAAGCAGCCCAAGACCTTCTTGCAGCTGGTGTGGGAGGCCCTGCAGGATGTGACCCTCATCATCCTGGAGGTGGCTGCCATCGTCTCCCTGGGCCTCTCCTTCTATGCACCTCCTGGAGAGGAGAGTGAAGGTGAGGGGAAGGGCTCTGGGCTGGAAGGAATGGAGGCAGGGTCCTAAGATGTCCCACCTGGGCTTGGCTCTGTAACTTCTTTTCCTCTTCCCTTCTCTCCTTGGGCAAAGCCTGCGGGAATGTATCCGGTGGGGCAGAAGATGAGGGGGAGGCTGAGGCTGGCTGGATCGAAGGGGCCGCCATCTTGCTGTCTGTCATCTGTGTGGTGCTTGTCACGGCCTTTAATGACTGGAGCAAGGAGAAGCAGTTTCGAGGCCTGCAGAGCCGCATTGAGCAGGAGCAGAAGTTCACAGTCATCCGGAATGGGCAGCTCCTCCAGGTCCCTGTGGCTGCACTGGTGGTGGGGGATATCGCTCAGGTCAAGTATGGTGAGTGTGCCAATCTTCACCCACCCCACCAAGGAAGCCTGACTCCCATTTCCAAGAAACATGGGCCACAGGACACCCCTGTATAAGCTGTCCCCAGTACACAGGTGCTTTCACCCACAGGGGGCATGAGGCAGCATGGAAAGGGAGTATTAGAGATACAATCACACCCCAAGAAGCAGACTGTCTCCACAGCCCCCCACTACTGCAGGAGGGAAATGTTGACCCTGTCCGCTGCAAGCTGGACAACATGGCTAGTTGTGGGTGGTTCCCTCCCCGACAAAGGAGGAGACTGAAAGAAGAGGGATTTCGACTCCTTTGACCACTTGGCTCATCATATCTAGAGGGACCTTCCCTGGGAGAGCCGGGAGGAGGTGGTGGGGAGAAAGGTTCCCTGGACCCACAGCCTCTGGTTCTGGCTCGGGGCGGACCTGTAGGAGACCTGCTGCCTGCCGATGGCGTGCTCATCCAGGGCAACGACCTGAAGATCGATGAGAGCTCTCTGACAGGCGAGTCGGATCATGTGCGCAAGTCAGCTGACAAAGACCCTATGCTGCTTTCAGGTAAGGGCTGCCTTCCCAACCAGCCCACTGAAGTCAGCAGATTGGAAGCCATTTGGCCCAATATCCCCATTGAAGCCATTTGCCAGACTCACCTCAAGGAGGGCGATTTCCCTAAATAGGTTTTCCAGTTAGGGGGTTTGAGGACTGCACCCATCACAAAGCCAGAGTGGGCCACTGGAGAACTGATGATGGTACCTACAGCCACAGGGCTCCAAAAGACCCTTGGTAGTCCTGAATGGGGAGGAAATTTCATGGGGATCAAAGTAGCACTTCTCCCAAATCTAGACCTTCAAGGAGATCCAAAAGAGGCAAGTGTTCCTTTTCCAGAAGGTTCTGACTTAGCCTAGCATTTATCCCAAGGGGAAATGCAGTATGAAACTGGACAGAAAGGCCAGAGCCCCCTGGTCAGAGCCCCCTGTGAATGGCTCACCCATGCTTCTGCCAAGTACCTACCCCTCTGGGCCTATGGGTTTCCTCTGAGCCAGCCGAGGATTTGGGTCAATACAGCTGTAGCAGCCTCTGAATGATGATTTCTTGCCTCTGGGATTCCTTGGGAACCCTCATGTAGGCACTGAACATGTCTCTCACCAGGTGGTGCAAATCTCTGTCTCAGTCTCTCTGTGTTTCTGTGTTAGGCACTCATGTCATGGAAGGTTCTGGAAGAATGGTGGTAACAGCCGTTGGTGTAAACTCCCAGACAGGCATTATCTTTACCTTGCTTGGAGCTGGTGGAGAGGAGGAGGAGAAAAAAGATAAGAAAGGTAAGGCAACCCTGACTTCTAGTTTCTAGTGCTGACAGGGACAGTGGGGCACTGCTCTTCTTCTTTGTCTGCCTATCAGCAGTCTCCTGCTGGCCAGTGCCAGGCTCCCAGGAGATCTAGCCCTCAAAGGATGACAGGCTATGTCCTCTCTTCTGATTTTTCTTGGCAATCCTTCTTCTAGGGTTTTGTCCCCAAAAGTCAGCAGGCCAGGGGCCCCTCCAAATCTGTGTAAGGGCAGCTTCCCTGGAATGGCTGCTTTCTGAAGGCTTTGGAATGCTCTGCCTGGACAGGAATGAGGTCAGAGGGACACAGGACTAGACTTGTTGGCTTCACTGGATGCTCTAGGAGCTTAATGACCACCCTCAGGGTGCTCAGCCCTTATACCCTTAACAGTGAATACACAATAAAATGCCAAGAATCGGGGGTCAATACAACAGTCAGGAAAATAGGGGTCATGAACTCAGAGGTGGAGGACTCTTAAGCACAGCAAAGAAGACATAGTAGAAAGGATAGGATTTGTGAAAGGACATTCAGGATCACAGGATGCTGGGATGGGATAGGGGCAGGACCAGATCGTAATGGGTGATGGCCCTTGTCCTAGGGACAGCAGTGTCAAAGGACAGATAACTTCAGAGAGCTCAGCTCCATGGTGGTCGTGACCTCCCTAGCACAGAGCTAGTCTGCTGCCCTGCAAGCGTGGCCAGAGTCTCCTTTTGTCCTCAGTCTAGGGCCTATAAGCTATGGAGCTGACCTCCATACTCCCTGACCCCCTGGATCTTGGCACTATGGATCAGGCTGTTCCCTTCTGTAACTCTGACCCACATCTTTTTATCACTCCCTTGGTTCTGGCCTGCATTCGCCCTCAGGCCTCTCCTGAAGCCCAAACCAAGTGGGGAATGGAGATTTCTAGATTGGTGCCTCCCAGCTGAGAGAAGCCACCTGGGCCCATCTACAAGTACAAAGGACCTGCACTGTGGGGAGAACTCTGCTTCCTGTGGGAAGCTCCAGCAGGAATCTGGGGCCAATGACCTGGGGAAGGGATGATTAGTCTTAGGCTGCCAGAGCCAAGAAAGCAGGTGAGACAGGTCAACATAAGGAAGAATGCTCTATCAGCCTAGTTGTGGGCCACCTCTTGAAGCTCTCTGCTCATGGAGGCAGTGACAGAGGAGCAGCATGAGCTGCAGTGGCCTGAAAGCTTTCATGGACCATCTCCTGGCCACCTGGGCCTGTGTGTCCCCATGTGGGCACCTCCCTGCTGCTACCAGGCCAGGCCTTCCCTCCACCACCTCATGTTTGCTGTACTGAGGCCCCTGTCCCTGTAAAGCTAGTTCAGAATCCTCCCCTAGTGAGAAGCCTAAGGGTGCTCAGGCAGGTAGTGAGCCCAGGCCTCATCTGGTCTGGGCTGGCCGAGGCTGGAGTCCCTAGACCTTTCTATATAGAAGAACAATTGACTCTGCCTCGTGGCCTCTTGGTCCCAGCTGATTAGCAGGGAGTCCCTTTCCACATAGGGCCACCTTCTCCCTGCTAAGGTTCTCTCCCTTGGGCTGTTGGAACATATATTTCCTAGTGTCCCCTGTGGTTCCTTTGCAGAATCCTGGCCTCTTGCTCTGTCCCTTAAATGTTGGTGTCCTTCACTGCTGGGTCCTAGGCTCTTCCTCTTTGAACATAAACAGACCCTCTCCAACCCCTACCAGGACCCTTTCTCCCACTCTCTTCAGCACCAATAGGCTGTGCAACTTAGTGGCCAGAGCTTCTTTGAGGAGGGGTACCCTGATGGGCCCCAAGGGGGAGCAGCAGCCACCATGCCCAATGTCTCCCCACTCCTTGCCTCATTGACTCCCTATGAGTCAACCCAGTCTGTTGGGTGTACTCTAAAAGTGCCCCCTGTCCACTTGCTGCCATTTGCCTTTTTAAAAAATATTTATTTTTTAGTTGTAGTTGGACACAATACCTTTATTTTGTTTATTTATTCTTATGCGATGCTGAGGATCGAACTGAGGGCCTTGCACATGCTAGGCGAGCACTCTACTGCTGAGCCACAACCCTAGCCCTGCCCTATAGTCTCTCCTTCCTTTGGGCCCTCACAACCCCAGGGCTTCCAGCAGCACCTGCCCTTGTTGTGCTGTGTTATCATCTTACTGTCATCCTATGTCTATGGGTGTCTCTTTCCCCTCCACCTCAGATATCTCCCTTACCTCTGAACTATCCTCAGCCTCCACAGGAGCCCTGGACAGAGGCCCCAATCTATGTTCCACCTCTGGATAGAAGGAGGATCTTGCCATGCTTTTTGGGGACCCCAGATCCCAATCCCCCTGCCTGGGAGCCACCTAGCACCTTGTCTGTGTCCCTGGATCCCCAATGACATGAGCTATTTTGTGGTGACTGATAGATCAAGTCCCTCCTGCCCTGGTCAGTTCCCCTCTGGATTGGGGCCAGCGTAGGTATGGCCCCCAGGATAGCCCTTCTAACTGCCACCTACCTTGTGCAACCCTCAGGTGTGGTCAGCACTGTGGGAAGGCCCTTCTCAAGACAGCAGTCCTTTTAGAAACTTCCCACTGCTCTCCTATGTGACTCAGGAATCATCCAGTCTGCCTTCAAGGCTTCACTGTATGCCTGGAGTCAAGGCCTAGTGGGAAGCCCTGGCCTGGGTTTTGTGTGGTAACCACATTCTGGGAGGTGGTGGCAGAGTGAGCCTGGAAAGTACAAGGTATGGAGAAGGTCTCTCTGTGGGCAGCATCAGGGCCACCAGCAATGGGACGCATCCTCCTCCCGCCCATCCCACGTGGTTCCAGGCTGCACTGTCTGTGCTCCAGCTCTGCCTACTGTCCTGTGCATGTCTGTTTGTCTTGGCCATATGGATGTTCTCAAGTCTCCGTGTCTGTCATTCCTCTTCCATTGTAGGAAAGCAGCAAGATGGGGCGATGGACAGTAGCCAGACCAGAGGTAATGTGTACGCAGCGCTGCTAAGGGCAGCTGAGGAGCCTGGGGTTTGGGGCTGGGTAGAGTGGGTATGTGGGAGGGGCCACCCACCAATGGAGCAAGAGCAGCACCAAGAGACCAGGTGAGTGAACTCTATGGTCCTGCCCTGGCTTGAGAATGGAGGAGCACCCCCTAGGGCTGCTCTGAGCCTCCCATCCACGGACACTTCTGGAAGCCCAGACCAACCACCTAGATGTTGGCTAGCAGACACCTGAGCTATTGGCCATTATGCACCTGAGATCTGTGCATACAGATAATCTGTGGTAGGCACCCTGGGTCCTCTGGCCAGAGAAGGAACCTGATATACAGAGAAGTTGACTTTCCCAAAGCTCTGGTCCTGGTCCTATGGGTTTCCCATGTCAGCTTCCTTCTGACTGACCCTCCAACGGGCAGAGGCCCAGCTCTCCTCTAAGCCCTGAGTCCCTAGTGGGCTCTGGCACTCTGTGGCTGGGTATGTGCCTGGCTGTGAAACACTGGAAGACGTAGCTGGATGGCAGATGGCAGCCCAAGGAGGAGAAGCAATCCAGGTCAAATCATCAGTCAGTTCTGGGTATTGGAAGTGTGACCTCAGGAAGGTTGTGGTACAAGAGATGGACCTTCTCAAGCAAGTATGGTGTCTACTCACCCAGGGACCTAGGGACTGAGACTGGATCAGATAAGCCAACTAGAGCTGAAAGGATAATTGAAGTTGGGAGAGAATTTGGGGAAGGGCTATGGGAGCATGACAGTAGTTGGGGTACAAGGATAGAAGTGGCCCAGCTGGGCAGGACTTGGCATATCCCTGAGGCTACTGAGAGGAAGGTGCTATGGTGAGTGGCCTTGGGCTAGAAGGTGGGGAGGGGGGATACAGAGGTGATGGCTGTATGCAAAGAGCCCCATTGCATGGGAGACAGAGTGATGGGGGATAAAGACAAGCAGGGAACCCCCAGTTGCTGGGTCAGTTGGCCCCTCCCTGAGGAGGAGTGAAGGTAGCAAGTAGAGTAGACATGATCACTTTGGGAATACAGCTGAAGACCCTGGAGCTCAGGGAGTGCATGAGGCCAGAGCTTGGCAGAGAGGAAAATGAGGAGCCGCGGGGTGGGGACATACCACCACCATATCAAGCACAGCAAGGGTGAGGAAGGAGGGGAAGGGGAAGGGGAGTCCTGTGCTCCAGCAGGGAGGCAGGGAGGCAGTTGGACGGTCAGAGAAAGCTTTACTACTGCAGCCCAGGGAGCATACGAGTGGGAGTAGACAGACTGAAGAGGGGTGGCTGGGATAGGAGGAGGGTCCACCAGGGCCCCTAAGCCTCCCAGTGGAGCAGGGAGGTGGCTTGTACACCAGTGAGCAGATGAGTCAACCTCGGGTTCTGGAATATTCCTTGGACCACAGACCTCTCCTCAGGTATTGAGATTTGGGGCATTCCAGGACTGGCCACCTGTCTGTGTGCCCAAGTACCTTGTTCTTGTGTCTGTCCTCCCTTTCCATGAGAGAACCATTTCTCTCTCCTACCTAGCACAGTGCTGGAGCTGTCCAGCCACCTTAGGAGGGTCTGACCTTAGGCAGCAAGATGGGGGAGGTCAATAAACTCCCTTTTGCCATGTTAAGCTCGGGATTATATAAAAGAACCCATAGTGAATTCCATTTCATTTTGTATGGTATGGCATGTCTTCCCCTGTGATAGCCCTTTGTAGCTCTTTCATCCTGGCTGTGCCCTAACCTTGGCCATGGTATTCCTCTGTGTGCAGCTAAAAAGCAGGATGGGGCAGTTGCCATGGAAATGCAGCCCCTGAAGAGCGCAGAGGGTGGGGAGATGGAGGAGCGAGAGAAGAAGAAAGCCAATGTGCCCAAGAAGGAGAAGTCAGTTCTACAGGGGAAGCTCACAAAACTGGCTGTTCAGATTGGAAAAGCAGGTAGGGATAGCCAGAGGTGGCAGGCCAGGGGCCACCAATCATGCATAAGGGACTCTGGGATCCTGGAGATGGAATCATGACATGTAGAGTCAGGATGAAGAGATATTGCAGGTGGTATGGGCCAGGCAGCCAGAGGCCAGCTAGAGCCATCAGGGTCTGGCCCAACTTTCCCCAGTAAGCATGGATTCCAAACCCTTCCCTAAGGCCCAAATCACAAGCTGACCTGTTACCCAGCATGCTCTATCCATGGCATGGTCAAAAGGCAGCCAGCAGTATTGAGGGCCTACTGGCTGGAACTCTTAACTTCTGAGGGTGGGCCAAACCTAGCCAGTCCCTACAGCTGTGCCTCTCATGCCATTGGACATAGGCTCTCTGTTCTCCTTTCCACATGTCTTAGGGGACTTGACCAAAGAACATCTCAAGCTCTTATGCAAACAGGCCTTTCTCTGCCCCCACTGAGCCATCCCCCCAGCTGTTTATCTCAAAACTCAAACCAAATCTGCTTTGAGCTGGCCACAGCCACAGTGTCCCTTACCTCTTCTTCCCTCTTTCTCTCTCCTTCTCAACTATGGTGGCCCTCTTCCCCACCAACCCTCTGTGGCCTCCATCATGACCGGACAGGGCTGGTGATGTCTGCCATCACTGTCATCATCCTGGTCCTCTACTTTGTGATTGAGACCTTCGTTGTGGATGGCCGGGTGTGGCTGGCAGAGTGCACGCCCGTCTATGTGCAGTACTTCGTGAAATTCTTCATCATCGGTGTCACTGTGTTGGTTGTGGCTGTCCCTGAGGGCCTGCCTCTTGCTGTCACCATCTCCTTGGCTTACTCTGTCAAGGTAATAATAGTGTTTACAGTTGTGGGCTTTCAGGAAGCACCTGGGCTGCATTGAGGACTAGGGGAGGTTGGGTACACCTTGGGGAGGAGGGAAGGCATTGAGTGGGGACCAAGGGGCATCTTTGCAGATCTGTTGATACAGAGAGACTTGCTGTATTCATGGGCGTTCCCCACCTGGATTCCTGGGCACAATGAGATAAGCCAGAGAGTAAGTGGGTGGTGAAGTAGACCTGAGGGTTAGCATCTCTGGGACACAAAAATAGAGAGGCCAGAAGGGTTAGGAAGTGAAGATACCAGTATTGTTTGTGGAGATGGGAACAGGGAGGCGCTGGGACATGAGAAGACTATGGGCAGAGCATGCGAGAGTCAGGATGGCATCAGGGAACCTCAGGGCCAGTGGGTAACCTGAGAGGGGCCTCTGAGAAGATGAGCTCTGAGGAGAGTGACTGCCTGAAGTCTGACTGCTAGCTCTTTGATGAGAGTCTTTGTCTCATAGGCCTGCTCCCTTGGTTTAGCCACCACATAGCCCAGTGCTGATCAGGGTTCCCAATGGGCTGTTAGTACCACAAGTACATCATATTTGTGTTGACTATTTCTTGTTCCCCTTAACCTGATGAGTGAACAACACAAGTGTCCCCACCCGATCTATGCCCTTTACAGAAAATGATGAAGGACAACAACCTGGTACGCCACCTGGATGCCTGTGAGACCATGGGCAATGCCACTGCCATCTGTTCAGACAAGACGGGCACGCTCACCACCAACCGGATGACTGTGGTCCAGTCCTACCTAGGAGATACCCACTACAAAGAGATTCCAGCCCCCAGTGCCCTGACCCCCAAGATCCTTGACCTCCTGGTCCATGCCATCTCCATCAACAGTGCCTACACCACCAAAATACTAGTGAGCTGGAGCAGGAGGGCAGGCTGACAGAGCTGCTGTGGGACAAGGGAAGGGGCTGGGCTGGGGTGTGGCATGAGCTATCCTGAAGACCTGACTATACCCCCTTAAGAACTTCTGAGAGGCTGGAGGCCCCTCAAAGGTAGAGCACAGGCCTAGAATGCATGAGGCCCTAGGTTCAACTCCCAGCATCACCAAAAAAAATTTTTATTTGAGCAGAGTCTTTGGGTTCACCCTCCTCTTAGTCCCTGATATGACAGGGTGCTCTGGCTACTGGGTGGGGCCTGCAGCTTCTAGAAGACCCTTCTAAGTCTGGTGAATGATGAGAATCCTGCCTGCAAGGGGTCACTTTGCAGCTGGGGCATGGCCCATCTAGTCCACATAGTCAGGGGAGCAGTCCTCTGCTCCCCTGACAACACACCCTAAAACACGGTAGCCACAACTGAGCAGGAGCCAGGCCCCGGGGGCAGCATGGAGGGTGCTCTTGGCCTCGGTGCCATCTTGGCTCTCCTCGCCCTGCAGCCTCCAGAGAAGGAAGGCGCTCTCCCACGCCAAGTGGGCAATAAGACGGAGTGTGCTCTGCTGGGCTTTGTCCTGGACCTGAAGCGGGACTTCCAGCCTGTGCGGGAGCAGATTCCAGAAGATAAGCTTTACAAAGTGTACACCTTCAACTCAGTCCGCAAGTCCATGAGCACGGTCATCCGCATGCCTGACGGCGGCTTCCGCCTCTTCAGCAAGGGGGCCTCGGAAATCCTGCTCAAAAAGTGAGTGGGCAACAGGAAGGAGCCAGGGGCTGGGTGGCTGGGGGCTAGTTTAAGTGTATATACAAGATTTCTTGTTTTATTTTTGTAGCAAAATAGACCTAATATAAAATTGACCATTCTCACCTCTTTAAAGTATACAGTTCAGTGACATTAAGTACATTCACAATGTCATGCAACTGTTACTACTCGAGTTCACAAACATTTCCATCACCCCATAAAGAGCCCCTGACCCACTAAACAGCTACTGTCCATCTCCCCACCAGTCCTGGAAACCACTGATCTTATTTCTGTCTCTGCCTATTTTGAACATTTCATATAAATGGAATCCTGCAGCCAGGTGCAGTGGTGCACCCTATAATCCCAGCTATTCAGGAGACTGAGGCAGAAGGATGGCAAGTTTAGGCCAGCCTGGGCAACTTGGTGAGAACCTGTCTCAAAATAAAAAATCAAAAGGTCTGGGGATGTGGCTCAGTGGTAGAGCACTCCTGAGTTCAATCCCCAGTATTGCAAAGAAAAAAAAGGAAATCATGCACTTTGTGGCCTTTGTGTCTGGCTTCTTTCACTGAGAATAATGTCCTCAAGGTTCATCCATGTATCATAATTTCATTTCTTTTTGATGGTTGACTAATATCTCATTGTGTGTATAAGATCAATTTTGTTTACCCATTCATCTGTTGCCAAACACTAGGATTTTTTCCACATTTTGGCTATTGTGAATAATGCTGCTGTGAACAAGGTTATGTTTGAAGTCACATTTTTTTTAGAGAGAGAATGTTTTCTTTCTCTTTCTCTCTCTCTCTCTTTTTTTTTTTTTTTTTTTGGTAGATGGACACAACACAATGCCTTTATTTTTATGTGGTGCTGAGAATCGAACCTGGGTCCTGCCCATGCTAAGCAAGCGCTCTACCACTGAGCCACAATCCCAGCCCTTGACTTCACATTTTCAACTCTCTTAGATATATCCTATTTTAGTCAGCTTTCCATTATAATAACAAAACCCTAAGCTAAATCACTTTATAAAGAGAAAAGGTTTGTTTTGGCTTATAGATCTGGAGGTTTTGGTTCATGATCACTTGGCCTCATTGCCTTTGGAGCTGTGGCAAGACAGTACATCATGACAAGTGTGTGTGATGGAGCAAAGAGTCACTTATTTCATGGCTGGGATGAGAAGGAGAAAGAAGAGACCACAGTCCCACAATCCCCTTAAAGGACATGCCCCAAGGACTTAACCCCCCACACACACTAGGCCCTACTTCCTAAGTTCCCACCCCTCCCAAGAGTGCCAAGCTGGGGACCAAGCTTTTAACACATAGGCCTCTGAGACACATTCTGTCCCTAACGCCCAGTGGCTCATGTCCATCTCCCAATACAAAATGCATTCAATTCTTCTCCATGAATCTCCAGAGTCTTAACTATTCCCACTTTGCTTAAAAGTCCAAGTCCAAAAAGTCTCCTCTGAGACTCAGGGCAAAATCTTAGCCAAGAGCCCCTGTACAATTAAAAAAGAAAGTTACATTCTTCCAAGATACAATGACATAGCGTAAGCATTCTCATTCCAAGATGGAGAAAATAGGAAAATAATATGGAGGGTCTAGACCAAAGTAAGACCAAAACCCGGGAGGCAAATCCTAAATCTCCAGGTCTGGTGTCCAAAGCACACCACATTAGTATGTGGCTCCCAAGGGCTTGGTCAGTCCCATCCTAATAACTTTGCTGGCTGCTTCCCACAAGGCCACTGTCTTGAGCAAGCTTTACACACTGTCTGCAATTTCCTCTGAGCATTCCTAGCATCCTCTAACTTCATGGGATCTCCATTACAACATGAGCTTCATTCTCATGGCTCCATCAGTGCTCTGGCAGAGACTGCCTGCAAGGATGCCAATGCTGCCACACACTGCCTGGCTCCCAGGCTTTCCTTTGAAATCTTGGTGGAAGCCTCCATGACTCCGTAACTCTTGCATCCTGCATGCCTGCAGAACCAGCATCACCTGGATGACACCAAGGTCTGGCACCAGTGAGAGTTGTATCTGGGCCCACTTGAAGCATGATTCTAGCTGCTTCTGGCTAAAAACAGAGAAATAAATTCCAGGGAAATAAATCCCTAGTCACTTTTAGGTGAGCATGGCACCCTGGGGCTTTCTTCTCCAAAGACTCTGTCCTGGAAATTCTTTGAAACCAATTTACAGTTCTACATTTCTAAGCATGAGATGGCACTCCATTTCTGCAATTCCCTCTAGGCATCTTTCCTATTATCCACTTGGCTTCTTTTTAGTTGCACTAGCAACCACATCAGTACCCTCTTTGGCTGGAACTTTACACGAACTTCTTTTTTGGCCAAACAGCAAGTTTTGCAAATCTTTCCACTCTATTCCTGTTTTCTCCTGTTTCTCACAGTAAATTTAGCTAAAAAGGATACAGGAATAAATACCCATGCCATATCCTGAATGCTTTGCTGTTTCCTCCTTCACATGAACTAATTTTTCACCTTGAAACTCAGCCTCCCGCAGAGTCTCAGGACATAGACAAAATGCAGCCAAATTCTTTGTCATAATGTAAAAAAGGATGGTCCCCTGTACCATTTCCAGTGGAGCCCTTGTTTCCATATGAAACTTTATGAGCACAGTTTTTACTATCTGCATTCCCTTAGCATTCTGGTCCTCTGAGCTCCCAGGAGAATTGCCCACGAAGCTGTGCTTATAGCATTCTGGCCTTTCCCTAGCCTGCTCCTTCAAACTTTCCAAACTCCTCCCACCCATTCTCAGTGTTCTTCCACATTGACAGGTGTAATCGCAGTGAGGACCCACTTCTTGACACAAATTTTCTAGGCATCCTGCAATCCAGTCAGGTTGTCACTAAAATTAACCATCATGTCTACCTAGGAGTGCCATGCTGGGTCATATTATAACTATGTCTTTTTTTCCAAATTGACTCCACAATTTGATGTTCCAAGTAGCTATGTAGAAGAATTCTAACTTCTCCTCATCCTTCCAAATACTTGTCATTCTCTGGTTTTATTGTTATTATTATGGTCATCCTAGTGTATGTGAGGTGGTATCTTATGGTGGTTTTGATCTGCATTTCCCTAAGGACTAATGCTGTTGAGAATTTGTTCAAGTGTTTAGTGACAAGTTTAGGACTTCTTTAGAGAAATGTCTATTGAAGCCCTTTGCCCATTTTTTAGTTGGTCTGTTTGTGTTCTTATTACTTAGTTTTAAGAGTTCTTTATATATTTGAGTTATTAGATCCTTATCAGGTATTGGATTTATAAATATTTCTTCCCATTGTGTGGGTTCTTTTTACTATTGAGAGTATCCCTAGACACATGATGTTTTAAGATTATGATAAAGTTCAATTTATCTATTTTTGCTACTGTTATTTTTGTTGGGTTTCTTTTAGAAGTGATGAAAATGTTTGAAAGTTGACTGTAGTGATGCTTGTACGTATCTATGAATACACTAAAAATCATTGAATTGTACACTTTAAATGGGTGAATTGTGTGGTATGTGAATAAAGCTGCTTAACAAAACATAAAGAGGGAGCATGCAGCCTTGCGTCCAAGCACCCTTGCTCCCCCTGCCCTTTCTCAGTCTATACACTTTCCTTTGGCCTTGGCCTCTCTCTTTTCCCTATTCCTTCTGCCCCACCCACCTGGATCCTCCCATACTTCCCCCCTGGGAAGCCTAGGGTTTCTTGCACCCCCAGGCTCAGTCTGCCCACTGTTCTCAGCAGACCTGATCACCAGGTGAGCCCCCAAATAGTCCAGGCACAGACACTGCAACCCAGGGCAAAAACCACATCCTCCCTGAAGCCCTGATGGGTTGGTAGTGGAGGCTGGACTTCAGGGCCTAGACCTCTTTCTGTGCTTCTCTTTTGATGGCCACTGTGGCTGAAAACCCAAATTCTATAGCAGAGCCTGAAGTCCAAACCTGACTCTACTCTTTGCTGGCCATGTGAACATGAGCAAATTACCTCCACTCTCCATGGCCACCACAGTTTCCCCTGATAACTTATTTCCTGGGAGTGTTGTGAGAATGACATAAGTGAATCCGTGTTCCTAGGAAGACATCAGTCTGTGCCAGCTCTTGTTATCATTTCCTTCTGTCTTGACAACCAGTTCCTGCTTCATTAGTGTCCCTGTAGTACCTACCTCCTAAGCCCATTCACTTTTTCTATCACACCTGTCTTTAGCTGAATCCTCCCAGTCATATCTGTTCTGAGAAGCACCTGGGTCCATCAGAGCTTGGACTGAGATTGCTGCTTTTCCCATTCCATGGTTACAACTGATACTCTGTGGCATTTTGTTTTTCCTGATGATCTTCCTCCTTGTCCCGTGGAGTCCATGGGAGAACTGCCATAAGCCAGGAGTTCCCACCTGCCAACTGGGGTCCAGGGGCTGCTGGAAAAAATGACCCCAAACCTGCTGGCTTAAAACAACAGTTCTGGAGGCCAGAAGTCCAATGTCAAGGTATAGGCAGGGCTGTGCTCCTTCTGACAGCTATAAGAGAGAATTCTTGCTTGCCTTTCCCAGATTCAGGTGGTGGCTACAATCCTCCATGCTTCTTGGCTTGCAGCTGCATTACTCCAGTCTCTACCTCTGTTATCACATGGCCTCCTCCCGTGTCTGTGTGTCTCTGTGTCCTCTGTTATCTATATAAGGACATTGGACACTGGCTAAAGTCCCACCCTATTCCACTGTGACTAGTGCTGCTTCCTCTTGTTTTCTCCCTGTCTCCACCTCACTCCACCACCCCTCCCCTTGCCCCAGGTGCACCAACATCTTAAACAGCAATGGTGAACTCCGAAGTTTTCGTCCTCGGGACCGGGATGACATGGTGAAGAAGATTATTGAGCCAATGGCTTGCGACGGCCTCCGTACCATCTGCATCGCCTACCGAGACTTCTCTGCAGGCCAGGAGCCCGACTGGGACAACGAGAATGAGGTGGTGGGTGACCTCACCTGCATAGCTGTCGTGGGCATTGAGGATCCTGTACGGCCTGAGGTAGCCACCCCTTGGTAACTGCTTCCTGGACCTGAGGTGTCCGATAGGTGGAGGGCCAGCCTTTTCCCACACTTAACCTCCACGGTGTACTTCAAACACAAGCATGCATGGCGAGAGCCACTTTCTCCTCACCTTCCCAGCTGTTACACCTCTTACTGCATAGTTACAGGTAGAGCAAACCAGCCACCTGCTGAAGTGCAGAAACACTGGATAAGGTGGTCAATGGCAGAGACTTGGGATCCTCCTAGGGTCATGGTCATTGCACCCCAGATCACACCCTCCTCAGTACACTTGATCTCCTTCCTGGAGGCTCTTGTCCTTGACCCACACAGAGGTTCTGGGCTGCCCACAGAAAGCCTCCTCCTGCTTGGCCCTGAGGCATAGCTCAGGCTTCACCTCCTACTGGGTGAATGAGTGCAGCAGTGAGCTCTTCAAACCTCACCCCCAGCCTCCTGCAAAACCAATAGGCTCAAGGGGATAGTGAGGGAGAGGGGGGAGCCAGGGATGACTGAGCTGGGAAGCCTGACTGATGCAGGTTTGAGGGACAGGGTGGACCATTCTTAGTCAAGGGTTTAGTTGGATCCAAATGATATTCAGGATATCCTCATGAAAATGTCAAGTAGGTCAGTGGCTATAGGAATAGAGAGCTCACAGCAAAGGTCCTGACTAGAGAGAAATTCCAGGAGCATCATTGTATAGGTGACGTCACTGGGACAGTGTGCACTGAAACAGAGGCCAGACAGGGAATGGAAACTTCAAGGGCCATGTGTCTGAAGCAAGCACAGAGGAAAAGAGGGTGAGTTTGCCCAGTCATGGCCTTGACATTGGGAAGTCATTAAAGACCTTGAGCTGAGCAGGTTCCATGGGATGGCTGCTTTTCATTCTTTAAAAATGGGAGATCCTGTCAGGATTGTGGCTCAGTGGTAGAATGCTTGCCTGCATGGATGAGGTCCTGGGTTCAATCCTCAGCACCACATAAAATAAATAAAAGTAAAACAAAATAAAGGTATTGTGTCCATCTACAACTAAAAAATATTTTTTAAAAATGGGAGATCCTGGAGAGAGGCAGAGTCTGGGAGGGCCTTCTGTCTTCACAGACCCTCTCTATTGCTGCCATCTCATGTCAGAAACCTGAAAACATATTTGTAGGAGCTGCAGTGGGGTGTGGGGTGACAGGAGAGGAGAAACTTCATGCTTTGGACCATGGACCAAAAAAAAACTCAATTCAGAAGAAAATGCCCAGTGGCCATGGATCATTATCAATAGAGCAGCCCTGCATTCCAAGAAGAACCCAGTGTGAACTGGCATTAAGGTGAGCTCCTAGGCCTGCTGCAAAATATTTTTATGTAAGTTTTCATCTCAGAAAATGTCAAACAGAGGCAAGTTGTGGTGAGGATATAATAAAGGCCTACCTTCAGTAGGTGCCCTAGCAGGTTAGGGAGAGGCCACCCCAGGCTGGGCATTGGCAGAGGGGCCCAAGGAATCAGAAATGGCTCCTTTTTGACTTGAGAGTAGCTTTAGATAGTCCAGGAGGCAGGTCACAGTGACAAGGTCATGTGGGAAGGCCATGAAGATTCTCAGGGAAATGGGCTAGCCAGGTAGTAACCAGGAAGAGAGTACAGAGGGCCCTGTGAATCCCTGGTGCCAATAGTAGGAGGGAAGGCGCATGGGCCTTGGGTAACCCTGCTGTGGGCTGTGCCTGCAGGAAGCTTGGTGTGTGCCACCTTAATGACTGAGCAGAGCCTGACAGCTCTTCCACTGTGCTGCCCATCCTTGAGGAGGAAGCAGGGAGTGCTACTGAACAGGTGACAAGGGAAATCTGTCCCATGAGAAGGGGGTCACCTTATAAAGAGGAGCCTTCCTGCCACCTGGTTGGGAGGCTCAGAGTCCCAAGACTACGTGAAGGATCTGGCAGCCCAGCCTCCGTCTGCAGCTCCCAGCTTTCAGGTTTGTCCCAGCCACTTGGTGGCAGCAGAGGAATGCCTTCCAGATGCTCCAGGGATAGGAGCTGCCTCATTGCCTTGCTGGGAGGGAAGTGGTCTCCTGGTAACATGTGGTCTTATCTATAGCACACCAAGGTCCTCAAAGAGCAGAAAGTATCAAGGGGACACATCACAGGGGGATGCTCAACCTTCCTGGTCACTTTTAAGGCCATTTCCTTCAGGGATCATCAGGTTTCACTGTCACAGCCTGAAATGGGGGTCCCTCTATTCTTGCCCCCACTCTCTCTGGCTGTTCCCAGGCAACTCTGCCCCAGTCCCCCACAGCCTGACTCTTACTCTATGATCCCTACACCAGAGGATTGGGCCACATCTGGGCCACCTGCACATCCTTACATCTTTCCTCCTTGGACTCTGTGTTTGTCCCAGGGAATCCATGTTTAGCCCATCAATGCTCACAGTGACCCCCACTGGAAAATTAGCAAGCTTAGGCCTGACCTCTTTCAATTCCTCAGGCTCTGGATGGTTTTTCCTTTCTGTCACTCCTTCCTGCCAGTTCATCTGTCAGACCCTATCTTGTCTGCTTCCTTCCCCGCTGCAGCCTCAGGGCGTGAATAGCCAGTACTTCATGGGTTTGGGAAATGTCCTTTCCATCTTCCTCTCACTGGAATGATGCCATGACCTCCTAGCTCGTCTCCTGGCTTCCCACTCTCAACCCTCGTTTTTCACTCAATGCTAGGGGGGTTCTCTTTCTCCTTGCCTTGTTCCAGAATTGAATATGATATTTGGAAATGAAATCCATGCTTCATAACCAAGCAACGTTCCATTTCCCCCAGCAAATAGATAATGTAAGACCCACATCTCTAAGAAAAAGATTAATGCCCAGACAGTAAGAGAGGAGCCCAGAGCTTAGTTGCAGTTCTGGCTGCTTCAGAGTCAGCTGACCGCTGAGTCCTCACCCTGAGTCAGGGTCCCAGAAGGATGGGCCTGTAGCAAGCACTGCCTGCCACAGGAAGCTAGTCAAGTAGCAGGGTTGGGAGGCCCCTTTCTTATTTTTCTTTAGAGTCAATGTCCCTGCCCTGCCTGCTGCCTGGGGACCTGGACTGGTTCTGCTCAGCAGCCCTGGAGCTCAGTTTACCAGCTGGAAAATGAGGTTAACAGCTGGGTAAATCTTATGGCCACCCAGGTACCCCTTCCAGACATGAATATGATGGTGTTGCTGCACAGCATGAAAGATTCCAATGGCTTCTCCCAGCCCTGCTCACACCACCAGGGCCTGGATCTGAGTCATTGCTGGTCCCTGGCATAGGTAGGCTGAGGATTGAGGGAAGCACCTGCCTACCATGGGCTGTTCTCTATGCCTTCTCTGGGCCCACCCTCCACAGACACCTTGCCTGGTACACAGGTTTGGCTTAACTACTAGCTCTGGATATTAGACACAGCACAGCCCAGACACAAAATAAGTTTTGCCTTACTGGCTTTGCTTTCTCTTCTTGTCTCTTGCAGGTCCCTGAAGCTATCCGCAAATGCCAGCGCGCAGGCATCACAGTTCGCATGGTGACTGGAGACAACATCAATACGGCCCGGGCCATTGCAGCCAAGTGTGGCATCATCCAACCAGGAGAGGACTTCCTGTGCTTGGAAGGGAAGGAGTTCAACAGGAGGATCCGCAACGAGAAAGGCGAGGTAGCTCCCTGCCACCTTAGTCCCGTTTTTGACTGTTTCTATGACCTTCCTTCCCTGCCCTTTTCAGTCCCTCCACTAGCCCTGCACCCATCTTACCTGTGTAGTATCATGTGCTTCCCCCAGATAGAACAAGAGCGGCTGGACAAGGTGTGGCCCAAGCTGAGGGTGCTCGCCAGGTCGTCTCCCACCGACAAGCACACTCTAGTGAAAGGTAAACTAGCTCACTCAGCCCCTTCCTGGGGGCAGCATGGGTGCCCAGGCATGTCCTATCGTCTGCTCATGAACACCTCAAGTCATGTTCCCATGTGGGTCTCCAGGGCCTGCTTATGAAGCCAGGATCCTGCTTCTAGAAACTTGTGTATAGAAAATACCCAAGCAGGAGGAGCCCACAGAGGCGGTCTCCTTACTGGAGCAGATCAAGAAATTGAGATCCACGGGAGGAAGACATTAACCCAAATCACACAGCGTCGGCTCCCTCTCTTCTACCAAATGACACCCCCCTCACCACTGCCTGATGGGCCAGAGTGGGAAGAGAGGGACTTGACCTACAGCTGCCCAGGAGCACAAGGACAGCCTGCCCCACAGACACCTTGGCAGGGCTCCAGGGGGACATGGTGTCTCCGTATCTACAGATGGCACTGGCCTTGCCCTGCCCTGCCCCATTCTGTGTTCCAGGGATCATCGATAGCACTACTGGTGAGCAGCGGCAGGTGGTGGCAGTGACTGGAGATGGCACCAACGATGGGCCAGCCCTCAAGAAGGCAGATGTGGGCTTTGCCATGGTAAGTCACCCAGGGCCAGGCCAGTCACCTCAACAGATGAGACCTTGAGTCTCGCAGACAGTAACTGTGCACAAGAGAGTGAAACACTGTGTTAGGGCAGGTTACAGTAGGATAGAAAGTTCTCTCACATCCTGGCACTTGGGCCTATATGAGCTCTGCCTCCCTTGAGTCTCAGTTTCCTGTGGTTTGTTTAAAGACATTTGACATGATGACATCTGCAGTGAAGTGGGGCATCACTGAGAAGGGGAGTAGGCAGCAGGGGCTCATCACTGATGGGCCCTGCCTGCCATTGCTCGCTCCTGGTCCACTTTAAGTGGACTCCTGGACCATATTTCTAAATCATACACTTTCTAAATTGCAAATATGGATGCATGTAGGGAGTAAGGAGGATTTGATTGACAAATGCCTAAAAGTTACCTTCTCATTTCTATGACTTTCTAGTAGAATTGAATTATTTTCTATACTTATTTTCTATACTTGTGATTAAGAGTCCCTAGTGGGGTCTCCCTCTGTGCTGCTTTCCTGTTGCTTACATAGAGCTGGTTCTTCCTTTCAAACCCACAGGGCTCTGGGCTTGGTCACTGAGGGCAGAAGCCTGGCAAGACCTATCCCTACTCTAGCAGAAAGGAGCACCCTCAACTCAGCCCACATTCAATGCAGCCCACAGGGGCCCAGTCCACCCCCTCCGGGCCCCCAGACCTGGAGGGAAGACCAAACTGAGCTTCCTGACAGCAGGTCTCACAGGGCCAGGCCTGAGGTGGAACAAGTGAGGGCTGGGCAGTTTTGCACAGGTATAGCCACATCTGCATTCTGTACTGGAGAAGCAAGGACCCACTGTTCCATCCAGGACCCCCAGGACCTACTTAGATAATCAGTTTCTCTAGAGCACTAAAGCAAACAGAAAGCTGGTGAGTGACCCTGTCATCAGCATCCTCTGAGTTTAGGAGCAAACTCCCTGTACTGTGACAGGCAATGACTCTCAGAGTATGTTTATAGCACAAATCATAATGGATTAAAACGAGTGCTGTTCCTAGCTGGGCGAACATCATTTGGAAGTACAAGACAGAAAACCAGCCCACAAGGGCTCGGTGGTCAAAGGGAGCTGAGGGATGGACTCCATGAGCACTCTGGTTTGGACACTCATGGATTCTGTGTTTGTCCATCCCCCAGGGGATTGCAGGAACTGACGTGGCCAAGGAGGCCTCTGACATCATCCTGACCGATGACAACTTCACCAGCATTGTCAAGGCAGTTATGTGGGGCCGCAATGTCTATGACAGCATCTCCAAGTTCTTGCAGTTCCAGCTGACAGTCAACGTTGTGGCTGTGATTGTGGCCTTCACAGGCGCCTGCATCACTCAGGTGGGCAGCACAATCCTGTGGAAGGTTTCTGAGGGCAGAGGCTCAGGCTGAAAAGCTCAGGCTTAAAGGCCAGGTGGAAAGCAAGTATTTTTTTTATTTGCTGCAGATTCTTTTTAATTGAAATCAAATTCACATACCCCCAAATTCACCATTTTAGGTACACAGTTCAGTAGATTTTCTAGTATGATTACCGTGTTATGCAACCATCCCTTGTATCTGGTTCCATAGTATGTTCATCAGTCCCAAAGGAAACCCTATACCCAATACAGTCATTCCCTATCACGCCCCTGGAAATCACCAGATCAGTGCTACCTAATACTATATGGCCTTTATTTTTAACATCTCATTGAGCACAATTTTTTCAAGATTCACCCATGTTATAGTCAGTACTTCATTCCTTTTTATACCTGAATAGTATTTCATAATACCATCTGTGTACATATGCCACATTGTGTTGCTCATTCATCAGCCAGTGGACTATTGGGTGGTGCCGGGTTTCTGTTCTCATGACTAACAGGCTCAGGGGTCACTCCGTTGAACTGGGCTAACTGGGCTCTGCAAAATAACCACACGAGACACAAATACCTTTTTTGGGGGGGATTGCTGTGATGGCTCCTCTGACCTTAAGGGTCCGCAGAAAGCAGAAAGAGAGAGAGCGAGAGCACGTGCTGACCCCTTTTATTGAGGAGAAGCTATTCAAATGAGGCAAGGGGTCAGGTTTCAGGGGGCTGAGTCTATCTTCATGATGTCCACAGTCAGCAGGTTGACTGACACCTGGGTAGGCCACACCCAAGGACACAGTAAGAGAAGGGGACACACACAAGGCACTTCCATGGAAGATTCTAAACAGGGCAAGGGGTTATATTACAAAGGAACAGGTGAGCATAGCTTCACTCATGGGGCTGTAGCAAGACACACCCATGCACAAGACACTGACCCTCACACCCAAGAAGGGTGGGGGAAGCTCTGCCACATTTCTGTGACTGAGCGCCTCAGCACCCAGCTGGGGAGTGTGACTCAATCACGTGTAAGGTTGGTCTCCCACAGGGTGGTTTCTACATTTTGGATATCATAACTGGTACTACTAGGAATATTCATGTGCAAGTTTCTGTGTGGACATATTTGTACCATTCTTCTGGGGAACTGCAAGTTTCTCCCTTGGTGGAATCTCCTCCCCTTTCTCACTGTCCCATTTTCCCTATCGGTGACAGTTCAGAATTGATTTGTTCCCTATTAGCGATGTCAAAGCTTATTGTCAACAGGTAGTTAAATTATTTGCTGATCAAGTTGGTCCTTTCAAAGATTTTTGGGATCTAAATCACATGACACAAACTTCCCCATAATAATAATTTTAAAGTGTTCAATTCAGTGGTTTTTATTATATTCACAACATTGTAAAACTATCATCACTATGTACTCCCAGAATAGTCTGATCACCCCAAAAGGAAACCCCATACCCATTAGCAGACATTCCACTCCCTTCCCCAACCTACAGCTCCTCTAATGTGCTCTCTCTGTGAAGATGTCAGTTCTGGAAATGTCAAATGAACTAAATCATATGAAACCTTGTGATCATATGATCATGTGAAACCATATGACGCCTTGAAGCCAATTTTTAAAGAACAATTTAGGGATGACAAGGCAAGTCAGATCAGAGTTCTGGCCTCTTCCTGCTCCTTGGGAATAGGAGACTGAAAGAGTGTCCATCCTTCTGTGGCCCCAAAGCTAGCCCCCTTTCACTGGACTATTTTTTTTAGCCTGGGATAACTGACTGGACCTCTCACACCTTCTAGATCACTGCCAGCAGGCAAGAGAAGGAGATGGGAAGAAACTAGAAGCCTAGCAGTAAACCCCTGCTAACATAAAGGACACCTAGGGCTGCAGACATTATGTGTTTATGGGAATTAAATTCTGATGGCATTGACCGCAAGCTGAGTTCCTTCCTAGGAGCTACAGGTTTTTCCACCCCAGGCTGTCCCCAGTTGGGGAACTGGGCAGCCTACTTACAGAAGGGTGACCATCCCTTCTCCACAGGACTCTCCTCTCAAAGCCGTGCAGATGTTGTGGGTGAACTTGATCATGGACACGTTTGCTTCTCTGGCCCTGGCAACGGAGCCTCCCACAGAGTCACTGCTGCTGCGGAAGCCTTATGGCCGGGACAAACCCCTCATCTCTCGCACCATGATGAAGAATATCCTAGGCCATGCAGTCTATCAGCTCACCATCATCTTCACCCTGCTCTTCGTCGGTAGGTTGGCCCCAGAGTGCACACATTGCAGCTGGTGTGTGCAAGGCATTCACGACAGTGTGGCTTCCCCTCATGCTTGGGTGCTGTCTGGCACATGTCATCTGGATCCCCAGCACAGCACAGGGTAGAGCAGGCTCCACACCCTTGGCCCTCACCTCCCTGCCAGCCCTCATTGTAGGTCTCCCACTGGACATCCCTAGGGTGGAGGTGGTAAAGACCAGAGGTGACTGATGCAGGGAGCACCCCCCCCCCACAGCCACAAACTCAGCCCTGCCTCTCTCCTCCCTCCAGGGGAGCTCTTCTTTGACATCGACAGTGGGAGGAATGCACCTCTGCACTCCCCGCCCTCAGAGCACTACACCATCATCTTTAACACCTTCGTCATGATGCAGCTCTTCAATGAGATCAATGCCCGCAAGATCCACGGTGAAAGGAATGTCTTTGACGGCATCTTCAGCAACCCCATCTTCTGCACCATTGTCCTGGGTACCTTTGGAATTCAGGTAGGAGGGGCAGTTCCACATTTATTCTGTACTGCTTTTGAGGGGTGGGGATAGAGGGCTTCAAGGCCCTAGGACTCCCCTGGTCCTGGCCTTCCTGCCTCCAGTCACAAAACCAGTCTGGACCATCTTGGTTTTCCTCTTACCCATACCTTACTGTGCCAGAGAGGGGTTTAGTGGACCTGAATCAGAACTGACTTTTCTCACCTATGGCAGAAGTAGCCTTCCCTGACTCCCTTCCAATCTGCCATTCCTATTTCTGACATCTAATTCCTTGGTGTGAGGCTACTGGAACTCCAGGAGGTTCTTTTGGAGATGCCAGCTGTGCCCAAAGTTGATGTACTGAACTTTACCTGCCACAGTGCAATGGACAAGTTGGACATCTCAGGTCCCCAGCAGGGGCTGAATGTTCTAAAATACACTGTCTTCAAGGAAAACTTGAGCTACAGTAAGGCTCACAAATTGGAAGATGGTTGCCATCAAAAGATAATTATCTTTTATTCATAATTATTCAGTGCTCACAGATCCCAAGCAGAAGGCATGCCATACTACAGAGGCCACATCACAGAGGCCACTCAGAAGTGTCAGTCAGAAGGCAGAGGGAGAGAGAGCCATGGACAAAGACCTTTATTGTGGCTTCCCCAAGACAGAATGGGCAAAACAAGATCCACAGGCTTAGGACTGGCTGGTGTGAATCATTTTAGCCCATTCTGGGGCATGGGGGCTGTCTGGGTTGTCAGACACTGCCCTGA
This sequence comes from Callospermophilus lateralis, assembly GCF_048772815.1. Taxonomy (NCBI): domain Eukaryota; kingdom Metazoa; phylum Chordata; class Mammalia; order Rodentia; family Sciuridae; genus Callospermophilus; species Callospermophilus lateralis. The sequence goes on from NC_135325.1 coordinate 125,180,607, forward strand.
GAGGGAGTTCAGGAATGGGCTCTGGATTGGTTGGTTTGTACTTCTTGAAGAGCTTGCCCCTGGGAATAGGAGCTCTCTGAGGTGGAGAGGGAGAGGAAGACAGGAAGCCAAATCAAAGTAACCTTCATGTTATGGGTTACCCAGCCCAAGGGAATCTGGCATGTGCATGTGGACTAGGTATTAAAGCATCAGTTCATGAAAGCTGGAAATGTGCTCAGCACAGCTGAGCCTCATCCAGAAGCTGGAGTCAGGGGGTACATAGCCCCCAGAGAGGATGTGGGGGTGGTATGTAAAGCTACATGCTGGCCCATCATGTAAACCTTGGCCCTGTAGTCAGCCAGTCTGTGAATGCACCTTCACACATTTGTTGAGGCAAAAAGGTAGGGAAAGAGCTCCAGCAAAGGAAAGTAAGGCCCTCTCCCAGGGTGCAGCTGGTCTGCCTGCAGGAGTCAACAGTCCTCTGACTCTGAGCAGGATGGCCTGGCTCTCAAGAAAGGCCATCCTGGTAGACAAGACAGGTCAAGGGCTGGGTAGATGAAGGGCAGCTGGGATATGTACCAGTGGTCCACTGCTGTTGGACCCACCCCTTCCCATCCCCCTTCTGCAGATTGTCATCGTCCAGTTTGGCGGGAAGCCCTTCAGCTGCTCCCCTCTGTCCACAGAGCAGTGGCTCTGGTGCCTGTTTGTTGGTGTTGGGGAGCTGGTCTGGGGACAGGTGAGTATCTTCCTAGTCAGCTTTCTCACTCTTCCATTTGGCTATGCTGATGGCACCAGTGATGCCAGCAGTCCAGGCTGGCCTAGGGTCCCACTGACCCAACTACCTGTTCCAGAGCCTCAGAGCTTGTGCCTGGGAAAGTACTTGCATGACATGTTCAAGCGGGGAACTCAGCACAGTAGGCTCAGGCCTGTGACATACCATGACTAAGAGGCAAGGCCTCAAGTGACGGCATCAGCAGCAAAGGATCATGGCTGGGATGTCCCAGGGCCCAGGAAACAACCCATTGTTCCACTTTCTGTGATAGTAACCAAAAATTGCCTCTTAAGCCTGGGTGGCTTGGGAGCTGGGGCATAGCTTGGTGGTAGAGTGCTTTCCTACCATGCATAAAGCACTGGGTTCCATCCCCAGAAAAACACACACACACAAACACACACACACACACACACACACACACACACACACATACAAAATTAACTGGGTGGCTTGGAAAATGCCACATATTTGAAATTAAACAATGCCCTAATAAATAATCTGCAGGGCAAAGAGAAGTTCTTGAGAAATCTTAGGAAGCATTTTGATCTGATGGAAAATGCGAGAACCACACAGTGATTAGAATCAGGAAGCCTCAGCCTGGGTGGCAAGAGTGAGCTCCTCCTGCCATGGATGCACAAGAGATCTCAGAAAGCATTTCTCTGGAGTTCCGGAACCCTGGCACAGGAAACTGAGTGCAGGATCCACCTCTCTCTGTGTCTTAGCTCAGGCCATCATAACAGAATATCAAACAGACAGCTTAAATTACAGATGTTTATCTTCTCATAGCTCTGGGGGATGAAAGTCCAAGATCAAGGTTCCACCAATTTTGTTTTCAGTGAGGGTCTTTTCCTAGCTTGTGGCCAGCTGCTTTCTCACTGCATGCTCACAGGGCCAAGAGAAAAAGCTGGAGCTCTCTGGTATCATTTAATTTAATCTCCTTCCTCCAAGTATCACGTACTTGCGGGGGGGGCGGGGCAGCTAGGGATTCAACATATGAAGTTAGGGAACACAGTTTAGTCCATAGTACTCTGGATTTGTTTCTTGATCCACTGGCATCACCCCAAGCCACCCAGAGGGGCTCCTGCAGTTGCTGCAGAGACCAGACTCTGTTGGTACCTGGCATTAGTCCTCAGGGATGGCCTGCCCAATTCCTCCATCTTGTTTTTGGAATTCTCTTTCCATCTGCCACTGCACCTCTCTTCCCAGTCACACTTGGGCTTGGTCATCCTATGGAATCCCTTGGCTTCCTACAGCCTGGATTCCATAGAGCCTAGATTCCACAGAGCCAGGACAGTGCCAGCACCTTCTTGATCTTTGAGTTCCCAGTTCCTGACACAGTGTCTGCTCTAGGCCTTTCCTAGGACAGGTGGCACCAGCCTGAAGCTTTGTCCCATAAGGCTATGTACCACTCTTTTTGTTCTTAATTGTTTTCAATGACAAAAAAAAAAAAAAACATGTTAAAACCAATGAAAAGGAACCTCTATGAAAAGATCAAGTCCCCTCTCAGCCATGTTTAACAAAGTTCAGACACACAAGATGAACAGAATAATCCACCGTTCTCTGCCCAGACAGGGAAACAAAGCCAAGCCTTCCCTTCAGCCCTCCCTGGCTCTTCCTCCTCTTGCCCTTGCCAGTTGTCACCTCTCCCTCCATGGATGGACCCTGATCTTGGCCCTTTTGTAGACTGAGCTTCCTCAGGAGATGCTGCCTCCAGGAGAGCCCAGATGTGAGCTTCCACGTGTCACTCCTTGGGAGTAGTATAACCAGCAACCATGAGGGACAGCATGTGTGGGGTATTGTCAGCTAGGAAGCTTAGCTCTGGTATCCAGGGTTTTTCTTTGGGGTCTGTCACATGGGCCTTACTCTCCATCCCCTCTGTGGCTCAAGGTCCCCACTGTAAATTAAAACGTTTGCATAGACTAGTGGGAAGCCAAGGCCTCCATGCGCCACACTTCTTTCAGGCAGAATGCTCCAGGTTTCGAGATCCCTCCCAGGACCCATCTTTACTGCACAGTACTCTACAGATAGGCTTCTCTGACTACTCCTGGCCCTTTGGCAGGGACTCGATGGAGGAGTTGTCTGCCTGCAGGGAGGGGAAGTTTAGGAAACACGGGTCTGCAGGCCCAGGGGGGTGGCCTATGTTGGTGGGAGGTGGAGACTCTGGTCTCTTGCTGACTCCAGCAGAACCTGCTCTCATGGCCACCTCTGCTTGCTGTCTGTCCCTCGACTGTGGCCTCCACAGGTCATCGCCACCATCCCCACCAGCCAGCTCAAGTGCCTGAAGGAAGCTGGACATGGGCCTGGGAAAGATGAGATGACCGACGAGGAGCTGGCCGAGGGGGAAGAGGAGATAGACCATGCTGAGCGGGAACTGCGCAGGGGTCAGATCCTCTGGTTCCGGGGCCTCAACCGGATCCAGACGCAGGTAAGCCGCCGTTTCTCTTGGCTCCTGTGGCTCTTCTTCCTTGAGAGGTTAGAAAGCAAGCAAGAAGTAGAGTGAGCAAGTGGCCTGAGACCAATGGGGAAGCCACTAGGTCTTGTCCCCAAGCACACAGAGGCAGTTGCTAGGCTCCCCTTTACCATCCTAGGTGTGCTCATCACTGGCTGGGGCACTGAGATTACCTCTCCCTGACACCTCTCTCAATGCCCAGGTGACCCCCCCATAGTGGTGCAGGTGCCAGCTAAAAGTGTGTGCTGGTGATCAGTGGCTGTGTCTCAGAGGCACCATCTGCTTTACTTGGTGGTGGCTGTCCCAGGTTGTGGACAAGTTACTACTGTGCAAATGCTCCTAGGTCAGGGATGGTCAAGGCCAACACCATCAACTATAGCCCCTCTGAAGTCAGATGGGCACAACTGCAGTAGCCACTTGGGAAGGCTTCACAAGATCCTGAGGGCTGAAACTACCCTGCTCTCTGTCTCTGTCTCTTCTTGGCCAGCCTTCCTGCCAGAATATTCCCTACTCACGCACGGCCTCTCTACACAGTCCCCTTGCACACTCATGATCATACTGCATGCCACTCCCCAGAAACAGTTCTCCCCATGCTCTGCAAGGTCTCCTTCTGGATGCATTGTTACTGTTTCTCAGTCACCCTCTGAGATGCTGTTTGCCCTGCTGGCCCTGACACAGCTTGCTGTCCTATCTGTTCCTTGTTCTCTGTCAGCAATACACCTCCGGCTCAGCCTTGCACTGCCCCAGCCTTTCCATCCCACCAGGTCAGCCAGCCCCTGTCACACTGCAGCCTACTGGTCCAGCCTGACCCCCATAAATTCTCCATGGCCTACCCCTCCCCTGCAAGCCTCCAAATAGCTCACCATCTCTTCCTCATGCAAGGCCCTATCCACCTTGTCTCAGGTGAGAGTCCTACTGCCTCTAACATAGGCCCAGTTGCTTCTTCTCCTTGGGGTCCTACCCAGGACCACCCAGCTAATTCCCTCTTGGGGGTCTATTTGGGCAACTTCTTGGGGAACGAACTGAAGCCAAACCCGTCCTTGACAGTATCTGCCTTCAACTTGTCTGTCAAACATGGTCAAGGGCTCATCCCCCATCTGTCTTTGGTGCCCTAGGTCTGGTATTCCCTCCCAGCACACATGGCTGTTCCCGTACAACCCTCAGTGGTCTGATGATGGGGCCCAGCCTGGCCACACACTTCCAGTCTCCCACCTGCTCCATTGGCTTTGCTCAGCTCAGCCCCTCTGACACTACTCTCTTCACTGCAGCCTGCAGAACCTCTCTCTGTTATCCTGAGTATAAAGTCCAGAAGGCCCCTGAGCACGGCCTTCAAGCCCCTGCCTTTTGGCATTTCCCTCCTCCTCTCCATGCCCCATGAGTCTATTTGTCTTGCCAACATACATCCTCTCCTTCCCTGTGCCGCTGTGCATCCCTGCTTACTGCTGCACCCACCCCCCATTCTTCCATCTTCATGCTGCAAAAGCCAGCTCAGAGGCCACCCAAGCCTTGCGAAGCTTCCTCACATTCTATCTCCCACCACTTCAGACCATCCATGCAACCAACCCAGAGCACTAGTCTAGGTACATCCAAATGCCCTAGAGAACTTTCCAGAGCTAGATTCCCCAAGCCCACCCCTATGTAATAGGATTCTGCAGGGCTCAGTGAGGTGGCACCAAAGAAGTCCATGTTGAAGGAGTTCCCCAAGGGCCTGAGGGGCTTCTCCAGCTGGAACCTACCCCAGCTTGGCCAGGAAAGGACTTCTAGGTCTGCATCTGGTAGTGTCACCTCAGCCCAGAAGAAGGGGAGCAGCCATTGGAGCCATGGCCTGAGTCTCCTCTCCCAAATGGGAATGCTAATGCCTCAAGCACAGTGCCTGAGACAGGCCAGGAATGCAGCACAGATAGTTTTTTCTTATTCCTTGCAATGTAGATTTATGTGCTAAATTTAAAACATACCAAATGTTAGAAAACAGCCCTCACATCCTCTCCAGTGCCCGTGTGGCCACTCAACTGTGCCATCTAGGAGACTGTGGTTATGAGTTCTCAGGACACCCTGCCCTGTTCTGGCCCAGGCAGGCTCTTGTCTGTCATACTTCAGTTCCAATGCAGATTGCAGAGCTGGCCTGAGCTAGGGAGGGGTACAGCAGGACCTGGCTCCTCGTTGGCTCATTTCCCTGCTGTTAGCTTTTCTACCAGCTGAGACAGCAGCCCTGCCCCGATATGAGGTGTCAGTGGTAGCCTGGCCACCTGTGTGTGTGTGTGTTGTATCTTTGTGTGCTTGTGGGTTCCTGCACCTGCCACTGCCACCTGGTTACCAGCAGTGGGTCCCATCACTTGGAGTCTTGGCAGTCCATGCCATTCTGACTAAATGGTTGTCTGTGCCCATATAGATGCTTTACAAGTGAGGAAATGGGGCCCCAAGGGAAGAACCTGGCCCAAGGTCACCGATTGAGAGCCAGGTCTGACCAGGGCCCAGGCCTCTTGTGCCTTCCCCCCCAACACACTTTATTCCGTTTAATAAAGTCACTCTCATTCCTCCATGAGCTCTTGACACCTGTGGCTTTTCGGTTTGGCTTTGTCATGTCAAATTCACCATGCCTCTAAAGAATGCTTATTTCAGCTCAGTTGTTTAAGAACATCTTCTCCCTTTGATGCAAAATACGTGCTTGAAAAACAGAAATAAAGCCTGGGAGAGGCCCCACAGATTATGTGTAAACCCCAAACCAAGAAAAAGAGTTTCTAGGCAGCCAACCCCAGATTTCTGGATTTTGTGAACCACAGAATTGTTCCCCAGGTTTCAGAGGCCTGCACAACTTTTTCTGTTGCTAAGTAACCTGCTACCTGCTCTCACACCTGTTTCATACTAACATATCAATATACCAGATGGTAGAGTGTCATTGCAGAATAAAAGGAAGTCCTTCAAATCCAGAGCATGGAGCTTTTTGAATGTTCATGATATGATCTGTTTTTTTGCATTCCATTATAAAACAATGAGAAGCAGCAGCAACAACTAAGCCTTGTTCCTGGCCTGGTGCTTGGAGGAAGTCCAAGTGGTAGTGGTGGGGTGATGATGGCAGTATCTTCAATGATGCAGTTATCCTTTGGGGACACCGTATGGAGCCAGGAAAGGCCAATGTGAATTTGAGAAAGAAGGGCATGTTTCCTGTCCCTCTTCACTTTTGCTGCAGAAACAGTCCTCTCTTGAGAGAGACCTGTCTCTATAGCCCAGAAACATTTAAATCTGAGAGGAGACCCCCACAAGAGATCCCGACGCCATCGCATCGATCATCTGCCTTCCATGTGCTGATTCACTGCGCGGTGCCACCCACCATGCGCGCAGTACACGTTCCTCACGGCTGCAGTCACAGCTCTGAGTTTCCCTTTATCCCAAGGGAGCCAGCGGGTTGTGCTGTGTGAAAGGGGCTCTGGGTAGGTGGAGTCAAGGGGTGATGAGTCTTTTCCGCAGTGCGTCCAAGGTTGAAATGGCATCCATCTGCATTTTGGTTGGGGAATTCTGAACACTCAAGCTGCCTTCTTCTGAGAAGCCCTGGCCCGAGTCAGAAGCTCAGTGAAATCTGGTGGCCACTAATGGCCACTGCATAGCCTCTGCAGAGATTGAGGGTGGGCAGCTCCCTTTCATTGGCCTAGAGCAGGTAGCAAGGGTGCTTTGGGCTCCAGAAATGCATGCTGGCTTTGCTGCTCATGTCATCCAGTAAACTACATGGTACTTTCCAGAAATCAGGTCCACCCTCCAAGGCCAAAGATTCTCCCCAGTGAGGTCATTCCCAAACAGGTGGCCATGACTGTGCTAGGCTTCTGGTCTCCCAGAGTCTGGGCATGTGGTTTTCCAGTGAGGGGACACTTGATGTGGCCAATCAGTTGAAGTCCCTTGCACTGCTTATGTCTGATCCACCCCAAGCCCCAATTCAGTAAATAAAAGTCCCAGGCAAAGACAGGGTTGGAGGTCATCCTGTGGGGTTTATCCACATTGCTCTCCTATAGGTCTCACTTTCCACAGACCCACTTCCCTTTCAACTTCGAGGAAGCTTCAGGGTGGAGACAAAGTAGAAGCCATGCCATCTTTGCTTCCCAATCCTCCTATCCTAGGAGGCTGTGGGTCTGTGGGAATTGAGTCATGACAAGACCAAGTGTGTGCTTTGGGAAATGCCTTCCTCCTCCGTCTAAATCCATTCTTCTGCTTGAGGGTGCCAGTTACCTGGATGAGCTGCAGAAGCTAGGGTGATGCCCCCACCCAGTGGAGAGGCCTCTTCCTAATGGGAGCATGTCATGTCCCTCAGGTGTGTTGGGGCGGAAAGAAAGGTTGAGAACTGCCGAAGTAGGATAACAAAGTATTGGCAGACACAGGTACTGACTGATGAGTGGCTTGCAATGAGCATATCGTGATTGCAAATGACTACTTCCAAAATGTTTGCAGTGTGCCCTATCTGTAACCTGTCCCTCCTAATCTGATGACCACTAATCATTTGCCCAGCAAACCCTCTCTTTGTCATGGCCTGGTCAAAAGCATCAGCAGCTCCCAGTGAGTGGAGCTGACCTAGCTGAGGCTTTGCTGTCACGATATGTCCCCAGTGTGGCCCCTGTCCTCGCCCAGCCCCACCCCCTGCGGTAGCCTGGACCGCAGTACAAGCCAACCTTTATTTCGTTTTCTCTCCCACAGATGGAGGTAGTGAGTACCTTCAAGAGAAGCGGGTCATTTCAGGGTGCTGTGCGCCGGCGGTCTTCGGTCCTCAGCCAGCTCCATGACGTAACCAATCTTTCTACCCCTACTCACGTAACTCTCTCTGCCGCCAAGCCCACCAGCGCTGCTGGCAGTGAGTCTTGACTTCCCTTTTCTCTCATAAATGGCATCTCGGGGGAAGATAAAGCCTCCCCAACTCTGCCTTCTCTTTTTTCCAGTCTTGCACTTCTGCTCACCGTGGCTTTTCCGTTCCTTCTTTACTGCCCTGTCCAGTCCTTCCCGCCAGGCGGTGTGTCTCTCCAAAGCCATATTCTCTTATGAAATGTGCCAAAGCCATGGCACTGCCGGGCCTTCCGTCCTTTGCTTTGTTTGATTTTTTGGTTTGTGTTTAGTGCTCCTTCTGCCTATTGGTTTTCTTTTCTTGACCTTATCTGTATGTGCCGATGGTTCTTCATGAACTTGGGCCTCTTCCAGTAGTGTCTGACACCAGGCTGGGGCCTGGCTCCATGTTCTGTGGGGAGTTTCAGGGAAGTATGTGTCTCAGGGCCAACCTCCTGGGGCTGGTGTAGGAGGTAAGTGCCGCCATGTGGCACCATTTGCAGCAGAAGAACCCAGCCCACCTCCTGGTGGACTAAAGCAGTCATGTCCAGCATTCTCCTGGAGGTGGCTTCCAAAGGATGCCACTATCGCCTGTCCCCAGGCAGGCTCAATGGTGGTGATGTGCTCCTTTGTAGGTGGCACCTGCCCTGTGTGGCCAGACCCAAGCCAACAGACATTAGAGGTGTTTGGAGAACTGGAGCTCAGAGGCCAGGAAGACACGGAGGGAACCACACTTCCATTGTTACCAAAGCACCTTTGCTCTCTCCAAACAGGCCCCAGGAGTGGAAGGTCTTAACCCACTGGTCCATGCTCGCTCCTCCTTCCTCCAAGAAGCCAGGAGAAATCAATTCCCTTCGGTACATTTCAGTGAAAAGGTCCATTGTGTTGCTCACATTTTAGAGAACCCAGGGGCCATCCTAAGTAGGTAGAAACTTCCATAATCACATTTTTTACAAAGACAAAGGAAAGGCCACTAGACTGCTGAACCTGCCACCCTGGTTCACCCAACAGGAGAGACCACAGGAACCACGTGAGGTCCCCCATTCCCACCCAGGCAGCCTGCTATTTGTAACAAACTCAGGAGATTTCAAAACCAATCCGTAAGCCTTCAAACTATGATCCCACAGCCCCTGACGGGATGGTTGAATGCTACCTCTTCCTTGCCTTCCAGGGAAGCCCCGCAGCTCCCACGCAGACGCGAGTCCTTAACTATGCCTTTTTCTCATCACAGACTCTTCGAGTTTCTTTTTGCTTGATTTCTTTCTTTTCTTTTTTTTAGGAACCCGTGAGAGGTCCCCGGTGGGGGGCACCCTCCTCTTGCTTAAGCTGTCCTTTAGGGCCACCCTGGGGAACAGTACAGGCGTGCGTGCACACACTCCCCTTCTCCAAACCACAGGCCACATACCCCTCCAGCTTGTTGATACACCCACTGGACCACCCACCTGGGTCAAAAATATGGGCTGAAGCCCACCACCCTTGAGTTGGAAAGCAGCCAGCGCTCCTGGCACACACAGACAGAGGCCCCAAAGGGCCTCACCTCCACCCCACCCAGAGAGGCCATCAGCAGTCTCTGCCAAGTCAGTTAAGGACAGAAATGAAGTGTGGTCTCCCAAGCACACTTTGACCAGGGCCCAGGTGGGCAACTGCACCTTCCTTCCTGGGATGTGAGGGGCAAAGGTGGGTGCAAGTGTCCCCAAAGGACACATGTAGATCTGCCCTGTCCTTTCCTTCCCATTGACTTCCTACATATTTTCCTTTGCCTTCTCTGCATTTCCTGTCTGTCTGTCCATCTGCCCACATGTCGACTTGAGGGGGAAGGCAGCTGGCAGAGCCCTACTCCACACGGCCCTCACACATTCTCCACAGCTCTGGCCTTGTCCCAACCCAGGGCCAGCCCAGTCTCTGTGGACCCCCCTCACCGGCCTCCAGTCTCTGGAGTGAGGCATGCTGTCTCTTCCCTTCCTCTGAATTCCTCCAACTTCCTCCCTGGGGGCAGCCTCTCTCTCTCTTCTTCCTTGGCTCCCAGCACCTTGCTTCTTTCCTTTCTTCCATGAACATCTGTCCCCCTCCTTCCCATCTCTGGAGCCCAGCAGTGCCTGGTAAGTACAGTGGGAGAGATGCCACCCTCCCGCTGTTCACAAGCTATTCCAGGGGGGGACCCAAGCAGTGGCAGCAAGGGTTGGGTGGCAGGGCCTTCCAAGGAGGGTATTGGTATGAAGAAACAGGGGTCCCAAAGTCCCAACTGACAAAGGCTGGCCTAGAAATCTCAGCCCCATTGAGCAGCAGCACCTCAAAAAGGACTGTGAAGGAAGATGCTGGCTCAGACATCTAGTAACTCCAAGGGGGAAGCTTCTGGAAGCTACTGACTAAAATCACTTCCTGCCATCATCACCTGTGGCAGACTGGTTTAGAACTCAGAACCTAACCCCCACCCTGACTTACAAGGACCCCAGAAAGTCACTGAGCCCAGCACCTTCATCTTACAAACCAGGAGAAGGCAGGTGCCCGCAAGGGCCAGGACCTATGCAGGGTCCCTTAGGCTGCCAGGCCTGGTAGAGAGGGGACTAGCCCCAGCCCCCCTTCTGTCCTTAAAACTTTCCAGAGGACCAGAGCTGCTCAGAAGGAAAGCAGGGTGAAGGCCATGACAGAGCTCCCCTAGACAAGAGGCAGCATTGTACAAGGTGTTATAGTCACAGGCTCATAGTTTCCATAAGTCACACAGTTTCCTAAGGAAAACCATGGCTCCATACATGAGGAATTCCTACCCGCTTCACGTGCTCCAGGCAGGTCTTCCTTTTAGCCCCACAAGGAGTCAGGACTGTGCCTGCAGCTCTCAGAGCACTGGAGGGGCCTGAAGTTCAAAGTCCTTCCCACTAAGGACCCTCAGGCTCTCCAAGGAGAAGGGACACACCCTGTGCCCTTAGGGCCAATGAAAGAAGTGGCCAGAGGATGTCCTCCAAACCAAAGGGTAACCAGGATCCTGGGGGCTAGGTGGACCTCCCCACCCTTTTTAGCCTCCCACACCACATGACTGCACACACCTCTGCTGCTTCTGCAGGCAGCAGTCCCCACTCAAGGGATTGTCCAAACACACCACTGTCATATCATATTACAAATGATGTGATCTGCTGACTCCTAGCTATGACCTGTGACTCCTAGCTCCAGCGTAGCTTCTATAGCTTCCTCCCAGCTGACAGCCACTCCTCCTCCCAGCCCAAGGTGGAGTGTGGAGTGTCTTTCCCTCCACTGCTGCCACCTCATTTCACATTACCTGGGCCATGACCCTGAGACCAGCTCATTGGGGTGGCTTAGGAAATTAGGGGGCTGTGAAATCCTGTTCCCAGTTTGGGTATCAGTCCCACCTCCAACTGTGCACTCACAAGCTAATGCAGTGGGAAGCCCAGCATCTCTTTCCCAATTGGTGTCAATATCCCCAAAGTGTGGCTGGAGATGGTATATTGAAGTAAGCCCAGGGCACTGTAATCTGCCTTCTGGTATGAACAGGTGGCTGTGGGATCTTTGGGACAGCAAAGCCAGGTCCTGGTACCAACAAAGCCTCTCTGTGGGCTCTGTAGCCAAGGATCCTTTTGTCTTTGTTTTCCATGGCAACAAGCAGGCATATCTCGGCCTCCCTGCAGCCACATCCAAAGTCTGTTCTGTAGCACCTCACGCTGATAGTCCTCCCATTCCTACTGATAGCCAAGCCCATCCCATCCTTCCTACAGCAATACTGGGCCTCTATATTCGAACTTTCACTATTGTAGTAGTTCAGGAGTTGGCTCCTGACTTGGTCCAGCAAAGGGACAGGGCTGGTCAGTGGATTTGGTCCCATGTAGACAGAGAAGCTTACTCTGGGCATTTAGTTCTGATTTGCCAAGTGGAAACAGATCACATCAATTGCTTTATTTTTCTTTTGCAACATGAAAACCCCTTTTCCCATTGGGTCAAACTGGGCTAGATAAGGTGCCACTACTTCACTTGGACATACTTCTCCAGAACCCATGGAAGCATGTTCATCTCACACTCATAGTCCCATGGTGGAAGGAAATGGCAAAGAAAAAAATAGTCTTGCTTTCTGGAATTTATTGTCAGGAAGTTAACTGATGTTAAGCCAAATCTCCCCACTTGGGTTTCTGTGAATAGTATATTGAAATTTTTTCTTAGCTATCTGACATTGTGCATACTGCCTCCACAGTGGGAAATAATCAGGCCCCCTATGGGATCCTTTCCCTGCCCCATGTCTCTCTGGAACCCAAGGCCCTACCACAGTGGAACAACCCTGCAGGCAATTCCTAAAGCACACACCAGAACCAACCTAGGGAAAACCCTGGAAGCCCTCATGAGCTCATGAGATTTTTTTTGAGGCCTTGCAGCTGGATGCAGCTAGTAAAAGAGGCAAGGGCTTCCTTCCAGTTCCTCATAGTCTGACTACCTGAAAAGCCTGGGCTCGACTGTTGATTTCAGGAGCACAAGCCTGGGATTTCATGGTCCTGGTCCTATGTGTGCATAGGAAGGGAGGCAGTTTTCACAAAACTCACCAGCAACATACAGAAAGCCATATCTTTAGTTTCTGGTGTGATCCCTTGGTGAAATGGCCAACTTTGGAGTTTGCATTTTCGTTTTCCTGATTCAAGCACACAACCCCTCCACAGGGAAGAAAGGGACCTTCCCCTTGCTGTTGCTGTTCCCCTAACACAGAGAAGTGAGGCCAAAGCTCACCTTTTCTAAATTTCCAGGCTTTCTGAGTTTGGCTTCTGATTTCCCAGATGGCAAGGCAGCTGACAAGTCCTTGCTTTCCAACAAGGTTCTGGACTAATGGTTGATACAGCAGTAGAAAAGCAGGGGAGGAGTTCAGACAGAAAAATCTGAGCTCCATGAGCCTTAGAGGCTGACACCAAGCAGCACCCCAGAGCTCAAGGAATTAGAAGAGATGAGAAGGCATCAGGCAGTTTCTGTTGTTACTGTCGTCACTGTGGTTCGGAGGCCTTTGCTTTTATTTCTCTTCTTTTCATTTTCTTTTCCATTCTTTTCAATGGGGTGGGCATTCCCTCAGTCCCTTGCCTGTCTAGTCCCTCGCTTTCTCTGCTTCTGCATCCCTGCTCCACCCCACCCACCCCCACATCACAAACCCCAGCACTTGAAGGCCTAAGCAAGTTGTGCCCTAAGTGGGGTGATTCCACACTGAGCATCCACCGATGGGATTGCATGTTTCCCTTCTGCTGCAGCTTGGGGGCGTTGTCGGGGGCTTGGTCTGCAGCATCACAGCCTGGGTAAGGCTCACCTCATTCATCCAGGTCAGCTGCCCACCAAGCTCCACAAGCTCTGTTGTCTAAGGCACACAGAGGCACTGGAGTCTCCTCTGGGCAGCAAATAAACAGCTGAGTGCAGATGATCCCAAGCCTCAGAAGGAAAGAACAGAGAGGAGAAGCATGAGAAGTGCTCTTCTGGGTCCCAGGTCATCTGGGACAGCCTCTGCGAGAACGGTTATTTCAGCTGGGTTCTGTCTGGAGGAAGAACAGTCTAGGGCAGGAGTCACAAATCAGCAGAGGTAGCGGCTTCTGCTGGGGTGCTCTGGAGCAGCTCCAGCTAGCTAGTTATGGCAAAGTGTGGGAACAGCCTCAGGTAGGGGGAGCCAGGGGCCAGTGGGGTGAGTCCCAGACATTGTGCACCTGCTCACTGAGCCCCTGCTGGGTGCAGGCACTTTGCTGGGTGCTGGGGCCATCAAAGAAGGCCACAAATCTCTGCTCCCAGGGGACTTATGCTCCAGTGGAAGGAGACAGGAGAGACAATGTGGGGGGCATGTTTGAAGGGGGAATGGGCAAGGGAGCAAGGGAGGCCAAAGTGGGTGCAAGGGTGCTGAGGAGGCAGGAGGGGCGTCCTGAGTCTTACTGAGGAAGAGCCTTCCTGGCAGAAGGAAGAGTCAGTGCAAAGACCCTAAGGAAGGAATGTGCTGGAAGCTGAAGGGCATGAAGGGTAACAGAAAAAGCCAGTCTGAGGCAGGGCTGGGGCAGGACTTCTCTCCTTCCTCTGCAGGAGACACAGCTTTGGGAGGCTTTGCATTGATGGAGGCTTCCATTGGAAAGGATTTCTCAGACTGCTATGCTGACGATAGACTGTGGGGGTCAAGGGTGGCAGCAGGGAGATGAGGGTGGGGACCCCACAACAGCCAGTGTGTACCTGGTGTGGTGGTGGCTGCAGTGGTAGTGGAGGGGTATGAAGTTGCATTCTGGATGTCATTTGGAGGGGAGCAGTAGAATTGATGAGGACTGGGCCTGGAGCTTTGGGGTCAATTAAGTTTGAGACTTGGCTTAAATATCCATGTCTGAAGCTGCAGAGAAAACAGTGGTTGGCAGACAGATGGATGGGAGGCCACAGGGGGATGACAGGACATGGTCAGGGGAAGGGGGCTGGCAAACAGGCTGGAAAGGAGCTGAGGGGAGGAGCATCATTGAGTACCCTGCTGTGTGGGGGACTGCTGGGGCATGGGAGGAAATAAAGTATCAACCTTCTCAGGGTTACTGGCCATAACTGGGCATGGAAAAATGGGGCAGCAACTGGAAGGGACTGCAGGAATGAGAGGGAACAAGTGACCTAGACAAGGGCAACAGAGTTGGCAAGAGTGACAGCCCACCTTACCCCCCTCTGCATTCCCAGAAGCCTCAGCCCTGACCCTAGGACTCATCTTTCCTGGAGTCTGTTTTATTTCTTTTCTTTAAAGGTTATCCTGTAGAAAAATGGACTTTGGGGAGTAGATGACTGTGGGATGAATTCTCCACTCAAAGTGAAGACCCAGGCCTGACCTATCACCTTCTAGAAAGTTTGGAGTCAAGTGGGGAGTGGCAGGATTTGACTCAGTAGCCAAAGCGTGCCTGAAAATGCCATCTGAAAAAGAGATAGTGCAGGTGACCATAGGGTCATCACACCTTAGTTAGGAGCCATGAGACAGGCGCTGAGGAAAGATCGATCCCCAGGCAGACAAGGTCTCTGACCACAGGGCTTGTGAGTCCCCAGGGGCCTTGGAACCCCAGGTGGGACATGGAGGCAGTAGTGGAGGTAGAGAGGGGCTTGATGTGGAAGACATTTCATGTAAGTAGGGCCCACCAGGCTGCTGAGACGGTGGGGTAGGGATCAAGGTGCCTCCAAGCTTTGGCAGGAAGAGGGCAAGGAGCAATGGGGTAGAGATGAGACAGGAGACATCCAAGGGGAGGCACCAAGGAGCCTGTGAGGGTGCCAAAGTCTGACAATCTGGATGAATGTCCCTGCTGCAGGTATACAAGTGGACATGGTGCAGATGGCATTGATGGTGTCCAGATGGTCTGACAGGCTGTAGACAGCACTACCAGCCTTGAAGGTAGCAAGGTCCCTTTGGGAGGAATAGAGATAAGCTAGGGAACGTGCAGGAAGCCAGGCAAGAACCTAAGAAGAAGCCAGTGCAAGCCAAGGTACAGGGGCAAGGCTTGGGCCATGCCTTTGCCAGGAACACTGAATTCCATGCCAAGTGGAGGAAGTCTGGGGCCGTGGGCTGTCCATGAGCACCTGAGTGCAAGCCCAGTCCCCAAGAGGGGCCTATCTTAGAAACATTCATTAGTTTTCACTAAAACAATTTCCCAGGAATTGCTTGCACCCTCCAGCTTAGGGTCACCTAAGAACACCAGCATAAAACCAATAAAAAGCCATTTTTAGTAGCCCCAGATTTGAGTGCAGGGAAAAGAGGACCTGGACAAAAAGTGACTCACCATCAGCTGTAAGACTCATGATGACTTGAGCCTGCTTCGAACACAACAGCAGAATGTTAGAGCACGGTGGCCCTCTCATTCTGGGACAGATCTCTCGTTCACACCTGTGCTCCCCAAGTGTTGGCTGAGAAAGTACTCCACTGGGCTGTGGCAGTAGGAAGCAAACATGGCAGATTACTCCCAAGAGGCACACCCTGGACAATCTTTTAGGGCCAGAGCAGCCATCGCTATAGAAGCGGAAGCAGCAGGCAAGGACTGTCCTATGGCCTTGGCCGCCCTTTGTGGGGGAGGGCTTTGGAGTTCAGCCAGGTGCAATGAGACCTGTGGATAGGTTTGAGCAGGGGCCTGGCCTGATCATATGACCCAGATCCAAATAAGGCCTCCTGCTCAGCAAGGAAAAGGGTGTTGCCAAGATCATGGGTGCATTGCTGGCGAACTTACTAAGCACATCCCCAGGATCAAGGGCACCAGTGTTTAGCTTTTTCTCTTTTCTGTGACTTAATAGGTGTGGCTGGCAGCTGGAGAAGGTAATGTCCTGAACATCAACACTCCAGTCCTGCACCAGAAATCCTAACTAACAAGGAAATATCTAAACTGGCTATAAAAAGTAAATTATAATCTTTATTAACAATGGCAAATGGGCCTCAATTTCTGTGATACCCCTATTTCAGAAACCAGTCTGGGATAAAGACCTGAGAGAGAATGGCTGACCATCTGCAATCTGGCAGATGTGGCTTCACCAAGTCCAGAGAAAATTCTCACTGGATTTCAACAGGGAGTTAGAAAACTCCGTTTTATGGAACATTTTGGCTTTTTTTTTTTTTTGCACTGCCCAGACTCCAAGGTCTGCCTCCTTTAAACTGATTTAGGAGCTCTGTGCTTGCCCTGGCTGAGCTATAGGCCCCAAGGTCCAGACTCTGGGGGCTGAAAGGGACTCATTGTAGTCAGGGTGATTCATTGTCTAAACTAGGGACCGGCCAACTGTTCAGAGAGTAAATATATTTAGCTTTTGGAGCCAGGTCTCTGTTGCAACTACACAACCCTGCTCTTGTAGCTTGACAGAAGCCGTGGACAGAACATAGATGAATGCCCATGGCCACTTGCCAATAAAAACTTATTTATAACCCTAGCAGAGCACTGGGGTTAACCCTCTGACTGTAGTTTGCTGACACCTTATCTAAAGCAAGAAAACCAAATTCTAGGACCTTGAATTTGGAAATGACATTAAGAACTCATAATATGTCCACTCCCTCACATAGGAAGGAGCTAACTGGGGCCAGGCAGACCCCAGTGTCCTACCTAGCAGGACAGCACTCTTTCCACTGCCCCCATAGAAGGGCGGCTGGACTGGCTTTGCTTATGTTGGCTTGTGCAAGACCTGACAGAAGCCTACCTATCAACTTCTGGCTTCTAGAAGCTGGAGGGAGACCAGCCTGGGAATACAGCAAGGGATCAAAGACAGGCAGTGGTCCTGTGGCTCCTAAAACTGATGAGACTTGAATCCATGTGTAAGTAAACATAGAGAAGTCAGAAGAGGGAGAAGCTAATTAATTATCAGAGCAGAGTCCTGCAGGAGATGCAAGGGGCTAGAGGACACGTGAGCTTTGCTGAAGGCTGAGGGCTCCAGTGGCTGGCTATGACAAAGTCCAAGGATGTCTGCATGGAAGAGTGAGGAGGAGGAAGAGGGCGGAGTGTGAGAGAGGTTGGAGGGGAAGGTGGCAGTAAATTGCAAAGGACTGCTGGTGGTCCCAAGCATGCAATCAAACCCAATCAGATACATCTAGCTGCTGTATGGAGCTGTGAGGAGATCACAAGGACTTCTGTAGTAGATGGGGCAGCCTGGACAGGGGCAGGTGATGTATTGCAAATCAAAAGTGTGGCCATTTTCACTCTTGGCCCCAGATTGGGGACTGACAGGCTCTCAGGCCTGGAGCTCTGATGAGGGGCCTATGCCACAGTCCCTGGTTCTAGTCAGATGGGCCCCAGCTCTGTGGCCAGGGTGGGGAGATATGGACAGAGGAGCAGGGAGAGGCCAAAGCTCTGGGGAACCCTAGGACAGAAAAGGGAGCAGTAGAGGATGTGGGGCCAGAACAGCTGGTAAGGTAAAAGAAGGTCAACAAGAACAGTGTCGGGGAAGTTTCCAGAAACAAACAGGAGGTCAGCTGTGTTGAGTGTCCCTGAGGGATCAATTAAGATTAAGATACAGAAGTGGCTGCTGGACTTAGCAGCAGGGATTGCGGTGACCAGATGTGACTGGGCATGGTGGGTCTTGGCTGCAGCCACAGGAGCCACGGTGATGGAGGTGAGGGAAGCTTATGAGGGAGAACCATTCCAGAAAGGCCAGCAAAGCACATAGGCTAGGACCTCTCTCTTATCAGAAAGTATTTAATTCTTTCAGGTAAGACACAGTAGAGAGCCCACTCTCCAGAAGTCTCCCTTTTAAAAATCATTCTTTACTACCAAATTGAAATTCAGACTGGACAGACCCCAGGAGCCACCTAAACTAGTCCTGCTCCTAGGTCAAGAGCAAAGTGTTCTAGAACATCTGCCCAGGTCAGCCATGTTTCCTGCATGGAGATCACTTAAGACCAAGGCCCAGACCTGCAAGCCCTTTCCACAATGCCAGCCCCATTCCGCGTCAGCCCCCCCATGGATGAACATTTATCATGCGATGACCCCTAGCCATTGATGTGGGCAGAACTTGGCAGCACCAGCCAGCCATTAATTGTTTCCTTTCCTTTCCCCCCTCCCTGCTCCCACCTCTGCCTTTCCCTCCACCTCCCACTCCAGATCCGGGTGGTGAAAGCCTTCCGTAGCTCACTCTATGAAGGCCTGGAGAAACCGGAATCCAAGAGCTCCATCCACAACTTCATGGCAACGCCCGAGTTTCTGATCAATGACTACACCCACAACATCCCGCTCATCGATGACACAGATGTGGACGAGAACGAGGAGCGCCTGCGAGCACCCCCACCCCCGGCCCCCAACCAGAACAACAACGCCATAGACAGCGGCATCTACCTGGCCACGCATGTCACCAAGTCAGCTACCTCTTCAGCAATCTCTTCCAGGCCCGGGAGCCCGCTCCACAGCGTGGAGACATCCCTCTAACCAGAACTTCTCTCGGCACATGCACACTTGGACTCACATGCAGTCTCACGCACACACACACACACACACACACACACGGGGTGGGGGGGGGAGCCCACACACCTGCCAAAGAGGGAAACGACTAAGGTGGCTGAAGAATATTCTTGTAAGAAGCCAAATCCATCCAGTAAGGTGCAGTCCGTCAGGCCTTCCATCTGGGACAGAGGAAGAAGAGGAGGAGGGAGTAGATGGGCAAGTGGAGGAGGAGGGGGGAGGTTCTTCACCCAGATGGGAAGAAGGAGAAAGGAGAGAGCAAGAACAGTTGTGCTCCCCACTTTTTTTCTACCAATCCTTTTTTAAAGAACACTACAATTTCACCATGTGTTCGCCATTTTGGCTGTGAGGTGGGGGCAGGGGCTGGTTTTGGTTTATTGGGAGCTTCATTGCACCCACCAGCAAGCAATCAGATCTACATACCCGCACCAAAAAAGGCCAGCGCTCTGCAGGGTCAGGAAGGGTGCCACTGCCCAGACAGGCCACCGGAGGGAGCCGCCTGCAAGTGTACCTGCAACTGCAAAGCGACTCATCCTGAGTACACAAGACCCATCTGCAGTCCCTGTGTGTGCGTGTGCATACATATGTATGTGTTTGTCTATATGCATATACATATATATGACAAGATGCATATCTAAAGAATAAGGAACTATTGGCATGATATTTCCATTCCTCTTATTAGGCGTTTTCCTTTTGAAATTTCATTACTGAATGTAGCAAGTTTGTTTTTTTTTCAGGGAACTAGGCTGCAAGAATATGTTCTCAGTTAATATCTTTTCTTTCCTAACTCCTGGCCCCTCAGGACCCCACCCCCACCCTACTGCTTCTCCTTCCTAGCCCTGCCAATTTCCCAAGGAGGAAGTCTGGGGAGGGATGCTCGAGGCCTGGAGGCCTTACAATTGGAACATTTGCACTTTGAGACCCCTGCCTATAGAGGAGAAAAACCTTTCAATGGAATTTTTTATTTAAAAGGAAAATACCAAAGTATTGATGAGAATGGCCCCCCTCCAGTAGGTGGAAGGGGAATTTTTATTTTGGCTTCCTTTGGTTTTGATTCCAATTCCAAATCCTTCATTCTGGCTGATGGTTTTCTTTGTCTAACTCCTACTTCAAGAGCATGAAGCACTGTGTGTGAGCTGTGGGTTCTACGGCCCCTGACCCATCTAACCCAATGGGTGGACCCAGAGTCCTTGGGAGAAGCCCTGGAAGAGCAGAGACTGATCGCCCCCAATGCAAGACCAGAGTCCAACAGAAAACAACTGAAGAAGAGGGATCATCAAAACCTAAGAAGCTGGGCTGGAGGTATGGCTCAGTGACAGAGCGCTGGCCTAGCATGACAAGACCCAGCACCAAACCAAACAAAAAACCCAAGAAGCTGACTTGAGGGAAACCATCCAGACCCCATCACCCTTGACACCACTGCCTGGGCTCCCACTTTGTGTTTTGGCAAATGCCAGGAAGCACTCACCGGCCCGCCTCAGTGTCTCAGTGTCTGCTGCAGCACGGGTAGTGCCCCCCTGTCAGAGTACTCTCCCAACCCTGGTCTTCTCATCCAAAAGATAAACATAACCCACAAAGGCATGGATTTGTGTCGCTGCCACTTCTGGCAACATTAGAGAAGCAAAGCCTCTTGGAGCAATGGCATTTTGTCAGTGTTGCTGTCAGTCTCATCATGCCAGTGATTCAACTGGGGCCATAGTGGTTGAACAAGGGGCAGGCAGGGCTCGGGACCATCCAGGCAGGCAGGGCTGGTCAGCAGGCCAGGAGAGCTGGGCCTGGGGTTCCTGAGATGGATTCCCCAAGCGTCTCTCCTGGCAAATGTAGGCACCCAGCACACCAAGCCTCGTATTCCCCTAAAGAGCGATAACCCAAGAGGAAAATGCAGGGAAGGCAGGAGTGAGAGCCTTCTGATGTCTAGGACAGATGTGCCCCTTTCCCATGGAAGGCCAACACCCCCTTGTGCCTCCAGGTTCCAAGTGTGGACATCCACAGTGACACCAGTGAAATGGGCAGCACTTTACCCATGAGGTTCCTTTACCTTCTGAACTCACGGGTGTCACCCATCACAGGGAGGTAACTGGGGTCTCACCACAGACCCCACATAAGCCTATTGCTTAGGGCTCAGCATCTGGGACACAGGTGGAAGCCAAGGGGTGTACAATGAGAATAAATGGAGCTCCCCAGGGAGCTGGGCCTGTCACACCCCCATCCTGTACTAGAAGCCCAGTGGTGGCCTTGCCTCACCTCCCCAGCATCCATGCAAATCCAAAAGAAAACATGCTCTGCCCCAGCATTCACATTAACGCCATTTCACCCCTGAGCAGGAGTAGTCAAATCTCGGGCAAAAGAATTTCAGTTAGAAGAGCAAATCCCACTTTCCAATGCCAGCTGCGGATACCTTAAAGCCATCCCTTTTTTCTAAAGGGCACATTGAGAATGTTACTCATTTGTAAATTGTTCCCTGATGTCCTTGTTCAAACCACCACAACAAAAAAGGGCAACTCAATTTGTTGAGGGTCTTTGTGTTCTTCAACAAGAAATAAAATTTGAAGCGTTTTGGTTGAAGAAGGTCAGCTGTATATGGCCACACTCATGGGCTTCTTTTCATCCTCTGTTGTAGACACATCGGTAGAGCAAATGGCCACTATATATTAAAAAGCAAACCCTCACTGCTGCTGTGTAAAGTTGCCTGATGTAAATGTTGACTGTGTGGTCCCTCAGTTGCCTTTGCGCTGGGCTGTGGGGTTCAGGAAAGGGGCACTGTGAGCTTGCATCTTTTGCTCTGATTCTTGTACAGTCTTCAGGCTGAGGGAAGCCCCTCTTTCTAAAGCATTATATTATATGGAATGGCTTGGTCAACTGTGTTCAGTTAATAAATATGTTTTACATTTTTATCTGCCTGTTATAAAGATGAACAAAAATATCTTAATGAGGAAGACCACAGATGCATAATAATTTTATGTCTGTAGTGGAATTTTTCCTAGTTTAAAGAATAGACCAAAATTTCTGTGTATAAAAAAAATGAAAGGCTCCTACAATCCTGGTCTGGGCAACATGTGTGATTTATTATTTGCTGAATTCTCTCTCGGCGGAAGCAGAGATATGTTCATGCGACTGGGCCAGAGTGGAAGCTCTGTGTGGGGTCCTTGTCAAGAAGCAGCCAGTCCACCTATGGGATTAGAGCTTCCAACTGGCTTGACCATCTTGACTTCTTTTCTAGTTCTAGGGATAGAACCCAGGGTCTCATACATGCTGTGTGAGTGCTCTGCCACTGAGACATACCCCAGCCCTTAAACCATTTTTTAAGCACACAGGTCAGTGGCTTTGAGCACTTCCATAATATTGTGTAAACATCCACCATCCATCTCCACACCTGTTCATCTTCCCACACAAAAACCCTCACATCATCAGACAAGTCCCAATTCCTCCTCCCCAGCCTCCAGCACCCACCGTCCTATTGTTTGTCTATGAATTTGGCTATAAGACTCTCATCTAAAGCCTCTCGTGGAAGTAGAATCATACAATATTTGCCCTTTTGTGACTGGCTCATTTCACTGAGCATCATGTTCTCAAGGGTCATCCATGTTGAAGCATGTGTCAGAATTCCCTTCCTTTTCAAGGATAGATAATAGTCCAATGTATGGACAGACCACATTTTGTTTATCCATTCATGGATGAACACTTAAGTTGCTTCAAGCTTTTGAGTATTATAAATAATGCTGTTGTGGAACTGGGTATACACATTACTCTCCTAGACCTTGCTTTCCATTCTATTTGCAGCAGCTATGCCATTTTACATTCCCATCAGCAGTGCACAAGGATTCCAGTCATAGACTTCCTCTTTACCCAGAAGCCATGAAAGGAAAGTCCTCATTTCACTCATGCATTTACTCCACATGCCTCATTCCTGTGCTCCTCAACTCCCTCTGAATACCCGTGAAAATGGACATCTGTGCTTCATAGTGTTCTCTTTAGGCCAGGAAGAGCCAGGCAGACAATTCTATGACCCACAATTCCAAGTCACCACTGTAGCAACAGTGCTAAGACTCCCTTATCCTATTTCGCTGTTTCTATTTCCCTGCTCCACACATCTCCGTTTTAGACTTGGCAGCACCAGAGGACACATTTTGCAGGGCAGCAGCCAAGAAAAGAGAAAAAATGGCTTTCAAGCTCCCTCCAACCACCAGAGTCTGTGTTTCTACAGCAGGCAAAAAGACAAATAGCAGAACACCCTTGTTTTATTGCTATGCAAGTACATATTGAACCATGCAGATAAGAAAGTCTAGATTGGCCAAACTCCATATCAAGACAGCTGGCACCATCTGGACAGACATGCCCCTCCCCAAAGAATTGGGAATTTGTGTCTGACTTCTCTTTCCCACAGGTTTCTGTGGGGAAAACTCAGTACTTAGCCAAATGGCTTGGGGCAAGAAAGCACTACTGCAAAGGAGCCCTGAGGGTCTGGGGGAGGGCTGCCTGAAGTGTCTTGGGGCTGCCATAGCCAATTTCTACAAACTGGGTGGCAAGGAAGAAAAAACAGAAATTTATCCTGTCACAGTTCTAGAGGCCTGATGTCCAAGGTGAAAGTGTTGGCAAAGCCAAGCTCCTTCTGAGGGCTCTCAGGGACAATCTGTTCCAGACCTTTCGCCTAGCTTCTGGTATTGCCAGCAATACTTGGTGTTCCTTGGCTGGTAGAGGCATCATTCCAACCTCTGCCTGTGTCTTCATGTGGACTTATCTCTTCTAAGGATATCAGTCCTTGGATTAGTGCCCACCCTAATGACCTCATCTTAATTTCATTACATATGCAAAGACCCTATTTCTAAATAAGGTCAGATTCGTGAATTTCAGGTGTGGGACATGGACAGGTTTTTTGAGGGACACAATTCAGTGAGTCATAGCCAGGAAGGAAGAGATGGGCCAAGTCTCTACCAACACTTGGTTGCCCTCCTCCCCTTTCCACTGGATTTATAGGTCAAGTAAGACTCAGCCATTGATCACTTTACAGTAATTAAGATATACTCTGCAAAAAGAAAACTCCTAGAAGCTTCAGATTCTAGAATATTTTATCTGAATCTCTCATTGCCGGCCTTTTGAAACCCAAAATAGAGGAAATAGAAGGCTGTGCATCTTTAATCTCTAATATTATTATTATTATTATTATTATTATTATTATTATTTGCAAAAGCCTTGGTAATAGGAAAAATAAGGAAACAATTACTTTAATTTTACCATGCATAGAAAAAGGCCTCATGTACTGGGCATGGTAGTGCATGCCTGTAAACCCAGCCACTAGGGAGGCCAAGACAGGAAGATAGCAAATTGGAGGCTAGCCTGGGCAACTTAGCAAAACCCTGTCTCAAAAAAAAAAAAAAGGAAGAAAGAAAGAAAGAAAAAGGCCTGAACCACACTGTCCCACCAGCACTGACAGACACTAGCTGAATATCATTTCAGGAAAAACAGACAGGTAAAGTGACAAGCACTAAGCTGATGTGACCAGTAGCACCAATCAAGGCCAGCATGTCCCCAGAGCAGTATAATGGGCACACAAGCTATGGAAAGGCATTTTCTTTCTTTCCTTCCTTTTCCCTTCCTTCCTTCTTCTTTCTTTCTATACTGGGGATTGAACCCAGGGGCATTCTACCACTGAGCTACACCCCAGCCCGTTGCATTTTTTGAGACAGGGTCTCACTAAGGTGCTGAGGCCAGACTTGAACTTGTGATCTTCCTGCCCCAGCCTCCCAAATTGCTAGGATTACAGGTGTGCAAAACCATGCCTGGCTTCTTTTTTAAAATTTTGACACAGGGTCTTACTAAGTTACTTAGGGTCTTGTTAAATTTCTAAGGCTGATCTTGAACTTGAGATCCTCCTGCCTTAGCCTCCCAAGCTGCTGGGATTACAGATGTCCACTGCCACATCCAGCAATAGGTGGAACAAGCAAATACAATAGGAAACAGTTATTTGCTACAGCCTCAATTTACAGAATGGAAACTGGGAATTTCAGGTGTGG
Source organism: Callospermophilus lateralis (assembly GCF_048772815.1). NCBI lineage: Eukaryota > Metazoa > Chordata > Mammalia > Rodentia > Sciuridae > Callospermophilus > Callospermophilus lateralis. The sequence goes on from NC_135325.1 coordinate 125,205,495, forward strand.
GACATGGACAGGTTTTTTGAGGGACACAATTCAGTGAGTTCCACAGAGAGAGAGGAACTTGCTAATACTCAATTACTATGAAAGAAAATATGAAGTATTTTGAGGCTGAGCACTCCTGGTGCAGTGTGGTACTCTCAGCTGGGGGTGGGAGGATGCTCCCCAATCTTCCGAGGAGCTTAATTCAACTATCAGCTTCCTCATGATATGCCCTGGGGAAGGACTGAGAAGAGGGGAGAAAGACTGGAACAGAAGTAGAGAGAGCTTTCTAGGGGGTCTGGATATGCCCCATCATCCAGCCCTCTCAGTCCACAGGGGAGGGCTAGACCTTCGGAGAGGCTTTTAATTCCTTGGGGTCCCCTCAAGTTTTTGACTCCATCAAGGCAGCCTGGGCCTATACTTTTGATGTGTCTGTGAGGCCCATTTAAGTCAGCAATAAGCATTGGCCAAGGGCAGTGCACCATCAATGGACAGGCAAGGTGCTTGGCAAATAGAAGGCAGAAAGGACAGTCTGGAGCCCTGGTCTATCCTTGAAGGTTTGCCACCTGGGCTGTCCTCCTCCCCTCAGCGCTCAGAACCCCTGCCCTGAGCCCTGGGTCTAGGCTACTGCCGCTACCTTCCAGGGGCTCCAGTCACACTGGACAGACGCAGAAATTACACAGTGGGAAAAGGGTATTCTAGGGACAGCAGAGCCCAGAGGAAGTACCACCAGACCTGTCTGGAGCAACCTCTCATCCAAGTCTAAAGTCTAAGGAAAAACAAAAAATACATGAAGGCAAAGGGCAGGGGCAACAAAGGAAGCCAACTGCAAAGAGCCCAGCATCTTAAGAAGCCAGGGTGCAATGAGAAGAGGAGAGATGGGGATGAGGATGCAACTTTGGAGGTCACTGTCCAGGACACCTGGCCAGAGTCCTGGGCAGCCAGCAGAGGCAGTGGGTTTCAGTGTGCACACCTCCTTTCCCCTTTTCTGGCTCACCTGAAAAGCTGCCTGTGCCTCCCAAACAGGTCAATGGTACATCTCTAAATTGGTGGCAGATGGATCTTCTTCCATTCTGACAAAAGTACAGGACTCCTGTCAGGCTCATCATTGTTAGCACACCAAGAAGGAAAGTTAGAGGCCTCACCCTCTCACACATGCCTTTTGAGGCTCTCTCAGCACAAGGCTTGGTGACAGAGGTTACATTTGTATCTGGAAGAATCCAGAAAGATTGCCTCAAAAGCCTGCGTGGTGAGCAACTACACTGTGCCCCAAAGCACTCAGGAGAGTTGTTCCTTAGCAATTTCCTCTTCTACACTAAAAGATGGGCAAGGAGTTTTGCCTGCTTTCTTAGCTGAGATGGTACACAGCAGCTGCTCGATAAACGTTGTAGCATGACCACTTGGTCTCAAACAGATGCCAGGTCAGCCCACTGGGGAGGGCTGTGACATTTGCTCAGCTTCCTCACCCTGGGGACAGATAACATGGTTACTCTGTAAAGCTAAGCAAGTTCCTTGGCTGACCTACCACTACTATGCAACCATTCCCTTTGCCTCCCACCAGGGATGAGTACAGCCCAGCTAACAGGAAGCTCTCACCTGGAGCCCCATGTATGACTCCAGGCATTCCCAGGGCTCAGAGGCCTGTAGGTACCAGATCCTACTCCCCTATGGTAACAACTTGGCAAATGTGGGGAAGCAGCCACCATGTGCTCAACATGCATCGAGCCCAATGGGGGACTGAGGGAGCAAGTGCCGGGCGGGTTGCTCACAAATCCAAAAGCTAGACTTTCTGAAGAAAGGACTTGAGTGGGGAGTCACAGGGGTGCAACGCTTTGGCATCTCTTCAGATTCCCCTTCTAGACTGGCTGTCTCAACATAAACATTACCTTAGGACTTCCCGCTACACTGGGATCACGTCTGGTTTTCCTGAATACCAGTGACCCTCCCCAAAGATGGGCTGTGCTCTCAGCCCGAATGGGCCAACTCCCAGGCTGCAGGGTTCCAGTGCACCCTGGAGCACAAGGGGCACTCTATCTGGGGAGCATGTCAAGGGAAAATCAAATTTCTGCCAACCCCCATGAGCCCCTGAGGACAGCACAGGTGCAGAGCAAAGACAGGGTCTCTGTTGATTTGCATCATCTTTTATTACACAAAATAAAATTCCATCTATGTTGCACATTCATACTTTCTATAAATCTGGCTTTACAAAATCCATAGGGTACAGTCTCATCTGTTCTTCAACTTTCCTGCCAGTGATATCACATCTCAACTGCAGTTAAGAGTCCTCTCAAAGGACAAAAGCAGCTGCAGCCACCCCAGGGCAGCAGCACATTGTGCACTCCCAGCCTGCCCGCTGGAGGTGCACTTCCCAGCATCATCTGGACCGCGGCTGCTGGGGACAGTCAGAGCGGCAGCATGTCATCGCCTTCACCAGCCCATCTCCAGCAGCACAACCAGTCCTCCCAGCTGGTCCTCTGGGGACCGGCCGTCACAGCGACGTGGTGGCACCGTCCCCAGGCAGCCGACCATCCTGGGCTTCTCTTTGGGCAGGCCTGGGCCAGGGCCTTAGGGGATCTCTGTGTCCATGGTATAAATCTGAATGAGATCAGACACAATATTATCAATGATTGGCTTGGTAAGGTCGTCACTAAACACCTAGAAAGGAGAAGGAAAACAGGCTCCAATTAGACTCCCTCTGTGTTAAGCAAGGCACCATCCACTATCACAGAAGGGCATTTCCCGGTCAGGGCAGGGGACATGGGGACTTGGCTATCCAGACGATGGTGGCTTGCCAGGCACAGTAGCGCATGCTCTCCTAGTGCCGCCATGGGCTGAAGCAAGATTACAGCTTGGGCAACTTAGCAAGACTCTGTTTAAAAGTTTAAAAATAAATAAATAAAAGGGCTCAAGATGAAGTTCAGTGATAGTGCATCCCTGGGTTCAGTCCTCAATACCAAAACCAAACAAAAAAGGAAAAAAACAGACCATGGTGACTCTCCTGTCAACCAGTTAAGCTCCAGCCTACTGAGGCTGATCAAAGACTATACAAAGCAAAGAACATTCCAGATGGAAGAGGCCTTATAGATCATTTAACCTAGGCATGATAAAGGACTTGGCTGAGATCACCCACAAGGGTGGAGACAGAACTGGGCCCAGAGCATAGGCTCCTCCCTCCTATCTGGGTCTTTCTTAAATCAAGGGTCTCCAAGGATGTTGGCAAGAGGAAAGGGTAGAATTCTTATTTCCAAAAACAGGTAGACTAAGTAACTTGGACCCTACCCCCAGCCTAAGGAACAACTAGAACAGACATCCAGATTGAATGCACAGGAGTGCTCCCAAGACTGAGGATAATCTTTAAGGGGCCAAAACTAAGGGGGAGATACAGTATAGAACAAACTTACAAGCCCAAAGCCTGAACCTCCCAAAGTTGAGTCTGGGTCCTGCCTAGCTCCTAGAGGATGACCTCTAAGGCCCTTGAACATCCTGCCTGATGAGCATGTCTGGTTCACCTGGGTTTTAGGGCCCAAGCCAGGTAATCTATGCTGATGCCTTGATGCAGGTGGGGGCCTTGGGCCACATGGAACTAGATGGACTTTGGGGTGGCTGGTGCCTGAACCACCCAGGTCAGCCACAAGGGTTCCTCCAAGACCAACCCCAGTAAAAATCCTAAACACAAGGGACCAAGTGAGCTTCCTGGGTGACAGTACTCAGTGCATACTCTCCCAGCAAATCAAGCCTGAGGGTGCTCTGAGGGATCCCTGACTGCAAGGGAAGTTAAAAAGCAAAGCAACCTGGTAGGATGCCACAGTCATCCTGCACTGGGGAACCAAGATACTAAGAAGGTCAAGGCCTTAGGCTGAATCAAGGCAAAAACTGGACCTGAGTCCACACTTTTAAAAATCCCCAAAGGTAGGCCCCTCCATATCCTAGGGCCTACAACCTCAGATGGGAGACAGTGACCTGGAAATGTTCCAGGGCCTGGCTTAGGAAGCACAGCTGCCATCCTGGGTTCCATATTGAGAAATACAGGCTTGCTTGTTAGGTTCTGCTACCCATGCACTCCTGATAGATGACTATTAAAAAGTATCCAAGGCCAAAATGTGAAAGCTACTCAAGTGTGCATCAGTAGATGAATGGATAAATACAATGTGGTCCATCCCTACAATGTAATATTATCCAACCTGACACATACTTCAACATGGATGATCTTTGAGGACCTGATGATACTCAGTGAAATGAGCCAATCGTACAAATATTGTACGATTCCATACATAGGAGATCCCTAGAGCAGTCAAATCTAAAGACAGTAGAATGATGTGTGCCAGGGGCTGGAGAGAAGGAACGAGGAGTTACTGTTTAACGGCGACAGGTTTTCCCTTTTGCATCAAAGAGTTCTGGAGGTGGTTAGTGGTGACAGTTTCACAGCTATGTTAATGTGATTAATATCACTGAACTGCATTTAAAAATGACAAAGGGCTGGGCATGGTGGAGCATGCCTGTAATCCCAGAGAATCAGGAGGCTGAGGCAGGAGGATGGCAAGTTCCAGGATGGCCTCAGCAACTCGGACAGACCCTGTCTCAAAATAAAAATAAAAAGGACTAGGAATATAGTTCAGTGGCAGCATGCCCCTGGGTTCAATCCCTAGTACACCACCCCCTCAAAAAAAAAAGTGAAGATAGTACATTTTATCTTATGTGTTTGTCACCACAAATTAAGAAAACAGTCAAGGGTAGGTGACAAACCCTAGAGCATCTGATCACATCTCCAAGTCCAGTGGTGAGACACTATTGGCCTCTGGAACCAAGAAGACCTAGTGGCTTGACTCCACCTGTGGGAGACATCAACTTCCTAAGCATGGATGGCCTGGGTGTGGCTCTGGCTATGGAACTTTCAGCAACATTGTGTGATAGCCTGAGGCATTTCTGAGCCTACTGCCATCCCCACTCATCTTGTTGGCACATAGCCTTGGCACACACAGTACAGGCTGGCTTCCCATAGGGAAGGCTCTTATGCTGAACCCATGGCCAACAAGTAACAGAAGCAATCATGGAAAAAAGTTGCAGCTAAGAGCACATGAGGAGAAAAAGTGTTTCAAATATCAGACGTGAGCTTCCATGCACCCATGCAGCCGGGGCCTCACCGGGAGCAGCTCATCCCAAGGCAACTCACACTTCACCAGCCCAAAGTGGTGTGGATTCTGGAAGCTCCTGGTGTATGCAGCTCTGAGCCATCCAGAAAAGGTGAAGTCAAGTGTGACAGACTTTTAAGAAGAGCTGGGTGAACATGTGTCTGCCATCCCAAAAATGGCAACTTCTTTCCAGGCTGAGCAATTACTGGGTGAGTACAATGCCCAGAAAACAGCCTTGTGATAGGACCACTTCCTGGCTGTGCTGGGCCAGGGCAGCCGGTACTCCTCTTGGCAGGGTTGAGCATGAGATATGGAGGTGGTGCTGGTACATCAAGTGAAGTTTATAACTAGTGAAGACAGAGTAGAAAGAAAGCAAAATGGAGGAGGGCCAGCACAATGGGAAGCAAGGGAGGGCACTGCAGATCCAGCAGTCAAGGGACAGGATGACCATGCCCACCAGATGTCCTCAGAGAGCAGGGCCAGGAAGTGGTAGCCCCATCTGCTGCCATCTGATTCCAACGGAGCAAGGCCACTATATCCTTGTTATGTGAAACTCCCCGAGAAGACCACACGTGAAGCAGTACTTCTGTCCACACAGGTGCTCTTACCCCAACATGATCTTAAGGGTGTGTCTGGCCCAAGACTGCAACTAAGGCCATGTTCATTCAAATGATCTGTCACCAAATGGCAAGAGTGCCAAAGAGAAGATGATTATAACAGGGTATTTTTAAGCTTCAATATTACCAAGTGGCCGGGCACAGCAGCACATGCCTGTAATCCCAGCAGCTCAGGAGGCTGAGGCAGGAGGATCGTGGGTTCAAAGCCAGCCTCAGCAACAGCGAGGCACTAAGCAACTCAGTGAGACCCTGTCTCTAAATAAAAATACAAAATAGGACTGGGGATGTGGCTCAGGGGTCAAGTGCCCCTGAGTTCAATCCCCAGTATCAAAAAAAAAAAAAAAATCCAAGTGGCCCATGTCTTTCATCAAGGACAATTAACAGAAAGAAAATGGGTGAATGCCCAGTTAGAAGGACTTCTGAAAAGGGGGCACAATTCAACACACTGAGTGGCTACCTCACCTGCCACCATGGCTTCTCAGCCTCAGACTCAGCAGGTACCTCGACTCCATAGACCTGCAGAGCCAGGTAGAGCACTGCCACAGCTAGGTGCTGAGCCCGGAACCGCAGACATAGTCCCCCGTGGTAGCTGTCACGCAGCAGGGCCCAGGCCGTGACGGAGATGGGGGTCCGTTGCCAGCTGTAACGATTCAGCCAGTTCTTGAGGGAAATCAGGTAGTGGAGCAAGTACTGTAAAGACACAGACATCAGCCAGTCTGCCTTTAGGGCTTTGGCCCCCCCATAACCCAACTCTTCATCGCTGTACTGTGGTCCCTTCACCCTCTCTCCATAAGTAGTCATAATCATTCCAAATCATTCCACCTCACTGCTTAAACTTTCCAATGACATCATGTCATTTAGGAAAAGCCCCAAAGCCTTCTGCTGGTCACCAAGAACTGCTTCCCTCTCTGACCTCATCTCCCAGTCCACCCTCCCACCATGCTGGAATGGGCATGCTCTAGAACCATCTCACCCCCACCCCTGTCTCCACATGCCTGGCCACTCTCATTCTCCAGACATAGCTCTGGGGGAACCTATTCAGGCCATTCTTGAATGCCATCCCCACAGCAACACCCTCGATCCCAGGACCCTGCTCAATCCACCATGAGAAATCATCTGGGACCCAGTGCTCCAGCAAGCAGTGCCTTTACCTGCAGACTAGAGGACTAGTCTGCACTTTATGTGCCCAGCCTCTCAGGAGGATTAGAGACTAGAGACTGCATTTCTCCAGTTTGTGTCAAGACCATAAAGTAGTGTTGGCCTCAACTCCCATGTCTCCATGACCTCCCAGTTGGGAGGTCAGCCTAAACCCCATGCAACGCATAAAGATCATGGCAAGCACTTAAGCTTGAGCACACATATGACCCAGACACATCCTGGAGGGGTGACCTATATTACCGAGATTCTCATCTGCCTAGAGGAAGAGGAAGGGGCCACAGGCCAGAACACTGTTTCCAAGTCTTATCACCTTGACAACCCCACCCCACAGCTGCCAGCACAGTTCTCACCCTCCCCTGGGATGCTGATCAGGTATTCTGATGACAAAAAACTACTGTGTAAAAATCCAAGACCATAGGTTTCCAGGGCAAGGGAGGGGAGTGAAAGGGTAGCATGAGATTTTAAAAGGGCACCAAAGGATCCTTGTGTGGATGGAGTTGTTTTGGACTGTAATGGTCATGTGATAAAATAATACAGAACTAAATATTCACAAAACCAGTAGACTGTATCAGTATCAACATCCTGGCTGTGACACTGAAGGGGTCCCACTGGAGTGACTAGGCAAAGATCACATGGGATTGCTCTAGATTATTCCATACAACTGCATGGGAATCCATAATTACATCAATAAAAATCCCATTTAAAATGAAGAGAAGTCTTAGTATAGAGCCCTAAGCCACACTCTCTGCAGGCTATCCTTCCAGCAGCCTGCACAGAGAATTGACGTACCACAATGGCACATCCAAGTGCTCCTAAGAGTGGGCCTTCCCCTGTGCTGTTGTTTGTAATGGTCTTCTGTTAGACTTCTGTTGCCCCTAGAAGTTAAAAGGGTATCACCAAGACTCAGCAACTTGGCTTTCCTCATGGATTTCTAAGCACAGCTGAGCTGGATGCTAATAGTAACTCACAGGAAAAGGGACTTTGACAGGTTATAAAACCAGCCCTTCTCAGAGGCTCAGTGAGCACTCCACCTAGATGGGTAGTGGGCACTGCAACATGGTTTCCAAGAGCCACACAAGTTCCAGCCTGTGAGAACAGATGAGCAAGCACAAAGGGGGCAGCTGAGATAAGACCTGCCCCAGAAGATTCCAGGATTGGGGTAAGGGAGGCTGGCTGAGCCACTGCTGCGTGTAGAATCAGAAGCTCTGGTTCCTTTCTGCTCTTCGCTTGCTATACCCTCGGACATTAGAAGAAACATGCTTTCAGGCAATGGAACAAAGTCCTCACAGTCTCTAGAAATAGTTGTCAGTTTCCCCAGCATGCACGTACCTTGTGTGGATGCTGGAAGGAGACCTGGAAGCGCAAAACTCTCAGCATGAGGAGCTCACACTGCACAATACTGTCTCGGAGCTCCCAGAAGCGGGAGTCCAGCTCCAAGGGCTCACTGCTTGGGTTAAAGTACCTGTGTGGAGGAATTGCAATGCTTACAGTGGCAAGAGACATGTTTCCCAAGCAATGGGGCAGCTTCCAGTGTTCCAAGCACTGAAGTCATATGATGTCCAAGCATAACCTACAGTTTCTTCCAGTATATTAACATGGGGTCACTTTATTTCTGTTTTTATAAAATGACTCCTCATTTACACATCTAGTGTACACAATGGCAACTGTAGGCATTGAGGAAAGAAGCTGGCTCCGAGTTTTAGTCCAATGGGCCATCCACCATCATTCAGCAAGATTATCAAGAGCTAAGACTGGGTTTGTGCAACAACTCCAAAGGAAGCAGAAGCTTTAGCATGCCTAGTCTTGGGTAGTATAGCGTTGGGGAGACTCTTCCTCACCTAAGGTACAGCACCCAAGGCTTGCTCTTAGAGCCCAAGGAATGCATATAAACAGCCTAGGAAACATGTATTCTGAAAGGCAACATATTTCACTTTTATATTTCTTGGATTATTTTTCCTTTCTTCCAGATCTTTCTGTCCTTATTTACACCCTGTATGTCCACAACGCTTCCACCTACGCAAGATCCCCAAGTGTATGTGAACAGAGTTCACACTCAAATGCTCAGAACTCTCTGCCAGTGACTCATCCTTCCTCACTGCTCACTCGTTTTCCATGATCCCCGCAGAACCCTGGGCCCCCTGTGCCCACATCTAATTAGGGCTCCACACAATTTCCCCTTCTACTGCTCCTCCCTGCTGGGGGCCATGCAATTATGGGTGGACTCCAGCCGCACTCTCTCACTCCGTGCCTGTTTTTATCTTAGTCTCTCCCTGTACAGCGTGAACCTGTCAGGCTTAGGGGGTGGGGAGTGCTTTTTCCGTTACCTGTCTATTAAAAAAAGAACAAAATAGTTTTCTTCCTAATTAATTACAGTTCCTGGAAAGGCCCATGACGCACAGCTAGTCAGTAACTTTCCATAAATTTCATGTCTGTCTCCTGGCCACCCAGCCCCCTGGGGCCTTGGTGCAGCCTAAATGGATAGGCCCCTGTGTCCTTCCCAGCAGCAATACAACTGCTTGGCCCAGCTGTGCAACCCACCTCCCCCATGACCCCTGGGCAACTGGGACTCAGGTTCTTACACCACCTAAATATCCTAAATATGATGACTGCCCTGCTGGGTCCATAATCCCCCCCCTCCAGGCCACTCAGGCCTACTGGGCCCCACAATCCAACCAGGAAGGTTCTCTTCCATGCTCTTCTGCCCTCAGCCATCTCCCTCTGTCCTGTCCAGGACAACAGATAACTCTTCTCTGACATTCTTCTCCAAGCTCCTTCTGCTCAACCTACCTCCACCCTGGTTATCTTTTGAGGCTTCCCATAATGTGGCCAAGCTTTCCTCCCAGAGGCCCCTGGGCTCCTGACCCCAGGCTCCTTCCTGCCTTTGCAGCTAGTGCTTCAGACACTGGGTCAAGCCATTTAATTGCTTCCTTCTGAGCCTGAAAGCTGGTATCTGGGCAGCAGGCCCAAGAAAGCATTTTCTGCCCCTGCCAGGTGAACAGCAGGAGGCCCTCCTAAACATCTCAACCAGGACACCGTACCTGTTGGACACGTTGATGATGTCCCGAGTACGCAGGTGTTGCTCCTCCACTTTGCCAGCCAAATAAATGGAAGACATGGCAACCAGATAAGGGTCATAGGCATCCAGGTTGATCTCGCAGAAGAACTTATGGTATATGGTACAAGCAGTGGCAATGGGAATGGACTGCATCCCTAGCTTGACACCTACAGAGAGAAAGCAGGCAGGAGAATCCTTCAGTCCAATGCTCATTCACACTCTGCTCAAGTGAGGGAGCTGCTTGAATAGGCCCTAAGGGTGCACACCCTAAGCAGAGAAGATCAAGAACGATTAGCCTTGCCACTCCTTGCTGCTCAGTCTCTTGCTGGGTACCCAGAATTCCCAGACTCCAGAAGGTTAGCAAAGATGCTGGGGATGAGACTGCAATGCAGATGCCCCTTCAGGAAGACTGGGGCTCTGAGACTGTGCACTTCTGACAAGGCCCCAGGTCCTCCCCACACTATGGTCTGCAAACCAATAGTGTGGGTAGGACCAACCCAATAAGCAAGGTTCTGACTATTGCTCAGTTACCAACTGGCATATGGGTTTCTGCACAGAAGCTTGGAAAGGACCAAGGACTGTTATGTGTCTGTTTTCACCCAAGCAGGCACTGAGCTGGAGGTTACTCACCCCACAACCCACCTAACAAAAATCCTGTTAGGAAGACAGGAGGTAAAAGCCGGGGGGGGGGGGGTGGGGGGGGCATCAGAAAATGCTAGACGTTCCAGTGTTATAGTTAAACATTACTCTCACCACTGGTTTCCTAGTCCACAGATATGGTCAGAAAAGCAAGCTGAGTGACTGATCAGAGCAACCACAGGCAGAGAAGAGAAAAAGCAACATTTATGGCCATGGACATGCACCAGAGAAGGAGTCCAACTCACTGAGAAGTGAGCAGAACTCAAAAATCACAGGTGAAGGGACTGGGATTGTGGCTTAGCGGTAGAGCGCTCGCCTAGCACGGGCGGGACCCAGGTTCGATCCTCAGCACCACATAAAAATAAAGGCATTGTGTTGTGTCCATCTACACCTAAAAAATAAATATTAAAAAAAATCACAGATGGAGTGGAGTGGAGGGGTCAGGGCTTAGCCTCTCCCCTCTCACCCTCTAAACAGTTCCAAAGGGAATTAATGTGCTGGGTCCCAAAACCAATTTGCAATGACTAGATTAACAAGAGAAAATTAATAGATGACGGTGGAAAGCAACCAGTAAATAATCAGACTGCTCTCAGCATTCTCTATCTAAGAAGGCAGATACTGTCTAAGGATACTGTAACAAATAACCACTAATTTCAGTGGCTGAGAAAACATTTATGCTCTCCCTATCCTGGAGATCAGAGTTAAAAATGAGACTTAGGGGGCAAGTCAAGGTGTCATCAGGTTTGGTTCCTTCTAGAAGATACAGGAAATAATCTGTTTCCTTGCCTTTTCTAGCTTTAGGGGCCTCCCACATTCCTTGGCTCCTGGCCCCTTCCTCATATTTAAAGCTAGTGACACAGCATCTTCTAACACTGCTTTGGTTGCTATATGGCCTTCTCCTCTGTGACCCCCACTGCTTCTCTTTTGTATGGACAGATGTGGTGAAAATAGGCCCACCCCCAATAATCTAGGATAATCTCCCCATCTTAAGGTCCTTATTTGCATCTGTGAAGTCCCTTTTGCTATATGACATTCACATGTCCCAGAGATTAGGACAGGGACATCTTCAGGGAACCAGTATGTAGCTTCTACAAAGGGCAATGGTATACGATGCTTATAAAGCAGCCCTTCGAAAACGCCTAAAGAGTATGTTAAGGTCTAAAAATCAGATAATTCCTACATGGGATCTCATTTCAGAAAATGCGAGATAAGGCAGTGTTCTAGCCTGACTGAGCAGATGGAAGGTAGCCAGATGGAGGGGGGCAACACATGCTTCCTTAATAAACTCTACAACTCTTGTAAATTTACAAATCACTGTGATTAGCAGGTCTTAGGCTATTTCCTCAGACCGTCTGGACCACCTTGACTTGAAAGCACACGTGCCCAAGCCTGTGCTCCAAGAAGTGCACATAGTGTCAAGGAAATAATTGTTAGCCAGCTTAACAAGATACTACTGAAAGAGAAAAAGTGTTTCTATAGAAATCCCTGTGGCTTAGCTGCATCACTCTGGAAGCTGGCTGCCCAGCACTATGGTAGATTTAGCCAAGACTCAGAACTCTAGCTGCATCGTGGATGCCCAAAAGCATGCTGCAAAAGGCTCCTAGAGACCAAGTGCCAATCTTCTAGCATGCAGGGATAGGCGTGGCGGAAGGCGTGGAGGAAGGCGTGGCAGAAGGCGTGCCGGACACTACAGAGTAGCGGGCTCTCAGACTCGGGCCCCGCCTAGCCGGAGTCCAGTCCCTAACCACATCCGCTCTTTGGGCCTGCGCGCTCTTCTGTGCAAGGGGGATAGCAGCGCCTCCCTCGCATCTCAATGCCTGGTACACATGGCAGACCGGAAAGGCAGAGGCCCTCAGTCCTGAGCAGACCTCCCAGCGTCCGCTAAGGCAGGTCACGCTGGCAAGGCCTGGCCTCTTCCCTTGGCCCAGCCGCGCTTTCTCTGCGAAGCAATGGCCTGCAGGCTGGGCGCTGTGATTGTACAGCTCCGCGAAACCCGGTTTCCATGCCCCGTCCATGCAGGAACTGCCCTTTCCCTGGCGGCGGTTACCTGCCTCCATGATGAATCTCGTTACTCGGAAGTGCACCCTTGCCTCCGGCGCCGGCCGCCCCTGGGCCCCAGGCGCCACAGCCCCTCCTTCGCAGCTCTCGGGGCGAACGGTTTCCATGAGGCCCCGCCCCACGACCCCCCAGAGGAAGGAGAAGCGCCCCCGGCGCGCCGAGGCCGGCTCCGGGGGGGTCCTCGCGGCGGGCGCGGCCGCCCCGCCCCGTAGGCCCCGCCCCGGCACGCCTCCTCAGGTGAGCGCGGCTGCGCAAAGGAAGGCGATTCAGATAAGTGCGCAAGCGCAAGCGCAGGCGCAGAGGTCGACACCTCCTGGAGGCCTCCTTGCGCGCCTGCTCACTTCCGGACACCGTACAACCAGTCGGGGGAGGCGCACGCCCCGCCCCCTGGAGACACACCCCCTCCACACTCCACTTGCCGGATTTAGGCGTCCAAGTCACGCCCTTGGGAAAGTCATGCTTTGCCTGTGGGAGACACAAGTTCTGTCCCAGGGAGCGGCAACCGACCGTGCTACTCAGCGAGGACTCAGCGAAGTCACGGAATGAGGGTTGGGGCGGGAGGGCACCTCCACACACCCTAGCGGCCAGTCCCCGCATTCCGACTAAGGCATAGCCCTGGCTAGTGGCCCAGCATGGCTTAGGACAGGGAGAGCAGTAGCATCTGCCAAACACTGCTAAGGGCGTTTATGAGCGTGCCTTTTGAGGCGTCAGTGTCTGAATAGGCAGCTGCCACTAATGGGAGATGTTAGTGTTTGTAAAACCCAAATCCAGATTTGTAAGAGTGTTCAAACATGCAGATGAGACCTGATGAAAAGACTGTCGAAAAATGTGAGGAGGACCTTTTCTAAAGGAAGCATTTGTCTGGATCTAACAGGCACCATGCATCTGTTGGGAATGTAGTTTTTGCTCACCTTTCAAGCCTGGCACACAGTAGCTTAATAAATATTGAAAGAATGTTGAATATCAAACTCACATATTTACCATCCTATATTTCAATCGTGTCTTCCACAAGCAAGAAACTGTGCATCAGGTGTTAGGAACAGAGAGCACCAAAGGAACGCCCAAGCTAGAGACAGTCACTTGGGTCATTCTGACACATTCAGAAAATTACAATAATTGGAGACCACCGAGAATGCAGAAAAGAAGAAGCTGCTGATCCCTAGGGCCTTCTGCCTAGGTGATTCTATCTCATGATGCTGTAGAAATCTCCACCTCCTATCTATCCAACTTGTCCAACCTCAATCTCCTTCCTTGGCACCGCTATATCTTTTCTCACTGGCTAAGTGTCATGGGGCAGCTGTAACAAATTACCAGGTGGCTAAAAACAGCAAAATTCTGGTGGCTAGAAGTCTGAAATCGAGGTCAGCAGGGATGTGCATGCTCCAGAGGCTTTAACAGAGGATTCCTCCTTGTTCTTCCAGCTTCTTGTAGCCTGAGTTGTTCCTGGACTTGTGGCAGCATCACTCTAATCTCCACCTCCATCTTCATCTGGCCTTCTCCCCTCTGTGTAACTCTGTCTTCTCATCTGTGTCTTATATGGACAACTGTCATGGGATCTAGCCAGGATGACCCCCTCTCAAGATCCCTATCTTCATTGGTCAATAATGTCAGATTCATTCCAGTCTTTTTATTTTTTTATTTGAGACAGGGTCTCACTAAGTTGCCCAGGGTGTCCTTGAACTTCCAGTTTGCCTCAGCCTTCCAAATAGCTGGAATTACAGGTGTGTGCCACCATTCCTGGCTCCCTGAATGATTCCTATTCTCATTTTTTTTTCACATTCCTGAAACTGTAACTCAGGCACATTTAAAATTAAAGATCAAAAATCCACTGGGGGGAAAAAAAGATTCCTATCTTCACTACATCCGTAATGACTCTTTGCCAAATAAAGTCACATTCACAGGGTCCAGGGATTAGGACATGGACATATTTGGGGGGACTGCCATTCAGCCCATGACACCAGTTGCCAGAGTAAGCTTCCTAAAATTTGAGGCTGGAAGGGCCCTGGCCCTTCCTAGCACAGTCCAGGGATCCTTCACTTCAGGAGAAAGTCTGACATGCCAGTCCTTGCACAGTCACCCTGTTGACTGGCCAGCCTTAGGTCTCACCATTTTTTCTCTCATGATGTTATGATTTAGACATGAAAAGTTCCCCTCAAGCTCATGTGTGAAACAATGCAAGAATTTTTAAAGATGAAATGATTAAATCATGAGAGGTGTAACCTAATCAGTGGATTGACCCACTGATTCCTTCAGTGGGTTTAATTGGGTGGTAATTGTAAGCATGTAGGAGATGACTGGTGGAAGTAGGTCATGAGGGGTGGACCTTTGGGGTTAATACTTTGTCCCTGGTGAGCGAAGCTCTCTGCTACCTGGTTGCCATGCCTGAGCTGATTCTCTCCACCACACCCTTCTGCCATGATGTTCTGCCTCATCTTGGGCCCAGAGCTATGGAGTCAGGTAACCATGGACTGAATCTCTGGAGCCATGAGCCAAAATAAACTTTTCCTTTTCTATGTTGTCAGGCCTTTTGGTCATAGTGATGCAAAACTGGCTGAAATACATGACAAGGGTCTCAGGCAGTTTCCCCAAAGGAGTTGGTCTCCCATCTTAGTGTCTTTGCCTGGTGAAAGGATTTCTGCCCCACATGCTTCTCCCCAACTTGCTCTGGGGTGTATGTGCATAGAAGGGCACATGTATGAGTGAATTGAGTGTCTCTAGGGCTCCCAGCCCCCTGTGTTGTTGACATCTATACTGCCTTGGGCATTCTGTCACATCTGTCTCTTCTCAGGCTTTGAGCAATCCCACCCTCTTCACAGCCTGAGGCTGAAAACCAGGAAGTGCCCAGAACACCTGTCTCCATTCATCCTCATGGTCAAGTCCAGGTCCTGTGTTCCACCAGTGTCCTGGGACAAGCAAATTGCTGTTAAACTTGGCAGGTTCAAGTCCATGCTCCCTAAAAGGGCCTTTCCACTTCTCACCCCACCTCTACCACACATCCATTCACACTACATATGCACACAAACACATACAACATGTATCCTTGTGCGCGCTCGTGCGCACACACACACACACACACACAACATGCGTGTGCACACATACACACTCCAAATCATATGGCCCTTCCCTCTGGTCCTGGGTCCACTGACCCTCCCATCTTGTCCACATGCTGGGTTTGCCTCTGGGCTTACTGGTTAAACAGCACTGTGGGAACTCCTCCTTCTCCCCTGGGCCTTCTGTGGTGTGAAGAGTGTGGGCTCAGCAAGCAAGAGGGGTCTGTGAATGTGATTCGAGGGAATGACTCAATGAACACATGAATTTTTAAAGCCCTGGGTCACAGGGCACTCTCCTGGCAAGCAGCCTCTGCACAGTGGTTGATGAATTAATAATTCACGAGCCACCAATCACAGTCAGCAAACCTCTAGGCAGTACCTCCTGTCCCACTGACAAGCCACACCCACTGTATGGGCCCTCAATTCCCTGCCACCTGTCACTATTATCCCAAATGTGGTATCTCCCCTCTAATCCCCCTAGATCCCTCATCCCTGGCTCAGACAGTGAGCTCCTTGAGGGCTGACGCCTGGGTCTCATCTCCAGGCCCAGCATCTTTTTTTGCTGCTCAACAAAGGTGGGGTGGACAGTCACAATCAGAAAAGATTATATCATCCTTGCCAGCACTTCTTTATCTAACCCTCACCACATACCCTCCACATTGATTAAGTCACAGCCACCTCTTCACAATGGTGCTATTATCAAGTGGATGAATGACTCATTTCAAGGAATCTGACTCTGAGGCTGAAGCGCAAAGGGGGAAGCACAGGGCAGACTGTGCACAGGCAGAGCCCCCCCACCCCAAGCCTTGGTGCTCTTCAAAACACAGTACTGTCCTGCCTCACCTACCTCCTGGCAGCTGTTCAGCAAGGAGCCTCATCGCAATCCTTGGAAACTTCTCTTCACCTGACAGCCCTGCTTCTTCTTTACCTCTCCACCAGCATCTATGTGCAAGCCCTGCAGTCCCCTTTTTGTCTTCCCTCCCTGTCCTTCCTCTCTTGTCCACTCCACATCTCTGAAGCCATCGTGTCTTTGGACTCCAGAGCCCCTCCACTGTGGCCCCTGCCTTCACTGCATGCCACAGTCTCTCCACTGCAGGGACCTGCACAGTCCCACTGCCTCCTGCCAGCAGCCCTCATTTGCAGTTGACCCTGTGCAGTAGAGCCAGGCTCCATAGTTTGATGTGTAACTGCTAGCAACTTCCTGAGCCTTGCTCTCCTTCTTTCCCTTCTGCCCTGCATCTGGGAAAACCTATAAGAAAGCCTCAACACCAGTGGAAGTTTCAAGCAACGCATGGGAGCCCTTGCCCTGGCCCCATCCCTGGTGCTGAGAAGACCTCTGCCAGTCTCCTTTCCTTGCCCTCTCATTCACATCCTGGGAGGCTGTCTGCTTACCCCAGAGGGCCTCATCTTAGGAGTGATGATATTTTCAATATCCTCTTGGGAGTGTTGGGGGTGGTGCCAACAGTCAGTTGAATTTCAAACAGACAGGGTCCACCCTGTTCCTACAGAGTGACCACAACACACTTCCTCCTGCCAACACTTTCTCTTCATGCATTACAGGACCCTACTCTCCTGGCTCCCTTTCTACCCTCCTGGCCACTCCTTCCCAGGCTGGACCTCCCCCTGCCCAGACCTTGCCCATTGGAGAATGCATCTCTCTTCATATACCCCAGTGGCTGCAATACCCATGGAGGGACAATGAGTTCTAAACTTACCCGCCCACAGGCCAAGCCTGGCACCTGCACCCCAGACCCACATATCCCCATCTCCATTCCCATTCATCCCACCCACACTGAGTGTGTGAGTGCCTGCTCAGCCAGGCCCAGGGCCTGGTGCTGGGGAACACAGCCGTGACCACAAGCAGACAAGGTCTCCCTTCAGCAGCCTCACCCTCCTCCCCCACCCCATCTCTGTGCTCCAGACAGAGCGACCTTTGTCAAACCACAGTCTGATCAAGGCCCGTCCTGCTGTGAGCCTGCAGCAGCCATACCAGCTGCCAGGACACAGCTCTATTCACCTGGTGGGTCCGAGTTGGTTTTATAAGAGAAGGTGCACAATTCCTTACAAGTGGAGGCACTGGTGGAATTGGCACTTCTTGGTGAATTTAGTGCCTGGGATTATTTTCTTTCTCAGATTCAAGTAAAAGGAGTCCCATAGAGAAAATCTTAGCACAAGCTCAAGGCACACACAAGATGATGTATGTGAGTGAGTGGGGTGCAAGACGTGCTGAGAGCACTTAGGGTCGGCAACAGATCCCTAAGAACAGCAGCGATGAACCCTCAGAGTTGGGAAAAAGGAATGACTGTCAGGAGCTGGGGGTGGGTGGTGTGTGGGTACAAGGAGATGACTGCTAATGGGGGCAGGGTTTCTTTGAGGGCTGATGAGAATAACCTGGAACTAGATTGTGGTGACAGACACACAATTCAATATATTTTAAAAACCACTGAATTTTGGTTTAAATGGATGAATTTTATGAATTATTCCTAAACAAAACTGTTTTTAAAAAAGACTCTCAATTACGCCATTGAGGAGCAAACCTTCCCATGGGGAAGAGCTGAAGACTGGCCAGTGGAGGAAGTTGGAAGGCAGAGGAAGGGGTAGGCAGGTAGGACACATGGTGTGAGGTCTCTGGAGGCCCTGGATTCTATGGAGACACTTAAGCTCAGACCTGAGAAGCCATAGGGCATTGTCAAGGGGCCAGCGGCAGCAAGGTGGCAACACTGTAGTGCAGAAAGACCTAGGGGTGCTTGATGGAGGTGGTACAGGGAGACAGTGGGAGGGTGTGCCCTCCAAGTTCTGGAAGGAGACAAGTACTGTCAATGCCAAAATTAGGCTCTCTGTGCAGGGCTCATCAGGGAGGGAGCTGGGCTAGAAGGTTGGAGGTGCGGGATCCCAGGCTTGGGAGGTGCTGGTGGAGGACCCTGCACACCCAGAGCCCACAGATACACACATCTTGACTCAAGTCTCATGGATGACCCCTGAGTCCATCCTGCGATGGGGTCCCTAGTTCCTGAATGCATCATTCTAATAGATTTATTTAGCGGCTGGCAGCATGCTCATGGTTCCTTGGCTCAGGAAGCAGAGACTCCTAGAGTAGCAGGGGCTCAGTAGAAACCATTGTCCCACAAATCCATGATGACTCCACTCACAGCTACTGATCCAACTGTGATCCTCTAGCTGGAGTAAATCAGGAAAGCTCCTGGTAAAAGGCTTGCAGCTCGGTTTCAATGAACAGAGAATCCAGAGGCTTTCACCTATCCCAAGCACCAGCAGTGTGCCTTTGCTCTCTTCTCCTATGATACTTCAGCTCTTGGGCTCCATGCCACAGGGCCATTCCTATGGACCCTTCTCTTGCTGTATGCCCAGGATACCACACAAGTCCACCTCATGACAGGATGCTGTCAGGACCTAGGGACCAGGAGGCCTCTCTCTCCTCACCAGAGGCTACTTGACCAGATCCATGAGCTGGAGTGACAGAGGGGGAAAGAAAGATTGTGAAATTGAGATTCAGGGCCTGCACCTGTTAGCAGTGATGAGCTCTAGGACAAGGCTGTAGGATCAAATAGCTGAGAGAGGGTGGAGGTGAAGATATGCAGAAGAGAGGAAGGAGGGTTGTCTATTTGTGAATTTCCATATATTGACATGACCATAAATGTGTTACCTTCACATAGGGCATAAGTATGAAGGCATCGAAGTACGTATGGATTAGTAACTTTGAGAGTTCCTTTCAACTGCTACAACAAAGTACAGAACAATACAAATTAGGTGCTTAAAAGAAACAAAAATTTTTCTCTCACAAATTTCTGAGTCTGAAAGTGTAGGCAGGGCTGGCTCCTTCCTCAGGCTCCAGGGAAGGTTCCTTCCTGCCTCTCCCAGCTCCTGGGGCTCCAAGAAGCCCTTGGCTTATGGCCCCATCAATGCAGTCTCTGCCTCCATCTCCACGTGGCTCCTCCTCTGTGTCTGTGTCTCCTGTGCTATCTCCTATAAGAACACTGTCATTGGATTTAGAACTAACCTGATCCAGGAAGGCCCCATTGCAAGATCCTTCACTAGTTATATCTGCAGAGACGCTTTTCCAAATAAGGTCCCATTCAGTGTCCAGAGGGTGAGGACCTGATTTCAGAATGCAGAAATCAAATCCAAAGGCTTCCTAAGTCTCCCAGGATGTTGTTGCTACTCCAAATGTAAGGATTTTGGCTCCTGCTTCAATGTTCTCCATGTTATCTCAAATTCCCCCTACCTATTGAGGTTGGAAACAGAAGACCTCACTAGTTTTACCATTCTTGCCAGGTCCCTCTCTCCTGTATGCTGTGCCATCCATACTTCCTTACCTCCAGCCATCTCAGTTACTTCTACCCTCTGGGGTCATGTTTGTATTGCTTAGGCTTAGGGTAAGAACCAACCCTTCCCTGTCCCTCCTTGTGGCTTCCCTATACTGGTATCTTTGACCTTAGTACCAGCACAGCCCAAACTGTCACTCATGTACCCATCATCATTTGACTGACCCTGCCTCTAAGGTTCTAAATCCAGAGATGGGGCTAGGGTTGTGGCTCAGTGGTAGAGTGCGCATCTAGCATGCGCGAGGCCATGGGTTCAATCCTCAGCACCACATTAAAAATAAATAAATTAAATAAACGTGTTATTTAAAAAATAAAAATAATAATAAATCCAGAGACAGAATCTCATTGGATAAGCCTAGTTTATTAACATGTGCCCCTGAAACAGGAAGCCAGTTTTGGACAAATCGGCTTTGAGAAGGGTCCTTCATATGAACAAGGTAAGTGGAATTATGAGTCAGGGAGGATCCTGTGGAAGAGAGTGTAAAGAGGAAGACAATTACCTGCCATTTAAGACCCAGGGCTACCCATGTGACAAGGCTACTCCAAAGGTACAGTGGGTCACCTCACTTTGTGAGCCATCCCATAGCATACATCTAGAAAGGAACTTGGAGAAAAAGATCAGTTAAAGTTAGTTGGATATCTTGTATTTGGTGTTAGGAAGTCAAACTCTTGATTCTCTTGGAAGCAGTCAATACAGAAGGTCTCAGCTGATAGCTGAGAAATAGCTGTGGAAATCAGTTATCTAACAATATAGAGGCAAATATCAGAAGCAGTACTACCAAAATGCAACCAGATTGGAAAGGGAGAAACAAAACTATCTCTACTTGCAGATGATATAACCTTGTATATAGAAAATCACAAGGAGTAAACACACACACACACATACACACACCTATTCAAGATAACCTGATCCAGGAAGGCCTCATTGCAAGTTCAGCCAAGTTTTGGGTTATAAGATCAATATGTAGGGGCTGGGGATGTGGCTCAAGCAGTGACGCGCTCGCCTGGAATGCGTGCAGCCTGGGTTCGATCCTCAGCACCACATACAAACAAAGATGTTGTGTCCACCGAAAACTAAAGAATAAAAAAATATTAAAATTCTCTCTCTCTCTCTCTCTCTCTCTCTCTCTCTCTCTCTCTCTCTCTCTCTCTCCCCCTTTCTCTCTCTCTTTAAAAAAAAAGATCAATATGTAAAAGTGAATTGTATTTTTCTATATACTACCAATGAACAGATCAAAATGAAAATAAGAAGACCGTTCTATTTATAATAGCATTGAATAAAATATTGGGCTGGGGCTATAGCTCAGTGGTAAAGCACTTGCCTCACACTTGCCTCAATCCTCAGCACCATTATTTTTTATTATTTTTTTTAAATAAAAAAAGAATAAAACATATTTAGGAACAAAATTTTTAAAAGAAGGGCAAGACTTGTCCACTATATCATTGAAAGAATGAAAGATCAAAACAAATAGAAAAATATCCCATGTTCATGAACCAAGTCAATACTATTAATATGACAGTATTCTCTAAATTGATCTACAAATTCAATGCAATCCCTATCAAATCTAGCTATTTATTTTAGTCAGTTTTCTTGCTGCTGTGATCAGAAAACTGACAAGAACAATTTTGGAGGAGGAAAAGTTTATTTAATGCTCACAGTTTCAGAGGTCTCAGTCCATAGACAGCCAACTCCATTGCTCTGTGCACAAGGTGAGGCAGAACATCATGGTGGAAGAGTGTGATGTAAGAAAGTGGCTCAAGACATGGCTACCAGGAAGGAAAGAGATGCTGCTTTCCAGGTACAATATATATACCTCAAAGGCACGCCCCCCTCAATGACCCACCTTCTCTAGTAATACCGTATCTGCCTACAATTATCACCCAGTTCAGTCATCTGATTATGCATTGATTAGCATTAATTCACCTCTAAACCTTCTTTTAGTATATGTGCTGCCGAAGTGAGCACTCTAAACCTTCTTTTATTGTCTCACACATGAGCTTTTGGGGGACATCTCACATATAAACCATAACACTATTTTTTGCAGAAATTGACAAGCTTATCCTAAAATTCATATGAAAATGCTAGAAATCCAAAATGGTTGCAACAATCTTGAAAAAAGAATAGTTAAAGGACTCACACTTCCAGATTTTAAAATTTACCACAAAGCTACAGGAATCAAGACTCTGTGGTATTGGCACAAACATAGCCATATAGATCAATGGAATAGAACTGAGACTCCAAAATAAACCCATACATCTATGGTCAGTTGATTTTGATAAGGGTGCCAAGATCATTCAATGGAAGAAAGTATAATCTCTCTAACAACTGGTGCTGGAACAAGTGGATATCCACATTCAAAAGAATGAAACTGGGCCCTTACCTTATCTCATGCCATGGTAAAAAATTCACTCAAAATCATAGACTTAAATGTAAGAGAAAAAAACAGGTGTAAATCTTCATGACCTTGGATGAGACAACGATTTCTTAGATATGATACCAAAAGCACAAGTGACAAAAGAAAAAAAATAGATAAATTGGGTTTCATCAAAATCAAGCAGTTCTGTGCTTCAAAGGACATTATCAAGAAAGTGAAAAGATAATCCACAGAATAAGACAACCTACATGCAAATCATACTGCTGATCATTGACTTGTATCTAGAATATGTGAAGGACCATTACAACTCAATAATCAAAAGACAAATAGCTCAATTAAAAGTGGACAAAGGAAAAAAAATAGTGGACAAAGGATCTGAATAGGCACCAGTATTTCTCAAAAGACTAGTATACAATGTGTCATGAGTACATGAAATGACACTCAATATCGCCAGCTAGGGAAATGCAAATCAAAAGCACAACGCAAGGGGGAGCTAGGGAAGAAGAGAGGTACTTTGGATAAGACAGACGGGAGTGAAGGGAGGGAAGGGGGAATGGGGGCAGGAAAGATAATAGAATGAATTATACTTTATGACCCTATGTGCAGATATGATTACATGACTGGTGTCATGTACAATCAGAAGAATGAGAAGTTATACTTGATTTATATATGATGTGTCAAAGTGCATTCTATTGTCATGTATAACCAATTACAATAAATGAAAAAACACAATGTGATACCAGTTCACACCCAGCAATTGCACTCCTAAGTACGTATACCCAAAATAATGTAAAGGTTTTTTTTTTTTTTTTTCAGTTCTGGGGGTGGAACACAGGCATTGTGCATGTCAGGCAGGTACTCTACCACTAACCTACATCCCCCGCCTACACAAAATCTTGTTCATAGTAGATTTATTAATCATAGTCAAAAAGCAGAAACAACCCAAATATTGATTTGTAGATGAATAAATAAACAAAATGTTGTCTATCCATACACTGGATCATCTTTTAGCCATAAAAAGCAATAAAATACTGACACATGCTACAACACAGATGAACCTCCAAAACATTATGCTAAGTGAAAGAAGCCAGACACAATGAACACATGATGTGGGCTGGGGCTGTAGCTCAGTGGTAAAGCACTTGCCTCACATGTGTGAGGCACTGGGTTCGATCCTCAGTACCACATACAAAAATAAACAAGTGAAATAAAGGTATTGTGTCCAACTACAACTAAAATAAAAATAAATAAACAAATAAATAATCTGTGTATTTAGCTACAACTAAAAATAAATATTTTAAAAAACACATGATGCATGATTCCATCTCTATGAAATATCAGAAGAGGTAAATCCATAGAGACAGAAAACAGATTAATGGTTCCCAGGGTTTGGAGAAGAGAAGAATGAGAAGTGAGTGCTTAGTAGTTACAGAGTTTCTTTGGCAGGTGATGAAAATATTCTGGAATAAGATAGTGGTGATGGTTGCACAACTCTGTTAATATTTTTTAAAAAACTATTGAAATGTATACTTCAAGTGGGTGACTTGTATGGTATGTGAATTATATATCAATAAAATTATTTTTAAATGGAAGCCTGATGGGAATCCCTGAATTATTACTACTCCTTGGCAACTCTCTCCCAAAAGACAAAGGAGGTTAGCCTGAGCAAAGGCCACAACACAAATCTCAGTGGCACTGTGTGAAGGCACAGGAAGATGACTCAGAAGCCTGGTTTCAATATTGCACTATAGTTCTGTAAAATGTCACCAGTGGAGGATACTAGGTGGAGGGTACACAGGAGGCCCCTGCACTATCTTTAGAACTTCCCATAAATCTATAAAACAATTCAAAATAATAATAAAAAAGATGTGGTATGGGCTGGGCTTCACCTAGAGGCCCAAGGAGTTCCTGCAAGTGTTGGGGCTGTAGAACGGGGGTTTCCATTTTCCTTCGGTCTTCCTACCAGCAGCACTGGGAGAACCCTTCCATCATCTTTGTGTCCTTCCGACTTCTCCTTTTGGCCTCAGCTGGAGAAATTCTCTTGTACCAGCTCAGCTGTCTATGTTAAGGTCAATTGACTAGTAGCTTTCATCACATCTGCAAAGTCCCTTTGGCCATGTAATGTAGCATATTCACAGACATGACCTCAGGGAACAAAGGTCGTAGAAGCCAAAATTCTATCACAAGTGGATGATATCAAAACTATTTGGTGTAAAACCCCCAGTACTGGTTACATGTTAGATGTTTCAGAGCAGGAAGGGGGACCTCGTGAAGTTCTCCCAAGTGCAGGGCCACTGGGTGGGTGAAGGGATCAGTTTGTGAGATGAACAGCAGCTGTGGGAAGGAGAAGATGAGTTTAATATAGACTTATGCAGTTTGAGGGGCCCCTGGGGTTGTCCCTGAGGGAAAAGATGTGGCAGCCATGATAGATGGGGACTGAGGCTATCCAAGCAGAGGGTGGTGGGTGAAAAGAAGAGTTGCAGAGGCAGTGGGCAGCTTCAAGCCCCTCCTGAAATCTCTCCTCTTACCTGTCCTTCATCTCCAAAGACCCCCTGGAAGGACTCACAGCGAATCTCTGGGGCAGCCTGCCGCTAGGGGGCAGAGTCGTCTCTACCAAAAGCCACCCAGCTCAACTGTGTGTGTGTGTGTGTCTGTGTGTGTGTGTGTGTGTGTGCGCGCGCACGCGCACGTGTGCAGATTTGTGTGTGCACTCACAATGGGGACGTGCTGGTCACTTGGCTGGAGAAGTGTGCTGACTCACGAGTATGTGGCTCCCTACACATAAGTACACATGCACACACACCGTGGGGAGCCCCATGTAGCCCCTTGGCATGGAGACTCTGTAAAGTCCCTTCTACCAGAGACAGGGAAGCAGGACCCTCAGAATGAGAAGAGGGCAGACAGTGAAGGGGAGCCTCAAGTGGATTTGACTCCTCCTGTCTCAGTCACCCTCATAGCACTCATCCTCCCCTGTTCTGCCTGAAGAGGAGATCAACTTGGGCTCTGGAGCCTTGTGTGGCAGCACAAATGGCCTTGGAGGTTGGAGGCAAGAGTTGGATCTTCTTCAGAGAAAGAGAGAAAGCAGGTTATTTATCCATCTACCCCCACCCTCAGGCCCAGCACCCTCAATGCCATCTCTCCAGAATTGAAATTCAGAGCAAAATATACAACTAGTGAATAACTGGGCTCAGGTCCCAGAAATAGGCTGCCCTTTCTAAGGGGTGACGGGAATATCCTCCCTGCTTCCTGTTGCCATGGTTTCCACTCAGCTACCAGGCAGCCTGTTGCGTGGAAGCCATTTTCTGCGATGGGATGCTGGTGCAGGCTGGGTGTACAGCTGGTAGCTACCAAAACAGACAGGGTGACAAACACCTTGGTCCAGAGATCCAAGAACCAGGGAAGAGATAGTGGGGCATCATGTATTCTTGAGTGCACACATCAAAAGGGCTTGAAAAGTGACAAAATTGACAAATGCTAAAGCCAACACATGGGCAGAACCAACAATGTGTTGGTGTAGATTGTGGAGTTTTCGGCGCTGGCCAGAGAAACCTAGCAGAGGGCTGTGTTCTCGGGGGACCAGAACACAAAGAAGTCTGAAGTCAGTCTGCTGCAGCTTCCACATTGGGCCCTGTCTGTCCTCCAGAGGCCCAGAGTCTCACACTAGGCCCACCCATCCCTGCCACCCCACCCCCACCCCCAGGAACTGGGACAAGGATCAAAGCCCCTCTGGCCTCCAAACTCGTTGGCTGCCCTTGTGACATCTGAGGGACTCTCTCACAGCCTAGTGATTTCTGTCCACCCATCTGTCCCTGCTCCTCCTCCCAGGCTCAGTGGGAAATATGTGCAGGGCTCAGAGGGCTGCAAGTCCACCTAGCTCCTCTTTTGAAAGGACCCCTAGGTGGCCTTGCTTGATTGCTTCTGGTTCTGCCCTATCTAGAGGGGAAGAGGTGAGGGGCCACTCCACCCCCCAGAGGCCAGGAGTGGGGATCACACATAGGCCTGCAGCCCCCTCCAGCACTTCCTGAGGCTTGCCGGTCATTCCAGACCTTTCCTGTTGCTGTAACTCATGACAGGCTTTGTTTATGCCGGTCACTGTGTCCATTAACTTTTCTGGTCCTTTTCAGTGATTAAAATTCAGACCAGACTCACATCCCATTGGAAGTTTCCCCTCCCCATCCTTGGAGCTGGAATTAACTGGAATGGAGGGGAGTGTGCCCTGACCTCCTTTCCCTCTCCTTCCTCCCCTCTCAAGCCCCTGCTTGAGTTGGGGGAGGCAGGGTTCTTCTTGTCTCAAGGTTGGGGATGGGGGTAAGGGGTGCCCCATGTTTGCCTGGGTTTAATGATGCCTGCTGATGGGGTCACCCCTTTTCCAGGGTGGACTCACCCCTCTCCTTGCTAAGGGCCCTTTGAGGCTGGACATCCCTGTCTTCTCTGGGCCCCACCAGGGTTTATAATGCAGCTCCCTCTCCAAGTGGAGTATCCTGCCCCTCCCAGCCCACTCATGCTTCTGACCCCATGCTTTGTGTTGCCAGGGTGAAAGGAATCTGGGGTAAGGGTGCCCCCCTTTCCTTCCTTTAGTCCCTCCCAGCCAGCTTTCTGCCTCCAGAAACTGAAGTCAGCTGGTGCAGGTGCTCAGCAAGGAGCTCAGCATGCTCCCCATCGGAGGGACACCCACCAGCTCTCCCATAAAGTACTCCCCAAGCACTCTCTGTGAGCAGATCCTGCCAGGAGAGAGCCAGGAGGAGTAGGCCTTCTCCACAAGTGACACTCTGAACCATTCCCTCCTTGATCTAGAGGTTACACCACTAACAAGACTTCTCTGAGAGGGACAGTGCAAGGCAGAATAAGCGACACAGGCTCACCTTTAAACCCTAATCCTAACCCCTGCTCTCTGAAGCTGGCCTTAGGGGAGGTGGTGTGACGGCCAGGTGCTAGACAGAAGGCTTTAGTTTTAGCTCTCCAGGCCACCCCTGGATGAGTGTGAACAGGTCACCCACAGGCAGCAAGTCCAGATGCATTTGGAAGCCATGAACCCCAGTGGACTCAGCAGTGCTTGAGCCCTGTTTCCAGAGGGCCACAGGCAGCCCCAGGTACAGCAGGCTATGTTTACCTCTATGGAACCTTATTTTCCCAAAATGTTTTGAGACTTTACAGATTACAAAAGCAATTCTCTAAGGGCAGCCTGCTTCCCTATGTGCTTCTGTACTAGTGAAGACAGCATAGCCCTAGGCTCTCTCCACCTCCCTGAGGGGTGTGATGCTTGCCCTGGTGATAGTGGCGCCACTGGGTTCAAAGGCCAAGATGAGCTGGGAGGACACTTAGCACATTGATGACATCTTACCCCTGTCTTTTTTCTGTTTTTTTCCTACTCTGGAATGTTTAAGGACCTTTTACCTTTGGTATAAAGACCTTGACCTAGGTTCTTAAAGTGTCCTACAAATAAGTACACTTTAAGATATTTTGCACTTCATTTTGTGTGTCCTAAGACAATTTTCTTTTGTGAGTTAGATCTAGGTGCCTCCCTCCTCTTCTCACCTGAGAGAATTGAACATGGTGGTGGCTGCTCTGGGTGGCCCCCATCCAGAGGGGGCAATGCCAAGCCCACAGGCAAATGGGCAACTGTATAGCAGATGCTGTGGTGTGGAGATGTATTTGTAGCTGGACACTTTGAAGGAAGAAGAGGAGGAAGAGGGAATGGGCCCTAACCCAGCTGAGACACAGTCCTTAGAAATCTAACACAGAGGCAGAAGGTCCTTTTGGGAATTGGTTCAAAATGCTTAATTTTTTAAATCAGGCAAATTGATCATTAGAGAACTGATTAAGCTAGAACCACTGTTGGAATAAAAGGGGAAAATAAACTCCTTCATTTGAATTCCAAATTTGGGCTTGGAGGTGACCTAGTAATGAGTTGAACTGGTTCTTAGGCAAACTGGCTGTGGGTGGCCAGGGCAGTGCATGGAGCCGGTGGGCACACGTAACCTTGAGTTTTCTCTCCCCTGAGAGTGTGGGTGTTGGGCCTTGATGCAGAGAGGGACCCTGAGGAGGAAGTAGCATTGTGGCCCCGTCACAGAGCTGCTCAGGGCCTGGAGCAAGCCCTCTAAATACCACTACTGTGCCCAGGAGGAGACATGGGTTCAGGATTAGAAGGAACTAGAGGTATGTCCTCAGGAAAGACAGGCATGATCAGCAGACATGGTTTGAGGTTTGGGGGCAGCTGTAATTTGCCAAAAGGTGCTGAAGTACTTCCACATTTTAACCACAGGCCTAGAGACACCACAGGAGGCAGAGCCAAGCCTCAGGATCCTGTTTCTCCCCTCACCTATTACTTGGGGCAGGAGTCGGGGGTGGCCGTGGTCACCAAGGCTCAGTGAAGATTTTGAGGTTTCTCAGCCAAGATAGGATCATGGTGCCCCTCTGTATGTAATTCAATAGAACTTTTACTTTAAAAAATTTGTCTTTATTAGATATTCAGTAGACTGAAAGGAACGTTTGCAAAATACTCCTAAAATATGTATAGATATAGAGAATGACAAAATGAACCCTGTATTTCTTTATAATTGCACCACCTTTGCAAGCATCCCCAAACAATGTGGTTTTTAGTTTAACCTACTTTGAACTTCATTTAAATAGAATTATTTGTCTGCAACCCGCTTTTTTCACTGAATATGGTACTTGAGACCCTCTGTAGAAGCTATAATCCATTCATCCACTGTCTGTTCGTTTGCTTGTGGGACTCAACTACCACTGCCAATGTGTTGACTGCTTGGTGGATGGCTGGGTTGTTCCCACTTTTTAAGCTAAACAAAGTGTCCCAGTGTCCAGCACAAGTTTCTGTAGTGGTTCTATACAGGGATAGATTACTGACAAGCACCAACTTGCCCAGGTAACCTCCTCCTTCTTTACAAGTATCTTAGCAATGACAATTTGGTGTTCTACATCAATTTAAGAACCACCATGTCAGGCTCCATTTTACAAAGTGGTATTTAGATTACAATTACATTCAGTCTATAAATCAAATTGGAAGGAGCTGGCATGTTCAAAGCACTGATCATTTTTTTATATATATAATTCTGAGTAGCCAAGATAAAGCCAGTCATGTATATCTGGAGCTCTCAACATAGCTTCCAAACAAAAATCATTTTTAAAAAGCAAGGAAAAAACCCACACAAAACCCATGCCCTCAGCATATCCAGAAGACAGACAGCCTTTGAGCTTCAAAGTGCCTAAAACAGATAGTTCCAAGGCTGACACAGAAGATCCTCATGTGAAATACAAATGAAAACAATGACCCAAACCATGTAGCAAACAATAATACAACCACCCTCAGGCTGAAGATAGAAAGTACCAGAAACAGATCTTGAACTCCAGAGAGAAGCTCTGTTCTTCAGAGACATGAGTTGACAAATCTGAAACTATTTTCCAAACACTCTAGGATTTAGTAAATACATAAATATATGTTGGCTAATGGGAGTCGACTTTCTCAGTGAGAGAGAAATTATAAATAAGCAAGTGGAAAGAAGCCTAGAAAGAACTTGGTGGATGGATTTCAAATTAAAGCTATCATTATAAACTCAAAGTGATAGATGGATGCATAGAAGGAAGGAAGGATGGATGGATAGAGATAGATATGTGTGAGAGTCTACATACATATATGCATTAGCTTTCTGTTACTATAATGAATACCTGAAATAGTTAACTCAAAAGAAGAAAGGTTTATTTTGGCTCATGGTTTCAGAAATTTTCAGTCCATAGTCACTTGGCCCTATTGCTATGGGCCTGTGGCAGTTTATTTCACTATGGCAAACACACATGGTACAAGAGGCCTATTCACCTCCTGGTGGCCAGGAGGCAAAGATAGAGACAGGAAGGGGCAGGAACCCCAATATTTCCTTCAAAGAGCTCCTATGACCTAAATTCTTTATGATAATCCCTACCTTCTGAAGGCTCCACAAACTCAGTAGATGCCATAGGCTGACAACCAAACTTCTAATACATGGGCTTTTGGGGGACACTTTTCCAAGTCATAGCAATAATATATATATATATATATATATATATATATATATATATATATATATATATATAATTATATATATTATAATATATATATTATAATATATATATTTATTATTATTATTATATATATCTACATATATGTCTGTTGTCTCTAGATGTGTGTATGTGTGTCTGTGATTTCCAATTAGGTTTCTAAATGCCATTATGCACTGAAAATGAACTAGAGATCCTAGAAGAAATGGCTGATTCCAGGAATACAAAACAAGGAAAGTCAAGGTGAGTCTAGAATTTTTTGCCCTTCCAGAAAGTAAGGCATCTACAAGTGCATGTTGATGTCAATCTATAAGTAAATGAGGGAGAAGAGAAGCTCTTTCTCACAGTAGAAAACCATAGAAGAAATAATAGCTGCAGAAAGTCACCACTTGGCAATAGTAATGACTGATTCCATGGATGAAAAAACTTATGGATAAAAGTTTATTGAGGGCTGGGGATGTGGCTCAAGTGGTAGTGCGCTCGCCTGGCATGCGATCGCATGTGGGTTCGATCCTCAGCACCACATACAAACAAAGATGTTGTGTCCGCCAAAAACTAAAAAATAAATATTAAAATTCTCAAAAAAAAGTTTATTGAGGAACAGGATGTTACTATTGTCTAAAAATGTCTCCTACAAAGGGGAAACTTGACAGAGGAGACACCTGACAGACACTAGTGAACCAAGTGACCATAGTGACCATCCAGTGATGGGATGCATGGGATAAACACTGTAGGCCTCCTGATATGATGGACTGAGAAGGATGCAGCACTTTTGTTCTGTTCTTCCCAACAATGCAAAACCTAAATGGAATAATGAAGAAATAGCAGACAAGCCTCAGTGGGGGGACATCTACAAAATAACTGATCTGTGTTCTTGAAAAAATGTCAATGTCATAAAACACAAAGACCAAAAAAGTGCTCCAGATTTAAGAAGACCAAAAAGATAGGCCAACAATGTGTGATTGGAGATGCTCCTTTTCTAGAGAGGACATAATGGGGGCAATTGACAAACTCCAAATTATAGTGTTGTATCAACATTGACTTCCTGATTTTGATAACTATGCTGTGGTTAACATAAGAGAATGATCCTTGTTTTTAGGAAATACACACTGAAGGATTTACAGATAAAGGAGCATAATGATTTGACTCCAACATTCCAGAGGGTGAGACAAGAATAAAGCAAATATAGTAAAATATCAACATTCAGGAAATCTAGAAGTGTAAAGAATAATTCTTTCTCTTTTAACAGCTGCATTGAGATGTAATTCACATGCCATACAACTCACCTACTAGGTCTATATCTAAACATGAAATTGCTGGGTCATATGGTAACTCTAACATTTGGAAAACTGTCAAATTTTGTAAAGTGATTATACATTATATGTTATATTCCCATCAACAGTGTATGAGGGTTTCAAATTCTCTACCTCTTCACCAATACTTGCTATTGTCCATCTCTTTAATTATAGCCATCTTAGTTTGCATGACATGGTATCTCGTGGTAATTTTGATTTGTCTTCTGCTAATGGGTAGTGATGGGGAGCACTTTCTTCATGTGCTCAGGAGCCACTTTTACATCTTATTTGGTGAAATATCTATTTGAATATATTGCCAATTTAAAATCAGGTCATATATCTTTTTATTATAGGGTTGTAAGTGTTCCTTTTATATTCTAGACACAAGTCCCTTATTTGTGTCTAAAATCTTTTCTCTCATTCTGTGGGTTGTCTTTTCACTTTCCTGAGAGTAACATTTGCAACACAGAACTATTTAAATTTGATGAAGTCCAATTTATGTATTTCATCTTTGGTCACTTGTGATTTTGGTGTCACAGCTAAGAAACTATTGCTTGATTCAAGCCATGAACATTTATGCGTACACTTTTTTCAAAGGATTTTATAGTTTTTGTGCTTGAATTTGAGTCTTTGATCCATTTACAGTTAGTTTTTATGTTTGGTGTGATGTATGGGTCTAACTTCATTCTTTCAAAAGGGGATATCCACTTGTCCCTGCACTGTTTGTTAAGCAGACTATTCATTCTCCCATTGAATGGTCTTGGCACCCTTGTCAAAATCAATTGAACACAGATGTATGGGTTTATTTTTGAACTCTCAATTTATTTCAATTGATCTATAAATCTATCCGTATGCCAGTACCACACAGACATGATTACTCTAGCTTTACAGTAAGTTTCAAAATCAGAGAGTGTAAGTCCTCAAACTTTGTTCTTCTTTTTGAAGATTATCTTGGCTATTCTGAGTTTCTTGCATTTCCATGTGAATTTTTGGGATTAGCTTGTCAATTTCTACAAAAATGTCAGCCAAAGTTTTGATAGGGATTAAACTGAATCCATAGATAAATTTAAAGAGTTCTGTCATCTTAAAAGTATGAAGTCTTCTGATACATTAAAATGGGATTTCTATTTACTTAGATATTCTTTATTGCTTTTTAACATGGTTTTTATACAGTGCTGGATACAGTAGTACATGTCTGTAATCAAGCTACTCAGGAAGCTGAGGCAAGAGGGTCACAAATTTGAGACCAATCTATAATGTAACACTTTCTCAAAATAAAAAGGGCTGGGGATAAAGCTCAGTGGTAGAGCACCCCTGGGTTCAATCCCCAGTACCACAAAAAAGATATTGTGTCTTTCAACCCATGAGCAAAGCATTTATTTATGTTGTTTTGATCTTTCCTTCAATGTCTTTCAAAGAATTATAAATTTCTACATAATTCTCTTGAATATCTCTATTAGATTTATTCCTAGTCATATATTTTATGCTATCATAAATCTTATCTTCTTTTTATTTACAAATCCTTCTTCTGTTGATTTTTATATATTGATTCTGTATCCAGAAATCTTTCTAGATTTTCTTATTAGGTTGAATAAACTATTTGTAGATTCTTCAAGTTTTTTAATATAAACTATTATGCCTTTTGCAAATAATTTCTAATTTTTTTTAATTCAACTTGTCTTACTACACTGACCACAAACTCGAGTACAATGTCAAATAGAATTGCACTAACCTTACATTGTAACTGATCTCAAAAGGGAAGTGTTGAACATTCACAACTGAGTAATAATTTTGTTTTCAGTAATTTTACCCTAATGTCTGTAGGCATGCATTTCTGCTCATTCATTCTGTGTAGAGGGTTGTTTGTTGTTTTTGTTTGTTTGTTTGTTTGTTGGTACTAGGGTCTGAACCCAGGGGTGTTTAACCACGAAGCCACATCCCCAGCCCTTTTTGTTTTTATACAGACAGGGTCTCGCTAAGTTGCTTAAGGCCTCACTAAGTTGCTGAGGCTGGCTTTGAACTTGTGATCCTCCTGCCTCAGCCTCCTGAGTCACTGGGATTACAGGTGGGTGCTATTGCACCCCACATTGTGTGGAGTCTATAAACCTTCTTTAATCTGTGTTTTGATGTTTTCACACAGATTTGGAAATTTTTCAGCCATTGCATGTTCTAAAATTTTTTAATTGTAGATAAACACAATACCTCCATTCCATTCGTTTATTTTCATGCAGTGCTGAGGATTGAACGGGTGTGTTTAAATATTGCTTTCTGTTTTATGTGGATTCCAATAACAAACATTGGACTTCATGGCATCCTCTCTGTCTCTTCTCCTCTTATCTTGCATCTCTCCATGCTTTCTTCTGACTTTCTTCTGACTTATCTCCCAGTTTATTGACATTCTCTTCCTCTGCATATATTCTACCACTGCATTCATCTGTTGATTTACTGATTTGTTTATTTATTTATTTTTATTTCCTTCCTTCCTTTTTTTTAATATTGGGAATTGAACCCAGGGGCACTTTACCACTGATCTACATCCCCAGTCCTTTCAATTTTTATTTTGAGACTGGCCTCAAAACTATGATGCTTATCCTCAGCCTCCTGTGATTATAGGCCTGCATGACCACACCTGGCTCTTTTTTTTTGGGGGGGGGGAGTACCAGGGATTGAACTGAGGGACACTTAACCACTGAGCCACAGCCCCAGCCCCCCTTTTTTTGAGAGAGAGAGAAAGAGAGAGAATTTTTTAATATTTATTTTTTAGTTCTCGGCGGACACAACATCTTTGTCTGTCTGTGGTGCTGAGGATCGAACCTGGGCCGCACGCATGCCAGGCGAATGCGCTACCGCTTGAGCCACATCCCCAGCCCAAAGCCCCAGCCCTTTTAAAAAAATATTTTATTTAGAGACAGAGTCTCCCTAAGTTACTTAAGACCTCACTAAATTGCTGAGACTGGCTTTTTTATTGCTTCTTTTTAGTTATACATGACAGTAGAATTCATTTTGACATAATTATGCAAGCATAGAATATATCTTATTTTAGCTAGGACACAGTACCTCTCTTTTCTCTTTCCTCCCCCTACCCACTGCTCCCTTCCCTCTAGTGATCTTTCTGCCATTTATATATAGTTATTGTTTTATTTAATTTCTTGTGGATGTACATGATTTGGAGATTCACTGTGGCATATTCATGTATGTACATAGGAAAGTTATGTCAGATTCATTCCACAGTCTTTCCTTTTCCCCTCCCTTCCCTTCAATCCCCACTGTCTAATCCACTGAACTTCTATTCTCACTTTCCCGCATTGTGGGTTAGCTTCTACATATCAGAGAAAACATTATGGAGCCAACCTAGATGCCCTTCAAAAGATGAATGGATAAAGAAAACATGTCTATGGGGTAAAGATGGGAGCTCATATCCCACTTGAATCAAAGTGTGAAATATGATATATCAAGAACTATGTAATGTTTTGAACAACCTACAATAAAAATTAATTTAAAAAAAAAAGAAAAGAAAACATGTCTAATTATTTTTATTGTTTACTGAACATTGTAATTGTAAAATTTTTTGCAACAACAATTTTAGGGCAAGGGTATTATTATCATCCTCCAGAGAAGATTCCACTTGGCATTGCCAGTTTCTGAGGATACTAGCAATCTAAGGTCACAGTTTGGGGTATGGAGAGGATAGAAAGCTAGCTAAAGTTCTAGAAGATTCTTTATTCTTATGGAGCAGTCCTACAGGGTCCCAGCCAAAATGAGATTCACCAGGGTACTGCCTTAGTATAGCCTGAATTCCATTGTCTGTCCTGCTAGGCCCATGTCACTGTCCAAAACCCTATATAGTGTGCAACCCACCCATTCTGGAATCTATAAACACCCCCAGGGTATAAGCAGCTCCCAACACTGACCTCGCCTCCATAGTTCCCATTCTTTTCTAGATCCTGTTCTGAAAATTCTCCATTCTCTTTTTTCTCTATGATTCCTTCAATCAGATGATTTTTATATTTTTTAACTCTTCTAATTGTCCTCATTAGGAGGTAAGCATGAATTAACTAATTTGTCATTAACAGAAGTCGAAGTCCTTTGTTGAATTTTTAAAATCAATTATCTTATTTTTCACTTTTACAAGTATTATTTGGTTCATTTTCATATGTATATGATTGATTTTAAAGAATGATATTTTCAATCCTCTTTGATTTCCCTTAACATATTAAGCATACTGATTTTATGCTCTGGATCTGATCATCCCAACATTTGCAGTCTGTGGGAGTTTGGTTCTGCTGGCACTCACTCATGGGACTGTTTCCTTTTTTATTTGCAGGTGGGCCTTCTGACAGCTTTGCAGCAGGGTGGGGCGGCCACTCCACCCCGGAAATTTTAAATGAAATTCCCAGTCTTGGGAGTCTATGGGCTATCTGAGGACTGTAAATTCCAGTTGTAAACCCACGTGGTGCTGGCTTGTGCGTCCAAACAGAGTAAATCTTTTCCCCTCTTCCCTGTGCCAGGCTTAGGAATTAGCAATTCTCCTTGAGGCCCTGGGGTGCAGAGGTAGTGGGCAGCATTTCCAGTTCATCTGATGATGATGATGTCACCTCTTAGGGTGCCACCTTCATGCATGTGGGGAGGGAATGCTTCCTTACAGACCTCCAACTTTTCAAGTCTTGTGATTTATTACCTGACCCTGAAATCTGTGAGGTCACTAGGGTCTACAAATGCTCTTGGGCTGAAGGTTGGCCTCTGTTTTCCAGTTCTTTCTGGGTTCCTGCTTTGATATGATTTTTGGACTCACAATTCCTTACTTTTTGCTATCTCATTGGTGCATTTAAAAACATGATTTTTAAATATTTTATTTGGCATTTTATGTACTAACATAAAAACATTTTCTTTCTTGGCTTTCTGATTACAAAAATCTGAATATATTCAAAGATGGATATCTCCCTCTCTTGGTTTTTTGTTCGATGAGTGGTTTTATATTTTTCTTTTATAGATATTTTCATAAAAATAGTTATACATTATGATATATCATATACAATATAACTAATTATAACAAATAAAAGAATTTTTAAAAGAAAAAAGTAGTTATACATTTACCTATTAGATGTGTCATTAAATGACTGACCCCCACTACATAAGAACAGGGACCACGTCCACTTTCTTTTCTCCTCCATCATTTAGGATTACATTCATCAGTTAGGATGACAAAATTCATAAGAATATTGGCCTAACCAAAGTAGACATTTATTTGTTTTGCACATTAACGAACTCCAGAGGTAAAACTTCCAGGGCTAGTATAGATTTCCACAAAATGGTTAGGCATCAAGGGTCCTCCAGATCATTCCAGATCACTGCATCATAATCCATATGGTGTGGCCTTCTATCTTTTGATCCAAGATGGTACCAGAGCCCTAGCCCTCATATCAGAATGGGGATAAGGAGGTGGATGAAAGAAGGGGTAGAAGAGAAACAGGAGAGTACCAGCATCTTTGTGTTTCCCAAAACATGCTGGCCCAGACTTCCAGTTAAATCTCACAGGTCACATGGCCACTCTTAGTTGGAAAAAAAGCTCAGAAATGTCTCTCTGAATATCTTTCCCACTCAAAGGAAATGAGGCTTCTTGGAACAAAGTGGAAATCTTCGTTCAGTCATAGGCCCACTTATGACGGATTGGGGTTCTATCTCCAGAGGAGAATGTGGCAGCAGCCATCAGTCTCCACTATACTCTGTATCCAGAAAGCCTGGCCCAGCACGGCTGCACTGTTAAACCTCTGTGGTATTGAAAGAATGAAGGAAGAAGGGAAGCAGAGAGGAAGGGAAGGAGGAAAAGAGGGAACCTTACAGACCTGTCAAGAGACATACTAACTTGTACTATGAAGTCACAGGTTGCTGAATAAGCTGGAATTGACATGCTTAAGGGAGTACACAATACACCCAGATGAAGGGGTGAGAAGGGGCTCTGCACTCCCTGAGATGCCTCTAGTACATGCTGATGTATGCAAAGCCAGGCAAAGAGCAATATGCTATTTTTTAAAATACAGGGGGGAATGGCCAAGTGTGGTGGCACACACCTGTAATCCCACTCAGGATGATGAGGCAGGAGGATCACAAATTTAAAGCCAGCCTCAGCAATTTAGCAAGCCCCTAAGCAACTCAGTGAGACCCTATCTCAAAATAAAGAACAAAAGGGCTGGGGATGTTGCTCAGTGGTTAAGCACCCCTGGGTTCAATCCCTGGGAAAGAAGGAAGGGAGGAAGGGAAGGAGGGAGGGAAGAGAGGGAGGGAAGGGAAGGGAATGGAGGGAGGGAAGGAGGGAGGGAGGAAGGAAGGAAGGAAGGGAGAGAAAGAAAGAGAAAGAGAGAGAAAAAATGGGGAATGGTTATAAGTGAAAACTCAAAAAGACTAAAGCAATCCCTAAGAATCAAAAAAGAACAGAAGTAAATGAACAATACCACATAAAAGTTTGTGCCATATCATATGAAGAAGTACTTCAAGTATCTTTAAAGAATGGAATTATGATTGTACGTATCTAATGGGATATATCTTAAGGACAGTAAGAATTACAAAAGAAATCTAAAACTGTGTTTGGTAGAGCCAGATGAGATTTCTCTGAATACCTTTCCCACTCAAATGAAATGAGGCTCTTTGGAGCAATGTGGAAATCTGAGTCTGCAACAGGGAGTGAAGGTGAGTCCAGAACCTCCTGCTAGCACAGCAAGGATGTGGGAGCCAACTCAAAGGCTAAGCACCAAGACAAAGAATGCCAGCAATGGAAGGAAACCTATTGCATATGCTTAAGTCCATGCATTTCCAATGACTGGCCACTTTCAGAGATTGCTTGGGTACCAACTCAATACTCTGAAGGGTAGAATAGAAAGAAAGCATATGTATCTACCTGACTTTTCTTTCATCACTTGTATTTCATGATGACCAAATAGTGAATAAAAGAAAGTTCTTCCATTATAAAATTCCAAACAGGAAATGCAAGAAGAATTAAAAAATTGGAAAATTACCCTTTTGCAACCCTAAATAATGGCTCTAGATGCTAAAAGTGCTGGGTGGAAGGTCTCTGGGAAATACAATAAGACTGGATCAGGTCTACACTACCTGAATCTCCTGATCAGTGTCATCAACAACCAGAGTGGCAAGCACTTGTACTCAGTACTCCCTGGGGAAACTTCTCATCAACAGCATACAACCTGAATCTGAGCACACCACTTGCTCTAGTGACCAGTTTAGTGGGAATGCCAGGGACTGCAGATAATGGTAGATAATATAGCACAAGGGTGCCACCAGTCACATCCCAACTGTAGGGAATGGTACAGGAGGAATGGCTTGGCTTTAAATACACACATACACACACATATATTTTAGTTGTAGTTGGACACAATACCTTTATTCTATTTATTTATTTTTTTCTATTTATTTATTTTTATGTGGTGTTGAGGATCAAACCCAGGGCCTCGCACGTGGGAGGCAATTGCTGTACCACTGAGCCACAACGGCAACTCCTGGCTTGACTTTTCAACAAATAAAAAGCACAGAAAAGGGGAAGCCCACCTATTCTGGATGTGAGTGTGTGCGTGTGTGTGGTTCTGGGTTTGCTAAGCCCACACTGTACTACAGAGCCACATCCTCAACATATTCTAGATTTTAAAAGATGGAAGACTATCGAGCCAATGCTAAGGTGTACTCACCTACATCTATTTTTTTAAACATTTATTTTTTAGTTGTAGGTTGACACAATCTCTTTGTTTTTTTTAATGTGGTGCTGAGGATCGAACCCAAGACCTCATACATGCTAGGCAAGTGCTCCACTGCTGAGTCCCAGCTCCAGCCCACCTATATTTATTTTTAAATAAACCAGACACAAAAGAGCATCTTTGAAACAATCAGGGAAAGTGTGAACTAGGTAATTTTAAGTAATTGTTCTAAATATTGTAGGGTTTGATAATGATGTTGCAGTGTTGTTTTTATAAGTCCTTAGCTCTAGTTAGAAATCCATAGGAATTATGTAGGAAATGACATGATATCTAGCATTTACTTTAAAATACTCCGGACAAAAAGTGCTGTGGAATCCTGGAACAGAAAAAGGAAACAAATAGAAAAAGTGGGGAAATGGGAGTAGAGTCTGGAATTAAATTACTAATATTGTATAAATGTTCATTTCTCAGTTGTGACAAATGCAGCAGGAGGCTAACAACAGGGGACACTGACTGAGGAGCCCATGGGAGCTTGCTGTGTTATCTTTGAAGCTTTTCTCTCAAAGTAAAATTGCTCTACAATCAAAAGCTCATTTTTTAAAATATTCCAGGGAAAAAGGGAGAAATAAGTAAAAGGGGGACAAACTCCACTTAGAAAATGGGACGTATTGACTAAAGACACTCAATATCATTAGCCATGAGGGAAGTACAAATCAAAACCAGTATGCAGCTTCATTGCAAACCCATACGAATGGCTACAACAAGAAAGAATTAGGCAGCAAATGCTGGAGAGGATGTTGAGAAAGTGGATCTTTCACTCATTGCTGGTGAGCATATAAAATGGGATGAGA